>NC_142003.1:14921754-15247587 GCF_049901715.1 Pseudonaja textilis
TTTCCTTGTGGTCTCCCATCTGAGCCATAATCAATCTCTACCCTTCCTTATTTCTAACCCCAGAGAAGATCATTCAAATGCTTCCCAAAGGTAGTATGCATAGGTAGTATGTAATGTACCTGCTTCCATGAACATATTCTCAGCAAATCTAAGCTGGGGCTGCTTTTTTTTTAAAAAAAAAAGTTAATTATTTAGGGAAGAAAATGTTCCTTTCTAATTGATACAGTAAGATGTCCCAGTCTTGGATTATTTAGCATACTTAAATAAAAATGCAAACAAGTAAAAATAATTAATGTGTGACAACAATGAAGCAGATATTTTTCTCTTCTCTAACAGATTGACGCCAGTAAACTATGGCAATCTGTAAGATCACAGCTCAAAAAAGTTGGTGGAAAATGAGTGGGTCTCAAAGACTTTTCAAAGGTCTATGGTGACAGAGATTGACAGATGTCAGAATGAAATATAATACAAAACAGCATTGTGAGGAGTCATTAGACCTGTTAATCTCCCTTTGTATTCAGTTTGTTCATTGATTGATTTATATTATACTTCTAATCTTCTCCAAAGCCATTCATTACCTCATTGTTTTTCTTTATTTGAACGTTTTAGAAACTTTGAGTGTTTTAAGTGGCCCTAAGACAGTGATATTTCCAATAACATTTTGAAATCAAATTATTTGTTTATTGAATTTGTTTATTTACAGTTAATATCAATAAAGTTGTCAATACATTTAAAACTATTTATTTATTAAAAATTTATAACATCCTACACCCAGCAACTCTGGGTGGTTAAAACTAAATGAAATTCCATTAAAAAATTGGAGATTCATAGGTTGGAAGCCAATTTTCATAGCCAGGTAAATCCCAAAGCAAATCGTTATTGCCACTGTAAGGCCATCCATCAAAACAAGAGAACACAATAGGTAAAAATGGAACTATTTAAACAGGAGGAAAACTAAGATGGGCTTTTTGGACCTAAGGAAGGACGCTGAGCAGAGCCCAATTGGGCCACCTGGAAAGATACTTATGGGGAGACAGCGTGGGCAGTGGGGCAGGTTCCAGACTATTGGCTGGGGGAACCAGGTCTAAGAAGCGAAGGATGAAAACTAATAAAGGAGAGATCCAATCTTGAATTAAGGAGAAATTTCCTGACAGTGAGAACAATTAACCAGTGGAAGGACTTCCCCCCAGAAATTGTGGGGGCTCCATCACTGGAGGCTTTCAAAAAGAGACTGGACAGCCACTTGTATGATATGATAGAGGGCAGTGATGGCTAACTTTTTCGGCACCGAATGCCCAAAACACATGCATGTACGCACATCCCCAAAATGCAATGTGCGCGCCTCCACCATTCATGCACAGTGCCCCCCTCCCTGCATGCATGGCAAAGACCCAAAGACCAGCTGGCTAACAGGAGGCACGCACACACGCGCAATGGAGCTGAGCTGAGGGCTCTGCATGCCACGCGTGCCACAGGTTCACCATCCTGGATGTAGGGTTGCCTGCCTGAGCAGGAAATCATAAGATGTCAATAGGTGTTGTGGTTCACCAGCAGCAGCTGCAGGGCGGCTGAGGTGTCGGGAGAGCGAGGACTCAGACGAGGGGCCTGCGTGTGATGCAGGGATGGGACCAGGTCCATCAGGGAGTGGAGTGCTGCCTTCGGAGATTGTGGAGGCTGGCAGCAGCGATGCAGAGGTCCCCGAGGAGCCTGTGCTCAGTGCGCGTGCACGCAGGGATGCTCAAAGGAAAGAGCAGCTGCAGCAGCATGGGTGACTCGGGAGTAAGGCTGCAAGGTCATGGCCCCTCCCTGAGGAGATAAAAGCCAGCCGAGAAACCGGAGTTCTTTGCAGAAGGCAAAGAAGTTTGATACTTGAGCCTGGTGGACGTTAGAATATCCGAGTTGGTGTTTGGAGGCTTTTTGATTTATTGTTTGGGATCTTTATCTGTTGTTCTTGGCAGCCTTGCCAAAACTTGGCAAGGCTCTTTCTTGTCGGAGCCAATTAGTTGAAAGCAGCTTTTTTTATCTGTGAAGAAGCAGAATTCGTAAATGAAACAGTAAAAGGTTGTGCTGTTACCTGTGTCTTGTGTTTACTCTCTTGGAACCAGGTTTGGGTCAGAACAAAAGGAGAAAGTAGTTAAGAAAAATGAGAAGGATAATACCATAGCGAAGAGTTGATTTAAAGCGGGTGACAGAAGAGCCTTTAAGGGCATTGTGTAGGTGGAGGTTTTGAACGTACATCAGTCCTCTGGTAAGATCCATCCTATCCAGAGGTGAGCCACTGAAATGGTTGCATCGCGACAAGGAAAATGCCATGTAACTGTCCTCAGCTGCGGAAAGTGAGGTTTGCAAATGCTGTTTGCCTGATTTGAATCCAAGGCAAAGTGGCTGCTTTGTAGGCAGCAAAGCGCTCCATTGTTCCTGGGGGGGGAGGGCAGCTGGGGTGAGGCTGGACAGCTTGGCCTGGGGGTAGATTAGGAAACATTAACTAAGATATCGGGGGGGGGGGGCGAGTTCTAGACCTGCCTTAGACCCGAAGCCTAAGGGACGGGGTGGGCGGGCTTTGGACCAGTTGCTCTGTGTCTCTCAGCCCAACCCACCTCACAGGGTTGTTGCTAAGGGGAAAATAGGAGTCAGAAATATTAGGAGTATTAGGATTAGGCTGCCTTGAGTGTATGTGTGTGTGTGGGTGTATGTGAGGGAGAAGGTGGAATATAATGATAATTTATTACGATTTATAATAATAATAAACAAGAACCTGTCACATAACACCTCAGGCTTGACAAGTGCCAATAAGAAAGACAAGAAAGTGTGAATAGTGGATATGGCAATGCCTGGAGTCAGGGGAGAGGGAGGGAAGAGAGAGGAGAGGAGAGGAAAGGAGATGAGAAGAGAAGAGAAGAGAAGAGAAGAGAAGAGAAGAGAAGAGAAGAGAAGAGAAGAGAAGAGAAGAGAAGAGAAGAGAGCTACTGATTAAACTATTACCAAAAAATTTATCACAAACTCGGGGAGGACAGAGGTAAATTTTGATGAAAGCCTGGCTGAAGGTATGATTATTCATTAGCCAGATCTGCTTCAAACTTTGAGGTGGGCAGCAAATAGAAGAGATAGAACTAGAGAAAATGACACAAGGCGAAGACCTGCAAATAGAAGTAGAACAACTGTGGCAAAAGAAGGCAAAGGTAGTACCAATAGCCATAGGTGCCTTGGGTGCAATCTCAAAACAACTGGAGCACCAGGGGTGGGATTGAGTTTTTTAAACAACCAGTTCTGTGGGCGTGGCTTGGATGGTGGCCGTGGCTTGGTGGTCATGTGACTGGTTGGACATGGCTTGGTGGTCATGTTATTAACTGGGCGTGGCCAACTCAACATCACTCACATTGAGGCACGCATCTCCTTGCCTGGCCTCTCATGACTGTGGGGATGCTGCAACAGTCGTAAGTGTGAAAAAGGGTCATAAATCATTTTTTTCAGTGCCACTGTAACTTTGAATGGTCATTCCACACAAGCAAAGTACCAGCAAAGGAAGGGAAAAACTCCACAGAAGTTCCAGAGACAGGAAGTCTAGTCCTGCCAAGAATGTAATAAGGGTTAATGGAGAGGCAGTTTCTGTAAGCAACCCCAGAATGTTTCCTTCCTGCCTTCCTTACAGGATTAGGCCAGTAATTTCTTCTAACAACTGGTTCTCCAAACTGTTTAGAATGTTAACAACTGGTTCTAGCAAAGAGGTGCAAACCTGTAGAATCCCACCCCTGTGGAGCACCACTTGAACACCGTCGGCATTGACAAATTCACCATCGGTCAATTGCAAAAGGCAGCTTGACTTGGCACAGCTTACATCCTTCTGCAATCCCTTTGAAATTATTAATATGGTATTCTAAACATCTGGCTGGTTGTATGAGCAACCACAATAATAATAAAAATGCAAAAGAGCAATTGGAAGGCCACATTCCTGTAGCTGAGAATTTTGCATGGCTTCTTGTCTAAAACAAAGGAGTCCCTGACTTTTTGTTATTCAAGGCACAATAAATTGAATGAAGCCTGGCTCCTGGTGACCTCATGGGCACATCTGTGCAGTCTTCTTGGCAGCAGCCAGAAGTGAGAAGCACCATGTTTCCTGTGATGACCCAAAGGGGCGTGGCACAAAAGCAGCAAAGTCACAAAAGTAGGTAATGTCCCTTTAATTCCTCCAACTTGGCCCCCAATGTCCAGTTATCATTGGCTGGAGAAAAAACTCTCCCAAGAACAGTTTTTAAAGGGAAGAAATTCCGTATGAACCCAAAGTACATCTAAATTATAAATAAAAACCAACACAAAACCACGCTGCAGCAATTAACGAGACAGGGCAGGATAAGGGATTGCAGACTTCCAAAAGATAATGAAACACACATTGTTGAGAGGACGCCAGAATCCAGATAAGACTTGACAAACAAAGATAATTCACGCTTTGCTTCCAGCAAGGTGCTGTGTGCAAATGCCCTTTTTAAATCCTGTTTTCCCAGCTGCAGCTAATGAAGGGAATCAGGGCTTTTTCCTCCCCTGTAACCCATGCAACCGACATTGGTCCTTTCTCTGTTCCTCCCTGTGTGCCCTAGGATGAAGAGCGGGTGGGCCTGGGTATTTTTCTGAATGCCCAGCTGGACTGGGCCTTTCCCCAGTTTCTTCCACAGCCACTGGAGCCACACTCCCACTCCCTGTCAGCTGCTCGACCTCCCCCTCGGAATCAGATTCCAACAGGGGCATGATAATTCCTCCCAATTTCCCAATTTGGCCAAGAGCTGGATTATTTTCCCATTTTGGCCTCCGTTCAAGTATTAACCAGATCTCTTCTGATTTGGCTTCTGAACCTGGCCAGATTGTCACAAGTTTCCCCCCATACAGTCCTCAATTTACAGCAGTTTATTTAGTTGCCATTCAAAGTTACAACGGAATTGGAAAAAAAGTGACTGATGACCATTATTCACGCTTATGACCGTGGTAGAATCCCGAGGATGACGGGATCAAAATTCAAAGCTCGTTTAACCAATGTTTCACTTAACCACAGAAACGTTGGATTCAACTGTGGTCGTAAGGCGAGGATACCTGTAAAATAACCCCATGGATTTTTCTGGCAGGGATTTCAAGTGATGCTTTCCATTCCTTACTCCCCCTCCTTTCGGGGAGAGTTTTTCCAGCACTGAAAAAAAAGTGACTTATGACTCTGTTTCACGCTTACTAAAATTCAGGTGCTTGGGCAAGTGGTTCACATTTATGACGGTTGCACTTTCCCAGGGTCATGTGATCGATCCCCCTTTTCAACCTTCTGACAAGTAAAGTCAGAAGTTGTGGGAGCTTCATCACTGGAGGCTTTCAAGAAGAGATTGGACTGCCCTCTGTTAGAAACGGTGTAGGGTCTCGCAAAGTCAATGGAGGAAGCCAGATTCACCTAGCTGTGTTGCTAACTTACCAGCTTCGGGGATTCACTTAACTCTTAATAGATACTTTTGTTTGAAAAACTCATGTACTTAATTGTTAATATAATACAGTATATAATTTAATGTAGTAATATATTGTTAATATATAATATATTATAATTAATTGTAATTGATTAATATAATTAATATATAATTTAATACATTAATATGTAATTGATATATAATGTACTATATTAAATACATCCTAAAGCAGTGTTTCTCCACCAGGGCAGCTTGAAGATGGGTGGACTTCAACTCCCAGAATTTCCCAGTCAGAATCTTCAAGCCGCCAAAGCTGAGAAACACTGTCATAAAACAGAATATATTAAATGTCTATTAATCTCTACATTAATGTATAATTTTGTTCAAAATTTCCTCAGAATGGAAGTGCAAGTAGTAATCTCGGAGCTGTCATTTTTTTTCCCTCCCACAGGGGATGATTAAAATACGAGGGGATCGTTGCTGGAAGGATTTGACCTGCATGAATTATCATTACGAGGTGAGCTTTCCAAGTTCCAAATTCCTTTGCTCCTTCTTTAAAGGGCCTGTTGAAGTGCTTCTTCCTTCTGTATATTTTTCAACTGGTTGCAATGGATGCCTTCATTCTGGAACTTTCCAAACTCCTGTTGAAAAAAGGAAACAACCCATAAACAACCGCCCTGCAAGGTAGGTTGGGCTGAGAGAGCGGGACTGGTCATAACTCGAGGCCTACTTGTTCTGCGCGAACCAGAAAAAAGGACTGAGAAAATATCTGCAGACCCGTCACAACTTCACAACTTACTATCTTAACAACTGCATGATTCACTTAGCAACTATGGATGGAAGGTCGTAAAATGGGACAAAGCTCACTTAACAAAGTCTCCCTTAATCACAGAAACGTTGGGATCAATTGTGGTACCTGCATTTACTTATTCATTTTGGAAGAGAATCTGCAGCTATGAATTGGAAGCCAATCAGAAAGATAGGTAGAAGATAGAATACTTTATTGACCAAGTGTGATTGGACACACAAGGAATTTGTCTTGGTGTAAATACTCTCAGTATGCATACAATAAGCTTACGCTATGCACTCATGACAACTAAGATGTGGGGGGGGGTGGAGTTTCAGGATTTACAACAGGGTGCAAAAATTGAGGCTTCAAACCCCCTCTCTCCCAGCGGTTACTGAATTTTAGCTTTCCACGCAAAAGAAGGAAATTATTGAATATATTGTGAGTAATCTTTTTGACAGTGTGCAATTAATTACATTTCAGTTGGTGTTTTTTTTCCCCTCAGCTCTGCCCACTCAAGAGTTCAGTCACACTCAAGTTCAGTCATCTCTTCCCGATCGTTGCTTTCTTTTGGTTTATATTGTTTGACCGTTCATGGTTTGGAAAGAGGATTAAGACTATTCCCCAGCGGTCGGGACAAATCCCTTATAAATCCTGTAATACCAAGGCTGGTGTTGCCCCATAATAGTTGTGTCTTTTTTTTCCCATCGGTTCAAGACAAAGCACTCAAGTCACTAACAGAAGCTCAGTTCAACCCAGGGGTGGGCTGCTGGTGGCTCGCAGGGGTGTGGGAGAACCCCTAGCAAAGATTCTGTGCAGTTTGGAGAACCTCCCAAATCCCACTCCTCGGTAGCAACGACTGGAGTTTGTGATAACCTGGAGGAAGACCAGTGCCTCGGAGTTGTTCAGTTGAGTTAACTTCAGATCCGCTCAGTTGAAGGAACTTCAGGTCTGGGTCAGAGATCCTTAGTGGATCTCAGCTCCCAAGTTATTTGGAAGAAGTGAGGGCTATTTAACTTGGTCTTGCTTGGGCGGAAAGGGAAGGACAGGTGAGAAGAAAAGGAGCCACAGGTGTTGTGGTTATTTATCTTGGTTGATTAAGTATCATCAATTCAATGTTGACTCTTAGTGACTACATAGATAGTTCTTCACCAGGATGACACACAAACACACACACACACACAGACACAGACACGAACACGCATAGACACCCTGCCCCTGAAACATAGTGCATCAGGTGTTCTGATGGTGCTATTATCCAGTCTTTTTTCTCCTGGTTATTCTCCTCCCTTTCCTTCTACCTTTTCCATAAGTTATGGGCTTCACATAGGAATTGGCTCTTTCCATAATATGTCCAAAATATGATAGTTTGAGCCTGATACTTTTAAGTAACTACTCTGGACTGATTTTTTGGTTGTCCATCATGTTCTCCAGACTTTTCTTCAACCCCAGAGTTCAAAAGCATGTTTCTGCCTTGAATTCCCAATTTTCTGAAGTTTATCATGTGTTGGTTCACTTGGATATTCTTCTACATCAGTCTTTACATCGCAGGGATTCTCATGGCAACTCTTTAATGAAACTTGGCAACCATCATTGGGAAATTTATTTACTTTTTTTTTTTTTTTGAAAAGCAGATGAATATCTCTTAATTAATGTTGTAACAAGAGGCTGAGCCAAGGGGATGAATCGGGTAAGAGGGTGAAGGAAGGCTGGCAAGCTGGTGAGTGACAGATCCGTCAAGAAAATTGGGGTTGTCAAAATCTTCTTTTATCCTGCTGATGGGCTGGAGGATGAAACAGGAGCTGTGGGTGGTAGAAAATCTGTTTGATTCTTGTGGGAGAAAGATGAAAAGCGAACCAGCATTTAAACTTTTCAAGGGTTGTAAGAAAGAATGACTTCAGCTGGATAGAACATTTGGAGAGGGTTTTTGGAGGATCTGCAAGGTCCAGTTTTCCATAATGGGACAAGGCTGCAATCCTGGGAATGGGACAACTCGCTGCAGCCAACTTAGCCATGGCCAACTAGCTGCGGGAGAACTCACCAGGGCCAACTCACTCACATGACCTGAGATTGTCATGCCCCTGTCGGAATCTGACTCGAGGACGAAGCCAAACAGCTGACAGGGAGTGGGAGTGTGGCTCTGTTGGCTGTGGAGGAAACTGGGGAAGGGCAAAGGCTGGCTGGGCAGAGCAGGGGACAGGTAGAACAAGGGAGAGGGAGTTCAGAGGAAGACCCAGGCCCGCCCCCACTTCATCCTAGGGTATGCAAGGAGGAATGGAGAAGAGAGCAGAACGGGTTGCTTGGCTTACGGAGGAGGAAAGGGTCCTGATTCCCTTCATTAGCTGCAGCTGGGAACACAGTGTGTTAAAAAAAAAAAAAGGCAAGCTGCGTGCAGCAGGCTGTTGGGAGCAAACGTGACTTTATCTTGTATTGTTGTGGCTTATCTGCGTTCCTGGCGTCTTCCCAACCGTGTGAGTTTTGCCGTGCTTTCAAGTCTGAAATTCTTGCTCCTGCCCTGCCAAACTAATTACTTCAGTTTGGCTTGTTTGGACTTTTAAGTTAAAGTTTGTGTGTACCTTGTTTTGGACTGAATTTTCTGCAGTCAAAGGCTGTTCCTGGCAGAGTTTTCTCCAACCTGGACATTGGGGGCAAAGTTGGAGGTAATAAAGGGACTCTTATTGCTTATCTGACTGTGTTGCCTTTGTGCCACGCCTCGGGTCATCACAGGGACACTGCGACCATCATAAAGATGTCTCAGTTGTCAAGCATCTGAATTTTGATCATAAGTCCACTGGGATTCTGCAGTGGTCGTTGGTATGAAAAATGGCCATAAGTCACTTTTTTTCAGTGCCATTGTAACTTTGAATGGTCACGAAGTCTTAACCTGTGCTGTCTCATTTTTGAGGATTACACTGCAATTTTCATGCCTTGCCAGCCTCAGGGCGATGGAAAACCATGCCATCCGTTTTCAGCGTATTCACACTAACCAAATCTGAAATTCTTGGTGGCTCACTTGTGGTTGAGTTTTCCGTGCCTGCAGTAAGTTAGCTGTGGCTTCTGCGTTCGGATTGTGTTGCAACCCTGAAAGAAAACAAGGATTCATCATTTGCCACGGGGTTTTTTTTCAGCAAAGGATCCAAAGCTTTTTATGGCAAAACTAAAATCGATCTTTCTTTCTTTTTTTCCCTTCACCTTTGAAGCATAAGATTTGCCTTACGGGTAGTCCTCGACGTACAATAGTTCATTTAATCAAAGTTACATCCCTGAAAAAAAGTGATTTACAACCATAACAGATATAACAGATAATCAGAGTTGGAAGAGACCTTATAGGTCATCTAGTCCAACCCCCTGCCCAAGCAGGAGAGCCTACAACATTTCTGGCAAATGACAGTCCAGTCTCTTCTTGAAGGTCTCAAGTGATGGTGCTCCCACAACTTCCGAGGGCAACTTCTGTTCCATGGGTGAATTGTTCTCCCTGTCAGAAAGTTTCTCCTTATTTCCAGATTGAATCTCTCCTTGTTCAGTTTCCATCCATTATCCCTTGTCTGGCTTACAGGTGCTTTAGAAATTAGCTTGACCCCTTCCTCCTCTCTGTGGCAGCCCCTTAAATATTGGAAGACTGCTATCCTGTCTCCTCTGGTCCTTCTCTTCACTTGACTTATCCAGGCCCAGTTCCTGTAACCATTCTGCATATGTTTCAGTCTCCAGTCCCCTAATCATCCTGGTTGCTCTTCTCTATACTTTTTCTAGAGTCTCAACGTCTTTTTTATAATGCAGTGACCAAAACTGGATGCAGTACTCTAGGTCTGGTCTTACTAAGGCTTTATAGAGTGGTATTAGTACTTCCCTTGATCTTGACTGTATCCCTCTGTTAATACAACTTAGGATTGCATTGGCTTTTTTGGCTGCTGCTGCACACGGCTGGCTCCTATTTAGCTGGTTGTCCACTAAGACTCCAAGATCCCTCTCACAGTTACTGCTATTGAGCCTGGTTTCACCCCAGTCTATATGTGTCCTTTTGGTTTTTCTTGCCTAAGTGTAGGACTTTACTTTTCTCTACACTGATTTTCATTTTGTTAGATACATACATTTTTCACACTTATGGCAATTGCAGCATAACCTGAAGTCATGTGAACAAAATCCGAACGGTGGGCCACTGATTCATATTTATGACAGTTGCAATGTCCCGAGGTCAGTTTTGCAACCTTCTGACCAGCCAAGTCAATCGTGGAAAGCCAGATTCACTTAACAACCAGGTTACTAAGTTAACAACAGCAGTGATTCACTGAACAACTGAGGTAAAAGAAAGGTTATAAAATGGGGCAAAGCTCAGTTAACAACAGACATTTTGGGCTCCATTGTGGTCGTAAGTCGAGAACTACCTGTATTAGCAGGGCTTACCAAATATAGTGTGTGTCTGAAAATGACTGCACCTCTTTTTGTCCCCCCAGTTTTGGACGTGCTCCTCTCCACCTTTAGGTTGCAACCAGCGTGTGTAGACTGGCATGTGCAACTTTCTCATAAAATCAGTGAAAGCCGTAGAATTAAACATTCTTTGCACTCTTTTAAACGACGTTATGCATGCCAAATCCAGTTTTTAATCCAGGAATACAAATTCTTTTCCAGTCTTGCTATTTTTAAAAGTCCTCCGTGCTGGGGAATTGCACAAAAGAGCCTTTGTCTTTTTTCTTTTCTTTTTTTTTAAGTTTATTAATCTAATTTATAGGTTTGAGAATTTTGAATTGGTGGATCATAAAAGCTGATTTACATTCTGCTCTTAAGAACCTTCCGGAGCGACAGCTTAGTCTGCAGGCCATGAAATGGAATTAGGAAGAAATTCCCCACTCTGTATGATGTGCCGTCATGCCTAGTAATGATCAGACTTCAGGTTCTTCCCTCAAAAACTGGGAAATTCTTAGTCTGCCAAAAAAATAAAAATAAAATAAAAATACTGGAAGACCAAACCATTGTGGCATGCGTGCCCTCTTCAAAATGTGGTTGCTTAATGCATCTCTGCATACGTCCCTGTTAACGAATTCTCCTTTTCCAACTAACTTTCTCTGGCAGATAGCAATTGGCTACACTTCTGTGTTGCGCATGATTAGATTATTCAGCCATTCCTGATTTTGAGATTCAATGAAATTTCATCCCTCCGAGGAGGATTTGGGGAGCATATGAGTCTTCTGGCAACTTGTTTCTTTCCAATCCAGAGGCACCACTCAGAACCAGGAGATAAACAGCTCATGTTCATTATTGCCAGTATAAGAATGCTTCTTATGTACCTGGAGTTAGGTGGGACATGTGTCTTTTATCTGAACAGGTCTGTCAACATGTCTGCACAATATGGACCAAGAATTTTTCTGCGTTCTTGTCCCAGTGGTACTTTTTCAAGAGGCAATTCAGACTAGAGGAACCAAGAGCACTTCTCGGGTGATCTTGAGGACACAGATAAACCTCCAAGTGGCCTCAACGACCCTCTAAAAGGATGCAATTGACCAGCTGTTTGCAAGGAGTATATAAATCCTTCCATTCCCCACCATCCAGTCAGAGTTGAAGAAGCTTCTTGGATGAGAAGGGAAATGTCTTCAAAACAAAAACAAAAACCAGGAAGGTCCAGTTGCCTCTTGAAAAAGCACTTTTAGGACAACTATGACCTGGATGATGAAGAATCTCTACAGACTTTATTTGTAAGCATGTTAGTTCTCAGACTTCTTGGAGCATTTGAAGGGAAGAGGGAGACTAGGATGAAGCCGCAAATGTTGCTTGGTGATGTATGGCCACTGCAGAAAATAGATGGAGGTGTTTGGTCTGCAAGGACTCCATGGTGAAAGGAGACAGGTACTGCAGCCTCTTGTCTTCTTATTCATGTCAAGGTATTCCAGTAGAAGCTCACCCGTGGAAGGGTGGCCCTGGGGGTGTTTGTGCCCTTGTGCATGCACACAAATGGAAGATATATGAGTTTTTATGCAATGTGGAATGGGTGTGATGGAATGGGTAATAGAAAAATAAAATAAAATATTTTTAAAATTAAAAAAATAACGTGTGTTTTGTTAAAAATACCAGTTTCTAACCGGTATTAACGGGACATTTTCCTGTCAGCTTCCAAGAAGCATCTGTCTTAGGGGGCCCCAGCAGAAAAGTAAGAGATGAACATCTCGTGTGATCCTCAGAATTATTTACTAATTGCAAAAGACCATTTTCATTTTCAAAAGTTGTACACGTCTCCTTGGATTTATAGTAACGGTTGGTGTGATGGGTTTTATTTGAGCCGCCCGGAAAATGATTCTATGGGCCATCACATTGAAAACCAGTAAATTTTCTTCTCCCTTCTGCATACTCTTTTCCTTTGAGCCATGGTGGCACAGTGGCTAGAATGTAGTTGTCAGGCAGCGCTCCATTCAAAGTCCAAGAAAGAAATACTTAGACTCTTTTAATTAGAGAAAAGATATCTGCAACTGGAAATGAAGTGGTAGCAACCATAGAATTCTGAATCTGAGGAATTAGGCGCGTAAATCACATATGCAAAGTGATGGAGTTGATCCCACCCCCAATAGTTCAAATGGTTCTTCCAATTAAAAGTTGTGAATATCATCATGTGGACATCTCCAGGTGGTGATGAAGTTTCTGTCCCTTGACCTTGGCATACTTGGATAAAGGTTTGCAGCTGCGCAGAGAAAAGAAAGCTAAGCAAGAAATAGAAACCTAAACAGGAATTTATACTTCCCCCGCTCCTCAGTTTATACAATACTAGTTTGTAACACCTCCAGCTCGCTTCCCATACTTATCCCCCCTCCTCCCCCCCATTACTTATGGCAGCCGAAAGATGCAAAGCAATAGTAGAAGATCTTGAAGGCTGACAGTAGTACCGCAGGGCTACTTCTGCTGACTGCCGGCTGCCTGCAGTTTGGCAGGTAAGCCACTAGGGCTTCAGCGTTCAGGCTAAGTATTTAGATAAAATGCTGCATGCGGCCTTAAATCTTAAATCTTCTGCTTTACCAGAAAAACATGGTGAAACATGGTGAATCTTTATTTCCCAGGGAATTCCGTAAGAGAAGGCTGGTGTGTGCTTCCCGTATCCCATCTGCACAAGCAGCCACAGGGCTTCTATTAAAGGACGCTCAGATTCTCTTCCTTCAGTGCATTGTTGCGGGGAGTCGCACAATTCATCTCTGTGAAGTTAACATTAGCCCTGAGAATTTGGCATGGATGACAAGCGTTGTGGAAAAAGAGACTCCCCTGTCAATCAAATAAGACTCCCTTGTGTTGAATTTATGTTTTGCCAGCAAAGAAATAAAGGGAGACTGGTCTAGATCTACAGTATTTCAAGCTATTTAGCTCTCGTCAGCTATTCATACCTTTCTGGGATTGGAACCCTGGCTATTTACATATTAGGTAGATATATTAACCACTAAATCACAGGTTCTCCTTGCTTTGTCAGCTACACCAGGGGAGAGATTAAGTGTTTTTTTTAATCAAGTCAACCTGATAAAATGGAGCATAACGCTTCCATTTTCGCCTTCCAGCCCCAATTCAGGAGCCTTCACAGGCAGTTGCTTTTACGACAAACTATTTTTGTGTTAAATTTGTCACAAAAGTGACAGCCTGCGAAGGCTCTTGGATTGGGGCTGAAAGGTGAAAATGGAAAAGCATTATTCTCTGTCCCATATTTGGGTAGACCAGGTTGTCTTGGTAGACCGGTCCCACTAGAAAAAAAACAAAAAACCACTTGAGCCTCCCTTGTGTTTTATGTTGCGAGCTCATCTTACGAGCCTCTTCCACCAGAGTCGTTTCTTCTGCACTCTGTTGCCTCCCGGAAGTACCGGCTGGGTTTCCTGTTTGCAATTTCCCTCCAGCAAATCTTTGAGAAGCTTCTGCAAGGCGGATTATTGCTCCCAAGGCTCTCTGGGTGATAGATAGATGGGCAACTCCTTGTCCCAACCCAGAGTTCCTACCGGTTGAATTGACTGCTTTGAGATGCCTTGCATGGCAGTGGTGGCATTCGACCGGTTTGGCCCGGTTCTACCGATCCGATAGCGGCGATGAGCAGCGGAGACCAAACCAGTTCTCTCCACCTCTCTGCTGTTGGGCCAACCCAGCCACTCAGGCTCCCAGGCTCACATTTATCCTCTACTGTTGAACCGCAGCTGCTTTGCGCGGCACAGAATAGTGCCGCGAGGCAGCTGCTGAAGTGACTGGGAGAGTGCAGGGCTTGCAGGAGAAGAGTTAGAACGCCTCTGTGCCTGTGCAAAGTGTGTGTTGGGCGTGCGCGTGTGCGCAAAGTATGTGCACGCATGCAAATCACACCCACCAAGCCACACCCACCGAACCGGTGGTAAAAATATTTGAATCCCACCACTGTTGCATGGTCACCTTCATGTTCTGTGAAATCTGTGGTTAGATTTCCAGAGATCTGCAGTGGAATATCTGTAACCGGCCAGGTTTTCAGGGCAAGTAACACTCAGTAGCATCCACACTTCTCTGTGTGGTTGGGGGCCAGCAGTTGAGATTAGAAACTATGAAAAGGATGTTGAGACTCTGAAAAGAGTGCAGAGAAGAGCGACAAGAATGATTAGGGGACTGGAGGCTAAAAGGTATGAAGAACGGTTGCAGGAATTGAGTCTGTCTAGTCTAATGAAATGAAAGTGTAGGGGAGATGTGATAGCAGTCTTCCAGTTCTTGAGGGGCTCCTACACAGACGAGGGGATCAGGCTAGTTACCAAAACACCCCAAAGCAAGACGAGAAATGATGGAAACTAATCAGTGGTGGGATTCAAATAGCGTCGCCACCGGTTCGGTGGGCGTGGCTTGGTGGGCACACTTTGGGCGCGTGCACACACTTTGCATGCACACGCACGCCAAACGCACACTTTGCACAGGCGCAGAGATGTTCTAATTCGCCTCCTGCAAGCCTGCACTCTCCTGGTCGCTTCAGCAGCTGCCTCGCGGCGCTATTCTGTGCCGCGCAAAGCAGCTGTGCTTCAAATTCAGCGGATAAAGGTCAGTATGGAAGCCCGGGTGGGTGGATGGGCCCAACAGCAGAGCAGTAAGAGAACTGGTTTGGTCTCCTCTGCTCATTGCTGCTACTGGCTCAGCAGAACCCGGCCGAACTGGTAGAATACACCACTGAAACTAAACCAAGGAGAGAAGTTAAACTAAGGAGAAACTTCCTAACCGTGAGAACAATTGACCGGTGCCGCCAGAAGTTGTGGGTGCCCCATCCTTGGAGGCTTTCAAGAAGGGACTGGACAGCCCCTTGCCTGAAATGGTATAGGATCTCCTGCTCAAGCAGGGACAGGAGGGTTAGACTAGAAGATCTCCAGAGTCTCTTCCAACTCTGTTATTCTGTGTTCTAAATGGTGAAGTGTTACTATTGCCATTTCTCCTCTCTCATCATGTGCACACTGAATCTGACCATGGCCTCATTCTCTAGGACCTGCAGCCTTTCGGCAGCCAGAGGAGGTACCTGGAATTTCATTTTAAAACATCTTCTCAGGGCACCTACAACCTCTTTTTCCAAATTCCAGGTGTGTGGACCAGGGCAAAAGGCTGTCTGCCCTTGACCTCTTCTGACCAGGGCCGTTAAATCCCATTAAAGCCGCCACCTTTCACAGAACAGGAAGGGGCACCCTAGCCCTTGAGAGAGGATGGCGCAGAGAGCCACATGTTTGAGTGTGACGAAGATTAAAATTGGAAACAAGCAGACTCGACGAAGAATACTGTTGTGGTTGTGGTTTCCACATACGCTCATAAGCGCAATATTGTTTCTGCATGTCAAAATACCAGTCCAAATTGCAGCGTGACTTTGGTTTCATACTCCAAGCATTGGGCTGTATCTCTACGTAAATGCTATTCCACCGCAAGGGAACCAGAGCCAATACTTAGTGCAGAAAAGGAATAATGAAAGATATACTAACAAAATTGAAAGCATTAACACGAAGGCGCAAAGACGAGAGCTAAAACCATCCTTGCGTTCTCTGCCTCCATGCACTGCTCTGCACGTGTCCTTTTGTTCTTTATCCTTTCGTTGGTTTCTTGAAGATCTCATCAGTCCACTCAACCAGGGTTTGCTCCGTCTTGCCCTTCTTCTCCACCCGTTCAGTCTTCCTTCATCAATTGGCTTTACATTTCAGTCCCCATTCAGTCGTCCCGAGTGTTCATAAAGGCGGTTTCACTATCTTAATTCCTTAATTCTTTGGAAGGTTCTGCCACGTAAAATAAAATTTACCGTAGACCTTAAACCCAACCCACTTCACGGCATAGGTTGGGGAGGAAAAGAAGAGGGTGTGTTATGATCCTACCTTGAATTACGCCACATTTATATCATATCCTGATATAAATATTAGGATAAATAAATATCTGTGGGGTGAAAATACAAGAGGGAAATTAAATAGTATTACAGTGGTACCTCGGTCAACATTAATTGGTTCCTTCCATGTGTTTTCCTTGTTTATTTCTCTGTCCCAATGAAAAGAAGGATTGGGGTGAGATGATAGCAGTATTCCAGTATTTGGGGCACTGCCCCAAAGAAGGGAGGGTCAACTTATTCTCCAACGCACCAGAGAGCAAGACAAGAAACAACGGAGGGAAACTAATCAAGGAGAGAAGCAACCTGGAATTAAGGAGAAACTCTCTAATAGTGAGGACAATTAATCAGTGGAACAGCTTTGCCTTCAAAAGTTATGGGTGCTTTTTAGGAAGAAACTGGACAATCACTTGTCTGAAATGGTGTAGTATCTCCTTATTGAATAGCAGGCTGGACTAGAAGACCCCCCAAGGTCCCTTCCAGCTCTGTTCTGATTCTGATGTTCATGGAATTCAATTCAAGCCCAGTGGAAAGGTGGAGATTTCAAAGATGTCATAGGACACCCAAAGCTGAGTTGTGCCTTGACAATGGTGGTTTTCCCCCTCGCCCTCCATTTCCTGTAAGAAAAGCCACCCCTGCTGTGTTTAATGCTCTGCCAAAATCTGGCTTTCTATGTTCCATTCCTCCTCTGTAAAGGAGATACTTTCTTCCTGCTACCATATTCTCAATCTCTTGAGAACTTCGTTCCATTATTTTCCAATGAGTTTGTTTTACTGTTGTGAAGCAGTGCAGCTCTGCAAACATCCGGGCTCCCTTCTCTTGGGAAGAAATCACACCAAAATGCCCAGTTCCTTCCTCACTCTTTACTTCATCGATACACAAGAAGCTCAGGAACAGGAATGGGGGGAAAGTGGAAGAAATACGTCTTGTTTCATGCTTGGAATAAAACAGTCCTGCTAGAAAACGTGCATCGGTGGAACTTCAGACGCTCTGAGCCTTCGTTCCTAGGGTGCGAAGGTAACTCAAAACAAATCTCTCGTTCTGTTGATGTAAAGATACTCTTGTGGCCTGTTGGCTACCATCCCCTCCAGCAGCCGACTCAGAGGAGGAGGAGGAGGTGTGGGAGTCAGGATCAGCATCAGGCCAACCTGGGAGCTCGGAGCGGGAAGAGGGAGTGGAGCTGGCAGAGAGAGAGAGAGAAACTGAGATGGAGCCTGAGCCGTCCATCAGCCCTCAGATGGAGAATCATCAGCCCCAGGTCTGGAATGGCTGATGAGGAAGAGGAGGAACAGCTGAACACAGTGCCTGATGTACAGAAGGCAGAGGAGAGGAGAGCGTTGGAAATCTATGGGCCGGTCCTTGGGACAAAAGAGCCACTGCTGCTAGTGAGGCCCTACCCTACCTGTGGGGACAAAAGGCAGGGGGCGGAGATGAATGGGTGTGGCAGACAATTATTCATCTCCCTGCTGGACAGACTCGTTAGCCTGCATTGAGAGAGAAACTTTTGGCTGGGGCTGCTGGGCTCCTAATAAAGGCTTCAACCACAGAGGGTTTGGGGAGCTGGATCAGAAGAGATACGCTCCCATCCTGGCCACCTGCACATTCCTCAGCTATCAGGGAGAGGATTACCTGCCTGCTGCAGACACACAGAATCCATTCCTACAAGTTGGAGAAAGTCACCTGCTGAGCAAGCTGAGGGATGTGTCGGGTTATAAGGTGAACGTGACCCAGTTGCTGAGACTTCTGTATTCCAATTCCACCCCTTTTCATCAAATCTTGCAAAGGGAACTCTTCCACTTTTGGTTGCTGTTGGCTGCCAAGCCCTTGATACTTCGATGTTCAGCCTAGCATCCACTACTCTTCACCCACTACAGCATGCTACTCATTAGTGAGCTTACAGAAAATGTGGCTTACAATTATTATTTAAAAGAAAAAACTAAACTAAACTTAGTAACGATAGGTGGAAAAAGGGTCCCGATTTCTGTTTAATTGAATGAAGAGCCTTGGTGGTTCAGAGGTGGTTCAGGATTCTGCCCACAAGTCTGGAGTTCGATCCTGACGAGCTCGAGGTTGACTCAGTGTTCCATCCTTCTGAGATCGGTCAAATGAGGATCCTGATTGTTAGGGGCACTATGGAGAAGTATATAAGTTTAAGTGCTATTGTTATAGTGCTACACCATTTCAAGTTTTTCCCCTTCTCCCTGCAATATCTCCTGGTTTGATTCTTTGCCGGATTTAATTCATGGTGGACAATATTTTTGTAGCTGCCCTGTGGGTTGTGGCAGAGCTGAAGAAGCTTCTTGGATGAGAAGCGAAACATCTTCAAAGAAAAAACAAAGTCCAGTTGCCTCCATAAAAAAAACACCTTTGGGACAACTATGACCTGGATGACTGAGACTCTCTACAGACTTTTAGCCACCAACATGACTATCATTTTTACCCCAATTTTGGGCCGCTGGGATAATATTAGTACTTTTAAGGAAAGAATTGATTACTCCATCGCTCTGGAAAACGTAAGGCATCATTGTTGGCTCCTTTTTAGCCCCGACTCTAAATTCTAAGTGCTATTGCTATTAATTCTTGCTCCCTAGTTTCACATAGGATTTGAAAGCGATTTGCTTGGTCAATTTTTCCGTGGGCGTGGTGATAGTTAGCACTCTGGATGGATTACTGTATATTTTTACTAGCTCTATACCCATGCTTTGCTACGAAACTATGTGGTTGGGCTTAGTTTTGGGGGAGGAAAATAAGGGGGGGAAATTGTGCCTCTGCCTACCAGCATCCATCGATATTCATCTGGCTAGCGTCCTGTCAGCGTGTGAGAGTTGAGGGCTGTTTGGAAACTGAAACATTATTTGCTGTGTGAGCAAGAAGGACACAGCAAGGAGCCTGGGTGTGGCTTAGCTCAACTGTTTTGTACTAAAGCTGCTTGGTGCTGTGAAACTAAAACTGAAACTTCTCTCCTCTGCTTGTGATTTGCATTTTGAACACATTTCTTTTCAGGTGGGGAGGGGGAGTAGAACTCCTTAGCATCAGAGCGTGTTAATAATAATAATAATATAGGAAATACTAATGCTCTGAGGGTCATTAGGAAAAATCCTTTCTTAGTGAGCACCTAGAAGCCAAGAGGAACCTACGTGCCAAATTTCAAGTTTGCAGGCTTTACGGTTCTGGAGATCTTGTGATGATGCATGCGTGGTATATTGCTTTTATTGGTCCTAAGATGAAAAATGAGAAAACAATTTTTGTGTTTTGTTCCTACTTCTCTGTGTGATGCATCCTTGAAATAAAACACCCAGATTTGTCCACAACTTAAGATAAAAGTTTAAGATGTTTGTTCTGAGATCCAAATGCTTGAGAAGCCAGGGTTCATAGTTTTAAATGTTTCATGCATGTAATATTCTGTGATTCAAATTCTCTCCTGTGGAAAATATGTCTTTGGAGCTTCTGGCCCCCAGTCCCAACAGAGAGCCAGTTTGGCCCGGTGGTAAAGGAAACAGGCTAGAAACCAGGAGACAGTGACTTCTAGTTCTTGCGCATGAAATCTGTCTGGGTGACTTTGAGCCAATCATTCTTTTTCAACCCAGCCGACTTCGCAAGGTGTTGTTGTGGGGAAAATAGGAGAGGGAAGGAGTATTAGGTATGTTTGCTGCCTTGAGTTATATATTAAAAATAATAATAAACTTTTAAAAAATCATTAACAAAGTTACACTAAATTTTTGAAATGAGCTAAGGTACCTTGAAACGTATCATGGTATTTCAGCCTCTTTATTTGATCCGAATTCTTCTCTCCTTTCCAGAGATATTAATAAAATTACATTTGTCTTTGACTGTTGTGATGCAGTTGTGTCGAAGGGCATCAGTGGTGGGATTCAATTATTATTATTTTACTACAGGTTCTGTGGGTGTGGCTTGGTGGACGTGGCAGGGGAAGGATACTGCAAAATCCCCATTTCCCTCCCCACCCCACTAACCTGCTTTCCAGCTCCGTTCTCCTGTGCAGGGCAACTAACGGAGAATCAGCTGATCAGCTGGGATTCAATGGGAGGCAGAGAAGAGATGGGGTTGGTGGGGCCAGTCAGAGGCGGGATTTGCCGGTTCTCCGAATGACTCAATATTTCCACTACTGGTTCTCCAGAACTGGCTGAAGACCACCTCTGAAGGGCATGAGAGCCCTGCTGTGACAGAACAGAGTTAAAACTGAATAGACATTTTGAATCCCAGTCTAAGAAGACATCCTGAGTTATTCAGAGCACGAATTGTAGCGGTGAAGCAGACTTTAAGAGTTCAGAAATTATCTATCCAGACAGCTTCTTGGACATCCTGCATGGTTCATTTGTGGTTTGCTGTATCTTGGGATTGCAGAAAATTGAGCTACTTGAATTAATTAAGTAATTAAGTAATTTAATTAAGTAATTCCTTGCTTCTCAACCTTGGCCTTTTTATGATGTTTGGGCTTCAACTCCCAGAATTCCCCAGCCAGCTGAGCAAGACATCTTAAACTCGTCACCAAGGCTGAGCAACACTGGAAGGATTTATACACTTTGCAGACAGCTGGTCATTTGCATCCTTTTAGAGGGTCGTTGAGGCCACTTGGAGGTTTATCTGTGTCCTCAGGGTCACCCGAGTGGTGTTCCTGGTTCCTGTAGTATGCTATTTTTTCTCTCTGGAAATCCCTTCCTATTCCCATATCATTCCAAGGGTGTTCATCCCATCTTCCATCCCTTTCAGAGCCAAAAAAGCTTCTTGGATAAGAAGCAAAATGTCTCCAAAAGAAGAAAAAAACAAGACAGTCCAATTGCCTCCTGAAAAAAAGCACCTTTCTCTCCTCGGAAAACATGCTAGGGGAGATGTGACGAAGGATTGGCTTTATTTTGACCGTGATCTTGCTAAGGATGCCTTCAGTTGGGTGCCTCGAATGGGGCACCGCATGTTTAAAAGATAAATAAAAATGGCAAAAGTCCTGTCGAAGCCCCAAGAAGGGAAGCGCCTGGCTTTAACCTGCAAGATAAAAGAAAGACCCCCTCCACACCCGGGTTATTCTCCCTGGATGCCCTCAGGAGTAATGAGCCGGTGCCAGCTCTCCTGTCTGTGCTGGGAAGGAGGGGAAAGACGTGCCTGCAAAATAAGCCCATGTCACAACATCATGAGATCGTCTCCAATCCTTGTGGCCACCAAGCGCATTAGTCACAGAGCACATTCTCTCTGTGGCAGAAGAAGGCCTTTTTTGTCTAAGGGCCCCCGAGGCGCTTCGGAGCAGGAACTGCACATGACTTACCTAAGGGCAGGACGGAAGGGAGGGAGGGAGGGAGGGCATTCCTCTCTCTGGCTCTGCTTGCTCTCACGCTCTCCTCCTTCCTTGCCTCTCCTTCCTTTTCACATCTGGTGAGATGTTCCTCTTTTTCCTCCCATGGCACCAAGAGATAGATGCCTCTCTCTCTCTCTCTCTCTCTCTCTCTCGCTTCTCCGGTGGCCTAGAGGTTGAGCTCTTGCCTCACAATCAGGAGGCTGTGAGTTCGATCCTAGGTAGATGCTAATATTTGAAAGAGATTCTCCTGCTCGAGCGGGGTGGGGTGGGGTTTGGACTAGATGACCTCCAAGGTCCCAAGTCTATTATTCTATGATCTAGATGGAGAGGATTTTCGGGTGGCATCTAAGAGAATCTCCATAAACGCTTAATGAGAACTAAAATAAACTGCTTAAAGATCAGCTGGAGATGTGTCAGCCTCAAAGGAAGAAAACGATTGAACCTTCTGTACATATTGTCTTAATTTCTGGATCGTTTATTCACAGGATTGCTTTTATAGCCAGAGTTGTTTACACGTTGCTTTCCTCTAAAGGGCTCAAGGCAGTACATGTGGAGAGTGCATGTTAGCTTTCATTTTACTTTGGGCACAACTACCCTGTGAAGTAGGCAAGCTATTCCGCTGATCGATTGTCCTCATAGTGTCTCCTCAAATCTAGGTTCCTTGATTAGTTTCCACCCCATTGTTTCTTGCCCTGCCTTCTGATGCTTTGGAAAATAAGTTGACCCCATCTTCTTTGTGTCAGCCTCTCAAATACTGGAAGACTGCTATCATGTCCCCGCTAGTCCTTCTTTTCCCTAGACGAGACAACCCCAAATCCTGCAATTGTCAACTGCTTGTTGGGGGTGCAGAAGAAATTTTTTTTCTTCTCCTTCACCTTCCTGTTTTTCATTTTTGCTGTGCAACTTGAGAAGAAGAAAACCCTGGCTCTCCAAGCCGGATCGAATCCATTTAGTGCAGAAACGACTTTCCGAAGGCCACGGGGGAATTTATCACAAATAATAAACCACTGGAGAAATTGGTACGCATTGAGCGTTGGCATTCAGGGTGGATTGTGAGGAGCTGTGGCATTCCCCCCGCCCCCTGCCGCCCCCTTTTTGGAGTCTGCCAGTTGTCTTCTCTTCCTATTGATGGGGAAAAATTTCCGTGCATTTGCAACAAAAACCACAGCAAAACATGTGTTTTGCGTGTGGATTCAGTGATGGCCTCACCCGCCAAATGGTTGTTAGTTAGAAGGACTTACTTCAAGACTTGTGATGATGGACTTTAATTGTTCTTTGTCATCATAAATCTATAAATTTCAAGATGCTATCAACATCTTTGGTGGTTTTATTCTGCAGTCTTAACCTAAATTCAAGTATACGTTTAATTTGACTCCTCTGTTTTTCCTGATGTTAACCAGAACTTTCAAATACTTTTGGGAGAAGGACCATAAGACGAATCTGCAGCAGCTCACCGAGAAACCTCTTTCATTTCACCCTATTTGAATTGCCACTGTCAGAGAAAGAGCTTCTCGGGGAACAGCTGGGGTTTCTGCCTTAATCCAGATTATATATTTATTTGCTGTTTATTGATTTATTTATGGCTTTCGTGTATGAAGCCGCCCCTTAAATTGAAGCTGGAGAACCCAGCCCTGCCTTCTGGGCCTGTTTGGCAGAGAGGAAACAGTTTAGAAATAATGCACCTCGTTTTGGGTTTTGGGTTTCTGGCATCTGTTTCTACATTGAAACTAAACAGAAAGAGGGGAGGAATTCTAAATGGCAGAGGACAAGTTGATATTTTCCTCTGTTTTTATTTATTAAGAAATATCCTTAAAACAGAATATTCTTTTGGCTGAATGAGAGTATTGGAATAAAGATTTGTGGGTAGAAATGGGGACATTATTTTTGTCTTCCAAAATGCCTCTTGTCTTCAACTTCCAACTGTGGCTTCCTAAACTCTGAGCCAGTATAGTATCCGTGACATTTCTATCCCTTTTTAATAATAGGGGGTGGATAGGAATCCCTTCAGGTCATCACAACTGTAAGAGTTTGTTCTCTAACTTTGCCCCCTTTAATCTGGAATTGAATTATTTAGGGGCAGGTTCTCAGAAACTAGTTGAGGTGTGTCATAGAATCTACTGCCAAGAAAAGGCAGGGTCTCCAGAATCCCTGAGAGCAATTCTTCCTTAAGGATGAGAATTGAAGAATGATTTTCCTACCAGACTTATTAGGTGGGCTGAAATGACTGGGAGGTGATAAAAATGTGTGTTCCACAATTTGTAACCTAGCCTTTTTTGTCTGATTTTCTGGGTCAGCAAATATTTGGTCTACCTTGAGGGTTAGACCATTCCAATTTGTCTGAATTCCAGAATGTAAATTCAAATAGTAGATAGATTAAAAAATGGGACCTCTGTCTTTAACGTGGAAAAATACCACAGGTTTTTTTTTTAATTTATTTTTGCTTTCAAAAATTAGAAGAGTATGAAAACTGCCGAAAGTTTAAAAGAGGAAGAAGAATTTTTAAGTTCTTTTTAAGGCGATTACTTGGTTCTTTCAAGCTCTTTTTAAGGCCCTTACTTGGTTTTTGTTTTGAAACAGAAGTCAATGAAATTTGGAGAAAAAAATAGAGCATGTTGTGTCAAAGCTCTGTGGCAAATTTCAAATAGGTAAGTGGAGAGATTTTTATGCAGTCTAATGGATTAGCAAGGAATAATTGGCCTTTTTTCCTAAATGCATTAAAGTCAAATTGTTGGAGATAGAAGTGAGAAGTGAAAAAGTAAATCTCTCCTTTGAGAAATATAATACTTAAATCATTTGAGTATATGAGACAACTAGCGTCTTTTCTGAGATTGGGAGACAGGATAAAGTTGAGAATATTAGGAGAGACTGAGAAAAAGTTGTATCTGAGAATATTTCTCCCCTAATAAACAGGAAAAATTATACTCATTTATTCTTTTTAGAGAGCAAATTTATCCTATCTTGCGATTACTACAAACTGTTTTCATACCAGTGGTGGGATTCAATTTTTTTTACTACTGGTTCTGTGGGCGTGGCTTGGTGGGCGTGGCCAGGGAAGGATACTGCAAAATCCCCATTCCCTCCCCACCCACTAACCTGCTTTCCAGCTCTGTCCTCCTGTGCAGGGCAACCAAAGAAGGCCCAGCCAATCAGCTGGGACTCGATGGGAGGCAGAGAAGAGATGGGGTTGGCGGGGTCAGTCAGAGGTGGGATTGGCCGGTTCTCCGAACGACTCAAAATTTCCGCTACCAGTTCTGCAGAACTGGTCAGAACCGGCTGAATACCACCTCTGTATTGCAGCATCCCTATGGTCACGTGATCGGACGCTTGGCAACTGACTCGTATTTATGACGGTTGCAATGTCCCGGAGGTCATGTAATCACCACTTGTGACCTGACAAGCAAAGTCAATGGGGAAGCTGGTGTCAGGATTCCAGCAATTGCCCTAATTAAATCATGATTCTTGAGCCAAACTTCAAAAAACTTCCATGGATTCATTAGAGGCGACATACTGGCACTGCCCTGTAGGAAGCCAACTCTGGCATATGTCATTTACAGTCCCCTGTGACCCTGTTCCCCCCCTCCCTCCCCCCTGGGTGTCTCATAAACCAGATTCTCCAATTGAGCACCTTCACAGGCTCATCACATTCCATCATTCACGTTCTCCAATTAAATATATTCACAGGCAAAAGCTCCGGTAGTTTAGTTACAATCTTTTAAAGATAAGAGTTGGAATGTACTTTCACTTTCAAACTGCTCCACTGCTCTTCCAGATTTCTCCCCGCCCCTCTTTTTTTTTTTTTATGGCAGCTACTAAAACAGGCATAGGAATGTTTTATGAATTGACAGCCAGATTCACTTAACAACCAGGTTACTAATTTAAGAACTCCGGTATTCACTTAACAGTTGTGGCACAGAAGGTCGTAAAACGGGCAAAATTCACTTAACAAATGTTTCATGTAGCAACCAAAATTTTGTGCTCAATTGTGGCCCTAAGTCAAGGACTACCGGTAGCCCAAATGGATTTTGTGTAAAAAAAGGAGTTTCAGGGTACTTTATAAACTGCCACATTTTTGCAAGAATCCACCTATTGTTCTGACCCAAACCCTTGTCCAATAAAACAAACAATAACCAAAGGGAACAGAAACCTTTTAATGAGTCTTATGAATCCCCGGTTAAAAGGCTGCTGCAAACTAATTAACTTTGATAAGCACAAACCTCGCTAAAACTCTGCAAGGCTGCCAAGAATCACAGATAAGGTTACCTAGAAATATTTCACAAGACAAGAGTCTTCAAATACTGGAGGAAGAAGGCGGAGCCTCCTCGCTGACGGACCGTAGATCGCGACTCTCTGTGGCCATGGTCCGTGCTCTTTCGTTGGAGAGCCCCGATCATTACGATTAGGGGCTGAAGCTGCCTTGGAGGGGGAGCGGAGTAAGGGGAAACTGCAAGCCAGGTTGAGGGGAGCCGCATCTCCCCCCCTGGGTTTGGTCTCCCCCGCCGCCGAAGACAACTGCAGCGGTGGTTTAAAATGGCCACCCTGAAGAGGAGGACTCAGCTGGATTAAGATTTGTGCAGGAGGGAAGAAAGAGGTGGATAACATCTGAACCGGGACAACTGGGCAATACAACTAAACAAAAGTACCCCGGGATTAAGGTAACATGGAATTTTTAAGAAAAGAAAAGTGAGCAGCGAAATTACAAAGGGACGGGGAAAAAAAGAAAATATTCTAAGCGGGGCTTTGAACCAGGAAAGGAAGAAGCTGGAACTAAAGATTTAACTAAATTGGACTAAAATATTTTGGGAATAAACAGGCATAAAATAAAGCTGGACTTAAGATTGTCAAAAAATAATAATAATAAAGTTCACAAATTGGAGACTGGACTGTACTGGAATATTGAGGTTCGAAAAATCCTAAATAAAAAAAATAGGGGGAAAAGGTGAAGACTTTGTATAATGGAGAGTGCCACCTTTTAATAAAAATTTGGCTCAAATAAAAGGGAAAGCATCCTGTTTTTGAATGAACTGGTGTGGATATAACATTACAGAAATATTGAAACGAAGTAAGAATTTTAGAAAGTGAAAACAGAACCAGTATAAAGGAAAAAGCAAGGAAAGACTGTTTGTGGGACTGATTGACATTTTTGGTATTAACCCTGGGCTGGAATAACTGAGAACCTTAAAAAACTTAAAGAAGAAAGAAGGAAAGTAAAAGTGGTTTCTTTTTGTGGATTTTAACGATCATAAAATATAAGAATGATGATATCTCATCGGGAATTAAAAATGGAACTTAAAAATATGAGAGAATTACTACAGGAAAGAGGCGAATCACTTTGCTCTGTGCTAGAAAAAATGGAAATGGCAATTGAAGAACAAGAAGAGCTTCGGAGGAGGAGGAGTCGACTCAAGGAGAAGACATTTTAAATAGACAATTAACACAAAGAACGCTACAAAGAAGTGGGGAAAGAAGGAAGGTTAAAAAGTTGAGATTTAAGAAGGCAGTCAAAAGGCGGAATACCTATGAAGTCAGGAAAGGCAGAAAGACTCAGCAGAAAAGGGGAAAGGAAGATATTAAGAAAGAGAGGGATATAAATTGGAATGAGAAAAGATATGGGGAAAAGAGGGGGAGGAGAAGCAGTAAGAAACAGGTGCATGAGATAAAGAAATACGGAAATAGTAAAACGTTGAAAATAAATTGTTTTTTCAGAGATAATGGTTGATGAATTAAAAAGGGGATTCTGCAGGGTGACAAGGGGTAATAAGGATATTTCTGCAATTAAAAATATTTAGAAAATAGGGTTATATAGATACTGATAACTCTTATTAAAAAGCAAGGGGGGAAGATATGCTGCGGAATCCAAATGAAAAGATGTAATGATTATTATTGTAACTTCTTAAAAATAATGGTTTATTGGAATCAAGATGATGGAATAAAGGTATATTTTAATCATTGAGGTGTCACACTCAAAACAGTAAAAGGGGGGAAACCTGTATATATATATATATTTAGTGTTAAAATTTGTATTAATCTAGAATTTATAAAAAGAATGTGTAATGGAAAGGGAATATGACAGACTAAAGAACCAATTAATATTAATAAGTTAAATTAATAAGTTAATGTAGACTATTAAAAGCAAGAAGAGACATTGGTAACTTTTTATTATTATCATTATTATTATTATTAGGCAAACACATATTGTTTATCTTTATTTTTAAAATAAATATTAAAGGATTATATTTGAAATAATTGAAACAAAAAGATGTTTTGATTGAGATTAATGAAAGAGGCTAGAATTAATGTGTTTGTTTCTCTCCTTACTGAAAATTTGGAATGGAAAAGGTAATAATATAATTAAGTATGCATATATGAATGTATAATTGCTGTCATATTTGTAATCCTTGACTTATAACCACACTATTCTGATCCAGGCTTTTGAGACTGTAATTAAGCATATGCTTAATTAAAACAACTCTTGTTTTATTTCAACGCTGGGAATTATGTTCATTTCCAGCCAGTAATGAGTCCCAAATAATCCCTCAAAATAAGTACCCACCTTTCTCTCTGAATTGCTGCCAACAACAAACGTGCCAAATTAACTGAAAAAACAACAACAACCAACTGAAGTACAAAGTCCACTCAGAGCTTCAAGGTTTAATCCGAACAGAGTGAACAACTTTGCTTCCTGCAAAGATTTCTCTACCTTTGCCTGTCCTTTATACCTTAGCGGAGCGGCAATCACCTCCCAGCCTTACTCCTGAGCCGCCCCTTTTGTTTCAGCTGCTTTCACCTACTAGCAGCTCTGCACATGCGCACACTGGGAACAGGCTCCCCTGGGTCCTCTGCCTTGCTGCTGCCAGACTCTGAAGGCTCTAGAGGCAGCACCCCACTTCCAGGTTGTCCTGGCTTCATCCCTGCATCGGATGCAGGATCCTCATCCAAGTCTTCTCCAGACTTCCAGACTGGTCCCTCTTCTTCCCCACTATCCGATTCCGCTGCTATCTGCACAGGCTGCTGGAGAACCACAACACACAATTGAGCCTAAAATTTCTTTTGCTAAGTGAGGCATTGGTTGTTTTTATGACTTTTCTTGCCACCGTCGTTCAGTGAATCATTCAAGTTGTTAAGTTAGCAACAGGGTTGTTAAGTTGAATCTGGCTGGCTTCCCCATTGACTTTGCTTGTCAGAAAGTCGCACAAGGGGATCATAGAGTAATAGAGTTGGAAGGGAGCCTTGTAGGCCATCTAGTCCAACCCCCCCCTGCCCAAGCAGGAGACCCTACACCATTTCTGACAAATCATGCGAGGCCGGGACACTGCAACTGTCATAACTATGAGTCAGTTGCCGAGGAACTGAATTTTGATCACGTGACCGTGGGGAATGCTGCAATGGCCATAAGTGTGAAAAATGGTCATAAGTCACCTTTTTCAGTGCCATCGTAGTCTCTAAACAAACTGTTGTAAGTCAACGAGTACCTCTGTAATATTTTTTCCTCGGGATTACCCAACTAACATGCCTTCCCTGATCTTTTAAAAAATGCATGCATTTTAAAAAAGGGGGGAAAAAAAGCCATTACATTCCTGTCATTTGCAACATCACATGCCTTTTCCTCAATTTTATCCCGCAAAGCACGGTTTTACAAAATAGGCAAGACTGAAAAGTCAAGATATTTATCCAAAGCAATCTCAGGAGCTTCAGTGTTGGATTACAGACTTAAATTCGATATCTGTAATCATTTGGCTCTTCATTAAAACTAAACTACTGGCTCGGATTTGACATTACAATTAAATCACTGCTTAGGCTGGGTTTCAAAATTAATCCTGGGTTTTTTTCCCAGTACGGGCTCGTTTCTACAAAACCTCGACGGGATTTATTACAATTGCAGCTAATGAGAAATTGTAGTTTCTAGATATTTGCGTGGCTTGTATTTCTCCAGCAACCTGGTTTGTGGGCAGATGGGGGGGCGGGGTTCATTGGTGAATCATGATTCAGGTTAAAGTAAGCTTAAAGTTAGATGGTAGCTCCCTAAATGGTGGTTTAATAGATTTAAATAGTCCACATTTTGAGCAAGGACCAATTTCTGGCTGTATCACCAACCTCTGCAGAATGCTTATTTTTGAACTGACTTTTTTTTGGGGAAGGACCATTCCTTTTCACCAAATCAATTTTAAACAACAACAACAACAACAACAACCAAACAACAGGTGAGAAAGGCCATCCTATATAAAAGTCTCATGCAATAGTTACCAGAACTGCTAGTATGAATTCCTAACTCCTCCTAGCCAAGAAATAACCACAAGTGAGGACAACCAGCTATTCTCAAACTGCTGCCAGGATGGGGAAAGGGGTGGTTTTAATTAGGCTGAACTGGAGAGAGGGGAAACATTGCATTTATTGAAAACATCTGGAGGCAACTGGGATCCTTCTTATCAAAGTCCCCGTTAAATCACTTTTGAGTTAAGCAGTGGTAACTTTGGTTTTGGCAGTGCTGGATGGTAACTCCTTTTGTCTCTGGTTTATCTTAATTACGGTGTTCATGGTTAGGGAACCAAGCACTTAGCTTTAATTTGGCAGAAATGAAATTGAGGAGAGGAAGAGCTGCTGCCAGGACAACTCCCAGAGCCCCAAGGGCTGAGCAAAACATGGGAAGAACCAGTACGTCTCTGGGTGTTGTGGTTCGCCGGCAGCCTGTGCAGACGGCAGCGGAATCGGACAGTGGGGAAGAACGGGGACCAATCTGGGAGTCTGGGGAGGACTCGGATGAGGGTGCTGCATCCGATACAGAGATGGGGCCAGGACCATCTGGGAGTGGAGTGCTGACTCCGGAGCCTTCGGAGTCTGGAAGCAGCGAGGCAGAAGAACAAGGGGAGCTTGTTCCCAGTGCGTGTGTGCGCAGAGCTGCCAGAAGGCAAGAGCAACTAAGACAAAAGGGGAGACTTGGGAGTAAGGGTGGGAGGTGATTGCCCCTCCCCTAAGATATAAAGGTCAGGCCAAGATGACGGAATCTTTGCAGGAAGCAAAGTCGTTTGCTCGGTTCAGAGTCATCCTTGAAAACTCTTAGTAGTTCGGTTGGTTTGTTTTCTAGTTAATTGGATATTTCTGGTTTTGGCAGCACTTCACAGAACTGAAAGGTGTTTGCTTATCTTGGGGGTTAGGGTTAAGGTTAGGGTTAGGGTTTGAGAGTAAGGGTTAGGGTTTGAGATTAATTCTGGCTGGGAATGAAAACAATTCCCAGCGTTGCAATAAAATAACTCTTGTTTTTAAAATAACTGTGTACGTAATTGTGGTTTAGGAAGCTTGGGTCAGAACTCTGGGAACCTGTACTCTAGAAGATAGGCTCAAGATCCGGATGGATCTTGACAGACTAGAGCACTGGGCCCTATCTAACAAAATGAAAATCAGTGTAGAGAAAAGTAAAGTCCTACACTTAGGCAAGAAAAACCAAAAGGACACATATAGACTGGGTGAAACCAGGCTCAATAGCAGTCACTGTGGGAGGGATCTTGGAGTCTTAGTGGACAACCAGCTAAATAAGAGCCAGCCGTGTGCAACAGCAGCCAAAAAAGCCAGTGCAATCCTAAGTTGCATTGACAGAGGGATACAATCAAGATCCAGTGAGGTACTAATACCACTCTATAAAGCCTTAGTAAGACCACACCTAGAGTACTGCATCTAGTTTTGGTCACCACACTATCAAAAAAAATATATTGAGACTCTAGAACAGGGATGTCAAACTCAAGGCCCATGGCTGGATCCTGCCCATGGGGGGCTTCGATCTGGCCTGCAGGGGCCCCTGGAAATAGTGAAGGACCGGCCTGCAGTGCCTCTGCCAGCAGAGAACCCCTTCTTTTGCACAAAATAAATCTGGTGGGAAATTCACTAGGATAGTCCTCAACTTACGAGCACAATTGAGGCCAAAAGTTTGGTTGCTAAGTGAAACATTTGTTAAGTGAATTTTCCCCTGTTTTTTCAACCTTATGTGCTACAGTTGTTAAGTGAACCACTGCAGTTGACAAGTTGGTAACACGGTTCTTAAGTGAATCTGGCTTCCCCATTGATTCTGCTTACCCATTGACTTTGGGACACACCACGGTCATAAGTAGGAACCGGTTGCCAAAGGAAGAAAGTAAAAAAGAAGAAAAAGGAAGGAAGGAAGGAAGAAAGAAAAAAAAGAAAAGAAAAAAGGGAGAGAGGGAGGAAGAGAAAGAAAGAAAGAAAGAAAGAAAGAAAGAAAGAAAGAAAGAAAGAAAGAAAGAAAATAAAATGGTTTTAAACTACCTCTGCTTTCCTGTCACATGCACGTTTATCAACAGGTTTGAAATATTCTCCAGCTCCTAGTGGGTGTTCAGCGCAAACGTTTTCTGCAAGCAGTTATGTGTGTGTGTGTGTGTGGTGTTTGTGTGTTTAAAAAAAGCACATGCCTGGCTGTTTATTTTCCTCTTGTGTGGCAAGGAAAGGCTTCACGTGGTCTTTAGGGAAGAGAAAGGTCTCCTCAATGGGGGTTTTGTGGCAAGTTCTAAATTTGAGAAAAAGCAGCAGCAGCCGTTTTATTACCGTTTCTAACTTTTGGCCAGTTAATGATAAGTTGTGCAACTCACGGGCCGCAGGAGCTAGCCTGGCCACCGTAGCTGTAGGATGAAGTGCGATCTCGCAAAAACCCAAGGCTGCCTTTTCTCCAAAGGATGACAAGGTGTTCTGACCCAAACCTTGTTCCAAGAAAACAAACACGAAACGGAGGTGACAGCAAAACCTTTTAATGATTATTCACGAATTCCGTTCCTTCTCGGTTAATTCCGTTCCTTCTCTCTTTCAAACTAATTGTCTCTGATAAGAACGAGCCTTGCCAAGATTGTGCAAGGTTGCCAAGAACACTAGATAAAGTTCCCAAGAAATAGTTCAAACACAAACAGTCTCCAAACACCAACCAAGATATTCCGAATGTCCACAAGGCTTGAGTGCAAAAACTTCTTTGCTTCTAGCAAAGAACTCCGGTTTCTTGGCTGGCTTTTATCATGACCTTGCAGCCTTACTCCCGAGTTGCCCGTGCTGCTGCAGCTGCTCTTTCCTTCCAGCAGCCCTGTGCACACGCACACTGGGCACAGGCTCCTCGGGGACCTCTGCATCGCTGCTGCCAGCCTCCACCATCTCTGATGGTCCTGGCCCCATCCCTGCATCCCACGCAGGCCCCTCATCTGAGTCCTCACTCTCTGAAGCCTCACCTGTCCACACCTGCTGCCGATGAACCACAATACAAGGTCATTTTTTTCTTCCTTGCTAACTTCAATGCTTTTGGACCATTTAAAGAATTTAACTGCAAGGAGCTTCACATTAATTGTCATGAATCAACTTTCAAAAGCTGGAAATTCTGTTCCCCAATCGGAGCTGGTGCATTTCAGTTCAGAGACCAGATTGCATGACGGCCCTTCTGAATTCCTCCAGCGTCGCTCATTTGCAAGACCTTTTGAATACCGAGGATTTCTCTCCAAGTGGGAAATTTTACGACTTTTCTTGCCACATCGGTTAAGCACATCACTGCAGTCTTTAAATTATGACCACGGTTGTGAAGTGAACCTGGCTTTCCCCATTGACTTTGCTGGTCAGAAGGTGGCAAAAAATGCATCACGGGACCCTGAAACATATTCATAAATAGGTATCAGTGGCCAAGCATCTGAATTTTGATCACGTGACCATGGGGATGCTTCAGTGGTCATAAAGTGTGAAAAAAGGTCATAAGTCCTTTTTTTCCACTGCCGTTGTACCTTCCAACGGCCACTAAGCAAACGGTTGTAAGTTGAGGATTGCCTTTATTTCTTTCAATTGAAGACTCAACTTTGCACTGTTTGAACTCCCCAAGAAGGGCCTTGTGCCAGCTTTACATTTGGCCCCGGGTTTAACTAGAAGTCAGACGGGAGCTGAACAGTGGTGGGATTCAAATTTTTTTTTTACTACCGGTTCCATGGGCGTGGCTTGGTGAGCGAGGCAGGGGAAGGACATTGTAAAATCCCCATTCTCTCCCCACCCCACTAACCTGCTTTCCAGCTCCGCTTTCCTGTGCAGGGCAACCAAAGAAGACCCAGCTGATCAGCTGGGACTCAATGGGAGGCAGAGAAGAGATGGGGTTGGCGGGGCCAGTCAGAGGTGGGATTAGCCGGTTCTCCGAACGACTCAAGATTTCCGCTACTGGTCCAGAACTGGTCAGAACCTGCTGAATCCCACCTCTGGAGCTGAACGGTATTTTAATAAGGAGCCCATCAGGGCAAGAAGGTTCAGACAGTCATTCGTCTCCAGGCCAGCCTCTTGTGGGGGAAGGAAAGGCCATTCTTCTCTTGATTTTACCTGCAAATAGTTGGGGAAGGACGAGAATTATACAGTGTGCTGCTTTATGGAAATGGGACCCAGAAAATATTGACTTGGCTTAGGTAGCACGACAGGAAATTTCTTGGGGAAATATACAATTGGACCTGGTAATTATATTCTTGTTGCTCATCCAGCTGGATGCCCTTCCAGCTTCTGTTAGGCAGAACAAACATTGAAATAAGTTCAAGGTTTTAACAGCCAAACGTTTGGATGCTCAGATTTTGTGAATCAGTCTTTTCTGATTTTAGACTTGCTCCTTCGTCATTAGAGGATAATTAGGACTGCAGAAAAAAACAATTAGTATCAACCTGCCTTCCATGGAGGACCTGTATACTGCACGAGTCAAAAAGGGGGCTGTGAAAATATCTACAGACCCCTCGTATCCTGGACATAAACTGTTTCAACTCCTCCCCTCAAAATGATGCTATAGAGCACCGCACACCAGAACAACTAGACACAAGGACAGTTTTTCCCCGAAAGCCATCACTCTGCTAAACAAATAATTCCCTCAACACTGTTCAACTATTTGCTAAGTTTGCACTACTATTATTATTCATCTTCCCATTGTTCCTATCATCTATCCCCTCCCACTTGTGACTGTACAACTGTAACTTTGTCGCTTGTATCCTTATGGTTTATATTGACTGTTTCCTAGTATGATTTATTGCTTATTGTACCCTATGACTATCATTAAGTGTTGCACCTGATGATTCTTGACTTTTGACAACTGTATCTTTTCTTTTATGGACACTGAGAGCATTTGCACCAATGACAAATTCCTTGTGTGTCCAATCACACTTGGCCAATAAAGAATTCTAATTTTGTTTTGCTCAGTTACAAGGGCTAAACCCTTCCTAGTACAGTCCTTGACTTAAAATAGTTTGTTTAGTGACGTTCCAAATTACAACAGCACTGAAAAAAAGTGACTTTTATCGTATGACCCATTTTTCATGCTTCCGACCACTGTAGCATCCCCGTAGCCACATGATCAAAATTCAGTCTCTTGGAAATTGAGTCATATTCATGACGATTGCAATATCCTGGAGTCATGTGATCACTTTTTTTTTTTGCAACCTTCTGACAATCAAAGTCAGATTCACTTAAGAACCATCTTACCAATTTAACATCTGCAGTGATTCATTTAACAAGAAATAGCAATAGGACTTGGATATTAAAAGCACAACTATAATGACGTGGGAAAATACCTGAACAAAGCTGAATACCGTACATATAGATACCCGCGAAAACTTAAGAAAACACACACAACACACACACACACACACACACACACAAACAAAGGTTAGAGAGGGCTGTGAAGCAATATATATGTGTGTGTGTGTGTGTGTTTTCATAGATTTTCATGGGTACAAGTATGCAGGTCCTTTCCCATGTAAGATTGTGAGGGAGACGGCAGTTCCGATCACGCTTTGCTCACACAAACACGAAGCCGAAAGCACCAGCCTGAAGACAGCGAGTGGGACCTCATCAAAACGTTGCCAAGATACTCACAATCTTACATGGGAAAAGACCCGAACACACCAAGATATATCCGATCCATGGACCAGGCGGTAACAGATTAACAGAGTTGGAAAGGACCTTGTAGGTCATCTAGTCCAACCCTCCCCCAAAGCAGGAGATTGTACACCATTTTTGACAGATGGCAGTCCAGTCTCTTCTTGAAAGCCTCCAGGGATGAAGGTCTCGGACAAGAACATTCTCTGCCATGATGGAGGCCCTTTGGAACATCCTGCCCTCTGCTTTAATGGCCTTTAATGAAAACTCACAAGGGCCAAAGTGTTTAATATGCTGCAAGTGTAAGCTTGTTAAAATGCTGGTTTTCTTAGACACAGGTAATGCGTAGAAATTCCTTGTTGAATGGTTGGCAGGACAGTAAAAACTCTGAGTGACCACTTACATAAATGATCTTAACAAAGTTAGCAAAGTTTTTTTTAACAGATTAACAGAGTTGGAAAGGACCTTGTAGGTCATCTAGTTCAACCCTCTCCCCCACCCAATAAGGAGACCCTACCCCATTTCTGTCCAGTCTCTTCTTTAAAGTTTCAAGTGATGACGTTCCCACAACTTCCAAAGGCAGCAACTTCCAAAGGCAACTTCTGTTCCACTGGTTTATTGTTCTCACTGTCAGGAAATTTCTCCTTATTTTCTGGTTGAATCATTTCTTGATCAGTTTCCGTCCAATTTTCCTTGTCTCCAGCCCCCCCTGACCATCTCTGAATTCCAGAAAAACCCTTGCAATGAATGCAGCTCCTTTTCCTTTCTGGCTGCTTCAGTTCATTCTTCCTCGTTTAGTCTTCCATTCCCCTTCAATGCTGCGAAGTCACTGAGTATGCTAAAATACACCGATGCAACAAGCTTTGCTCATACAGACTTATCTGAGTTTTTTAAAACGTGTTGCTGCATCCAGAGGTCTGAAATTAAAACCAACCCGTGAACATTACAAATGGGTAGCAACTCCATTTAAAAATCTTTGCTTATTATACAAGTGCAGCCGTTGGGATGGCCTTATTTTGAGAGAGATGACCTTAGCTTTGAATGAAAGGCTCTTTAAAATTACAGAGCCAACAGTGTTTGTTTTCAATCCGGCTCCCTGTCTCGGCCAAGCCCAGCCCGGTTCTTTCATTTGCAAGTTTGACTTTAAAATTAAGCAGTGTTCCAGATCAGGGAATTGAGCACTGAACGAGGTAGCAAGTCCCTGACGGTACAATTTGCTCTTTGTGAAACACACTTTTATAAACTAAGTTGCTGTTCCTCCATCTCTTTACTGAACTCCTGCGGGAAAATTATCCAGATCCCCAATTGCTGCAGTGTAAACAGAGGCACGAGCCATTGGCTTCCCTTAAATAAACCCCCCTGTGATTTTTTTTTCTTGTCCTGTTATTCTTTGGCTGGCTTTTTCCATGCATCTTATTTATGGCTGTTCAAAAATAATTCAGAGAGAGAAAATGGTTGCCCGGCAGATTTTGAAAGTGGCCGGGGAAAACCCCATGAAGGGAACGGGATCTGTTCTCTCTCCCCTAGTTTGATAGCTATTTTATTACAGATGAACCATGAAATGTCTTTTTCCCTTTTTTTTTGCATTAACATTAGAGTGGAAACATTGAAAGCAGATACAGATACAGATTAACAGAGTTGGAAGGGACCTTGTAGGTCATCTAGTCCAACCCCCTGCCCAACTGGGAGACCCTACACCATTTCTGACAGACGTCTCTTCTTGAAAGCTTCCAGTGATGAAGCTCGCACAACTTCTGAAGGAAGCAGTTCATTTGGTTCATTGATTTCACTGTCAGAAAATGTCTCCTTATTTCCAGGTTGAATCTCTCCTTGATCAGTTTCCATCCATTATTCCTTGTCTGGACTTTGGGTGCCTTGGAAAATAACTTGACTCCCTCCTCCTCTCTGGGGCAGCCCCTCAAATATTGGAAGACTGCTATCTGTTTCCCCTGGTTAGGGAGACTAACTTCATTAGACTAGCCAGGCCCAGTTCCTGCAACTGTTCATCGTATGTTTGAGCCTCCAGTCCCCTCATCATCCTGGTTGCTCTTTTCTGTTCTCTTTCTGGAGTCTCAACATCTTTTTATAGTGTGGTGACGAAAATAGGAGACAAATGATAAATACTCGTGGCTGTTCCATAGATTCTGACAGTTGCAGGAGTCTTGGGCGCTCCCATTTCTATAGCTACTTGGTTTAGTTAGCTTTCACTGAACAGAATTCTGCAGATCAACAAAACAAACATTTTTTTTATTTCACGTAAATAGAAACATAAAATGATAATTACAGCATTGAGGCCATCAAGGCAAACAGTGAGGTTTATAGACACTATCACCAGATTTTGCCACCTTCAAGGAAATGTACTATAACACTTGGATAGGCCCAGCTGAAATAACTTTGCCAAATAGGGAGTTTACAATGTGCACCCTTGTCCTTATTGAAGGCAGAACTTGGGCCAAAGGTTCAGTGGGTCCTTCCTACATAGATCCAGCCGTAGATGGGAGGAAAGTCATTTCTATTGGCCTCCAGAACGGATGTTGGGAGCACATTTCCGTGGGGTGGCCTTTCTTTTGCCATGCTTTTTGCTTCCAAAACCTTGGCCAAACGGAACCATCCCTGTAGAATCATGGAACCCTAGGGTTGGAAGGGATCTGAAGGTCTTCTCGATCAACCCCCTGCCCAAGGTTGAAGTTGCTATACCATCTGAGACAAATAGTTGTCCAAACTTTTCTTGAAAACCTCCTCAATGGAACACCCACAACTCTGGGGGGAAAGCTCTTCCTTCGCTGAATCCTTCTCACTGTCGGGAAAGTTTTCCTTATTTCCAGGTTGGATCTCTCTGTGATGGGTTTCCACTCATTATGGCTTGTCCTATCCTTGGGGTGGAGGGGATAGGAGAATGTTCCCCAGGATGGAGGCTATTCCATCTCTACTGTGATAACCCAGGGTGGGATACAAAAAAACACAGTCAGAGAAAACAGGTGAAGCCCCTTTTATGCCTTCACTTTGCTTCCAAGCTCTGAATATTCTTGACGGAAGACAAAAAAGTCCCATACAAACAGTCACAAGAAGAAGGAAAACAGCAACACAAACCAGGCAAGAGAAGGGCTGGAGGACGTCCCCAGATAACACACACTGGGATGGACACCATAAGCTAGAGAGATTTCCATGCTTTGTTTCCAGCACTCGCCGTACGCATGTCCGTCCTCTAATCCAGTTGTCACAGCTGCAGCCCATGAAGAGGATCAAGGCCCTCTCCTCCTGAGTAGACCACGTCTCTCCCTTATCCTCTCCTCCCTGCGTGCCCTAGGATGGAGAGGGGATGGGCCTGGGTCTTCCTCTGACTGCCCAGCTGGCCTCTGCCCTTCCCCAGCCTCCTCCACCACCTCCAGAGCCACATCTCCACTCCCTGTTGGCTGTTCCTCCTCTTCCTCAGAGTCAGTCTCCACCAGAGGTATGACATCTACAAAGTATAAATCAACCCTTTCCTCCATGTTAGCAGCCGTTCAACTATTGGAAGACTTGTCCCAAAGTTGCTTTTTTCAAGAGTCAATTGGACTTTCTTGCTTTTCTTTGAAGACCTTTCGCTTCTCACCCAAGAAGCTTCTTCAGCTCTGACACAGGATGGTGGGGAATGGGAGGATTTATACTCCTTGGAGACTTCCTATTGGAAGACTTCTATCGTGTCTCCCCTCTGTCTCCTCTTCATTAAGCTTGTTTCCTTAACCATTCCTTGCACAATTCATCGTGCAGATTCCATATCATTTTAGTGGTTCTCCTCTTACTATTCTTTCTAGGGTCTCTGCATCTTTTTTATATCGTTGTGACCAGAATTGGATGCAGTATCTCAAATGTGGCCTCACCAGTGTGGAATAGAGTGGTACTATCCCATGACGTTAATGCTCTCCCTCTGTTGATGCAGCCCAGGAGTGGCTTTTTTGGCTGTTGAGACATACTGCTGACTCAGACTTGAGTGGTGGTCTAGGACAGGACACCCAAATCTTTGGGATGCCTATTAATTGACAGACACCCCCCCCTTCTGTAATTTGGGGTCTGTCAGTTAATGGGGGTGAAACTGGGAGGGGATCCCAATAGAACAGATAGTCATAACATCTCAGAGGTATTGCCAGTGTTTTGCAAGGATTCTGAATAAATAAATAGCCTGAATGGACCCATGGTTTCTGGTGTAATTTTAGAACTGCTTCCCCAGGAATGCCCAGAATAAATAGGTGATATTTGTAATGCCATTTCTATGTGCAGAGCAAGGGCTGCCAAAACTTTTTTTCTGTGCTAACTGTGTCAATAAGTTGAGGGGGAAGATGGCATGGAACATTTTGGGAATGCAGTCAAGAGCTGGTAAAAGATGGCTGCGATTGGCATAAACCTGGCATTCTTGAACCATCCTTCTATCCCAGTGATGATGATGAGGATTATTATTTTTTTACTGTTTATGTATTTATTTGGAGCAGTGTTTCTCAACCTTGGCATCATGAAGAAGGGTGGACTTCAACCCCTAGAATTCCCCATCCATCAAGGCTGACATCCTCAAGGTGCTGAGGTTGAAAAACACTGATATAGAGCATGGGTCGCCAACCAGTGGGCTGGGTACCACTGGTGGTCCGTGAGAAAATTTTGGTGGTCCACAGAGAAATGTCACCCCCAAAGCACCCCGCAAAGCAATTAATCCAGGCTGTGTGGGAACACAAGGCTGCACTGTCCACATGGCCCAAGTTGTGTCACTGCATTGTGAACAACACAAGGTAGTGAGGGGAGGGGGGAAAGGGCAGAGGGGGAAACTTGCCCCACGTGCCTGGCCAGGCCACCGGGCTGCTTCTTTCCACTTCTTTCTTCTTCTGCTTTTGGCTGCACGCAAGGAAAGCAGCAAAAGTCTTTCTTTCTCTCCCCCAAACTGCACCAGAAATGAGTCTTTGGGATCTTGCAAGGCCTCCTGCTCCAAGGTAGCTGCTGATCCACCTATAGATTGGAACTAGACAACAAAGATTGACACTTCTCAATCACTTTTAATTTTTGCTGGAAGAAAATAATAAAGGAGGGTAGGGGGAGAGATTTTGCTCCGTATCCTATCTGTCCACGTGTCTTAAACGTCTCTCATGCTCACAAACATACATGCTCATAAAACAATTTATAGAATGCAAATTCAATCATGGCCACCATGGAATTTGATTCTGGCTGTGGAATCAAACTGATCCTTTTAGGTTATTCTGTTATTCTTTTAGGTTGTGAAGGGGACCTGGGATCTACACCTAAGGTTTTGTAGGTAGTCCTGTTGTGTTCATTAGCTTGTCATAGAAGTAGGGAAGTAATTCAGAGTCTGTAGAACCTTCTGATGGTATGAAACTATGATGACACGCAAGCACATTCCCGTATTCAAAACCAAGTGAGCATACAATAGAATAGAATGCAGTGAAGATGTACTTATTGCTCATGATTTTACAGCAGAAGGTATCATCAATGTAAACATATTTTAATGCAGGGGTGGGGAACGATGGTCTCTTTATGACTTGTGGGCTTCAATTCCCAGAATTCCTGAGCAGCCTGTGAGTTTGAGTTTCATCAGAAAAGCTATTAAGCAGATACAGAAGGGCTCTATATAATATTTTGAATCTTAAAATGTAGGTTCTTTCAGCTCCTTTTTGTTTACTATTTATTTTAAAGCTATGGCTTAAAAGGAAGGACGATGTTTAAACTTTAAAAAAAACCCATGAATTAAACAATTTGCCTTCCAGTCTAAAGTGGATGGAGAATTCTAATTTTAAAATTAAGACTTTTCCATCGACAAGGTTCAGGAAAGGATTAAAAATGAGCTTTCATGCACACACACACACACACACACACACACAAATTTATATCTGAAGTTTCTTTTGGGGAAAGTGGTGTGATGGCCAGTGGCCAATCTTGTGCAATCACCCAAGGCAAACAGATATTCGTCCTCATCTCTGGTCCTTTTAACTCCAGCAGTTCCTGGCATGTATTTTATCAAACTGAATATCGTGTCTCAGGCTACCGTTTTTGGAAATAAATTGAAAAGGCAAGTTTCTCTGGAGGCTTAATTATGGTAACATTTCACTACCAATGAACCAGTGGTGGGATTCAATTTTTTTTTACTACCGGTTCTGTGGGTGTGGCTCAGTGGGCGTGGCAGGGGAAGGATACTGCAAAATCCCCCTTCCCTCCCCACCCCACTAACCTGCTTTCCAGCTCCATTCTCCTGTGCAGGGCAACCAAAGGAGACCCAGCCAATCAACTGGAACTCAATGGGATGCGGAGAAGAGATGGGGTTGGCAGGGCCAGTCAGAGGTGGGATTGGCAGGTTCTCCGAACTACTCAAAATTTCCACTACCTGTTATCCAGAACTGTTCAGAACGTACTGAATACCACCTCTGCAATGAACCTCTTTCTAACCCTACTGCATACAACCCCCAAAATGAGATTTCTCTGTAAACAAAGTAGTTACAGATCTCCAAATTGTTATTGGACTTCTGTGGTTGTAGTGCAGAGTTGTCAAAAGTTGTAAGTGAAAAGGGAGATATACTTAATTTTGGCTTCTGGATGTTGGCACATTTCCAAAGACTGCATTAAATTAATGGGTGAACAATCCTGATACTTCTTTTCAAGGAGTCCCCTAATTAATTAGCTAGAACTTTTATTAAAAAGGAAGAGCTCTTAAAAAATAAAAGTTCTTGTAACCGTTACAGGAATTAATTTGTCCCATCCCTACAGTGTGGGACAATGACTTTTTAAATGACATTTATCCCTCCCACTCATCTGCCATATTCAGCTTTAATGATGGGGCAGGAATCAACTGTGAGAGGTCGAACGCTATAATTCATGGATCGCCTTCTTGAATCGGACCCAGAATCCCCTAAAATGTAGGATTGACTGAATCTGAGCTTTCCAAGCAAGGTGGAGAAGAGGATCCTATTCCTAATTCTATTCTATTCTATTCTATTCTATTCTATTCTATTCTATTCTATTCTATTCTATTCTATTCTATTCTATTCTATTCTACTCTATTCCATGTTTTCTATTCTATTCTTCATTCTATTCTGTTCTCTATTCTATTCTATTCTATTCTATTCTATTCTATTCTATTCTATTCTATTCTATTCTATTCTATTCTATTCCATTCCATGTATTCTATTCTATTCTATTCTATTCTATTCTATTCTATTCTATTCTATTCTATTCCATTCCATTCCATTCCATTCCATTCCATGTTTTCTATTCTATTCTATTCTATTCTATTCTATTCTATTCTATTCTATTCTATTCTATTCTATTCTGTTCTTTCCTTATTCTATTCTATTCTATTCTATTCTATTCTATTCTATTCTATTCTATTCTATTCTTTCCTATTCTATTCTATTCCTTATTCTCTATTCTCTATTCTATTCCATTCCACCCCTCCCCACCCTGCCCCGTTCCATTCCATTCTTACCGCCAGAAGGGTAAGACCAGATTACCCTTCCTGCCCTCCCACCCAACCCATCTTTCACCACTTCACATGGGGAAGAAAATGAGCCACGGGAAGCACTGCTGTTCCCATTTTGGCAACATCTGGGACTGTGGGAACACTGTTTTCTATAGCTCCTCGTCGAGCTAGATGTTAATCGTATATATGGTTTTCTTGACATTCAAGGCTTAATGGAAGCCATATTGCAGTGCCCTCTGAAATCTTCCCGATAAAAGGGCGGGGGTTCACTGGGGAGGCCCATCATGGGGCACTGCAAGAAAGTGAGTGATGTGCGGAGGCTGGGGGTGGAGTGGGACGAGGCGCTCTCTCAATTACCAAGATCTTCCAAGTGGTTGCATGTTGCTGGTAATTTTTTTAGTTCCAGCATGGGACTGAGTTCAAGCTGCCTAAACACACCCTCAATTACCCCTTTAAGGTTCAGTCCAGACACAGTGAAATCTTGATTTAAGAGACACAGGGGAAATGGGAGTTAAGTTACAATTAAGTTACAAAATGACGTCATTTCTACTAATGGCATCGTTGGTGTAATGTCAGTACGTAAATGATGCAACTCGCTGAAAATGATATAAATTGATCCCCCTTTTTTTCCTCTCTTTTGCATGTTAAAATATGCTGTCTCAAATACTTCAGTTGCATTAGACGGGGTTAGAAGTCTGTAGAGATTCTCCATCCTCCAAGTCATGGTTGTCCCAAAGGGGATTTTTCAGGAGGCAACCGGGTTTTTCTTTTGAAGACGTTTCGCTTCTCATCCAAGGAGCTTCTCCAGATCTGACTGGATGGTGGGAAATGGAGGGATTGATACTCCTTGCAGACAGCTAATGATTTCCATCCTTTTAGAGCAGGGGTGGGCAACCGTTTGCTGCCCAGTTGCTGGGTCGGCATGGCCATGGTGGGTGTGGCCTCCTGGAACTTCCGGGTGGGCTGATTTTTGGCCTTCCCGAGGATCTGGAGGCTTCCCTCAGGCTTCCAGGAGGGTGAAAATGGCTCCCCTGGGCTCTGGAGGCCGGAGACAGGCCCGTTTCTGGACTTCCGATACATCTGGAAGGCCCATTTCCCCCCCCCCCAGCCTCTGCGCGGACCCTGCCCTTTCCTGCATCCAAAATGGGCCATGTGGAGACTCGTGGGAGGGGCCAGCTGGTCGGTTCAAATATCGGTTTGGTGAACCAGATACAAATTCACCCAAACTGGTCCGGACCGGTAGAATCCCACCCCTGTTTTAGAGGGTCGTTGAGGCCACTTGGAGGTTTATCTCTGTCCTCAGGGTCACCTGAGTAGCATTCCTGGGTTCCTGTCGCCTGGCATTTTCCCCTCTGGAAATCCCTTCCATACCATTCAAAGTGTGTTCATCGCATCCTCCATTCTTGGATGAGAAGCGAAGCATCTTCAAAAGAAAAAACAAGGAAGTCCAGTATCCTCCTGAAAAAAAAAAGCAGCTTTGGGACATTGGACACGTCCTTTTCAAGTGGTCATCTGGACTGCCTACCCATGCAAAGTTTTCTCTATCATCTACCTCCACAGGACCCCCGTTTCTCCATCCAAAATCCACTGAATGGAATCCATGACATCCAGGTGTCGCTACACTTTCCTTCCTTTAGGGTTTGCTAGTGCCAAACAACACACCAGGTTGATTGGCCTCTTAAGAGAATGAATTCTAAGAACACCAGCTTCATACCTGGTGAACACAACGGCTTTGGCAAACTCTGGGGTTTGAGGGAATTCAGGCACTGGGGAAACATAAGCCCATAACGCTTTATCGCTCATTTTATAGGAGTTACACCATATTTCTGCAGATTCATTTCAGGACAATTTGGATAATTGTCCTTTGGATAATTCCTAACTGGTTACTACCTACGTATAACAGCTTAACGGGTATCCTAATGGACCAACACTTAAATGCAAACCAGTAGTATGCTGTAGCCTCCAAAAAGGCCAATCAACACAGGAATCGCATCAAGTGTCAATCCTGAAGCTGACCTGACCGAAGCCATTTTTAACTGCTTCAGTGTTGCCGCACTGGAGCGGGGGAGGGGGGGATTTGAAGATAGCTGGGAGTTTGTAGTCAAAACAAAACATTTTCTCTTGGGAAACAAGGACATTCTCACACCTGGTCCGAGGAAGGCGGAATGATGTCACCAGGCAACCAGACAGCGCTGTGATTGGACCATGTGACTGATTGTTTTGAGAAAGTGACCAACTTTTAATGCGGTGAAAAGCGTGGGAAGCTTCAGAATCGGTTTTCACCAGATCTGTGCCAATATGATATAGCCAATAAAGCTGTTCTTTTCCGTCTGCCTCGGAGTTTTGCTTGTTATGGGTCTATTACTTGGAACCCTGATATCAAGGTCATGGGAAGAGTTAAGGCTGCTTTGTACTGCTTTGGTAAGACCGTGCTTGGAATATTGTGTCCAGTTTTGGCCATGACCACCACCCCCCCCCCCCTCCCCAAAATATTAAGACTCTAGAAAAAGTGAAAAGAAGAGCAACAAAGATGATTATGGGGCTAGAAGCTAAATTTTATTATGCACAGTTGACAGAACTAGGTATCTCTGGTCTAACAAAGGGTGACATGATAGTTCTCTTCCACTACTTGAAGGGTTGTCACATTAAAGCAAAAAACTCAAGTGATTTTGGGAAGAAAAGGAAACACATTGGCTGAGCTCTGGGCAATTTGGTGTGCCTTTTCTCCTCACTGATTGGATGCATCTTCTGTGTATCCTTTCTGGGCTTCGAGTAAAGCAGCACCAAGCCCACATATTTTGTCTTTTTTTCTCTCTCTCTCTCTCTCTCCTTCCCTCCCTCCCCCTCCCTCCCTTTCTCTCTTTCTCACTCTCTTTCTCTCTCTTTTTATCTTCTTCTCTCTTTCTCTCTCTCCCTCCGTCTCCCTCCCTTTCTCTTTCTCTTTCATTCTCCTCCTCTTTCTTTCTCCCTCTCCCTGTCCCTCCTTCCCTCCCTCACTCTCTCTCTTTTTCTCTCTATTTCTTTCTCTCACTCTTTTTCTCACTCACTCACTCACTCGCTCACTCTTTCTCTCTCTTCTCTCCCACTCCCTTTCTCTCTTTCTTTCTCACTTCCTTTCTCTCTCCCTTTCTCTCTCTCTCTCTTCCTTTTTCTTTCTCCCTCTCCCTGCTTCCCTCCCTTACTCTCTCCCTCTCTCTCTCTTTCCCTTCTTCTCTCTTTCTTTTTCCCTCTCCCTGTCCCTGCTTCCCTCCCTTACTCTCTCTTTTTCTCTCTTTCACTCTCTTTTGCTCTCCTTTCTTTCTCTCCCTTTCTTCTTTCTTTCTTTCTTTCTTTCTTTCTTTCTTTCTTTCTTTCTTTCTTTCTTTCTCTCTCTCTCTCTCTCTCTCTCTCTCTCTCTCTCTCTCTCTCACACACACACACACACACACACACACACACACACACACACACACTTTGGCCCAGCCTCCCTTGGATGCTAACTCAAACCAGTCCCCGTAGGGGCTGGGAGTGGAGGGGGCAGCACCCCCTGTCCCTGACCCTGAGATCAGGGCCTCGGCTGTGCTCCATGACCCTTCCGCTCGTTCCGTCCTGCCCCCCCCCGTCAGCGGAAGGAAGGATGCGGTCTTTTGTCCTGAGGGGATTCCATCCAGCCCAAAACCAATAGAAAGCAACAACATGATTAATTCCAGCTATGCTAATAATGGCGCTGCATTCGTTCCAGTGTTTGGCGGAGGGAGGAGGGGGAGGCCGTTCTCTTGTGCACGCTCTTCCCTCTCGTCGTTTTGGCTTTTCCTTTCTTCCTTTCCGCTGCAAACTGGTTAAAGATGCGTTGCGTCTCTTCCAATTATCATTGGTCTTTCCCACCTCCTTCGCTTCGCTGTCAGAAGATTGGAAGAAGTTTGGAAGTCTAATTCGCATTCGATGTGCTAAAATGCCCTCAGCCTCAAACTTTTGCTATTTGGCTCTCAGTTTCTCTGCCGTTTGCCTGTCTTCCCTCCTCTCTCATCTCCTTTCCAAGATGAAAAATCTCTGGGACAATCCTGCATTCTGAAAAGCAAGTGTGTAGCAATGGGCAGGTGTGGTGACAAGGAGCTGCTGATAGTGTGTGCAACCCATAAAAGATTCCCACCCACCCCCCAAAAAATACACACCTGTATACCAGTAGTCCTCGTCTTACAACCACAATTGAACCTGAAATGTCCGTTGCTAAGCGAAGACATTTGTTAAGTAAGCTTGGGCCGATTCGAAGACCTTCCTTCCCACACGTGTGAAGTGAGTCCCTGCAGTTGTTACGTTTCCCCATTGACTGCTTATCAGAAGGTCACAAAAGGGGGTCATGTCAACCCGGGACACTGCAATCGTCATAAATACGAGTCAAGTTGCTGTGTGTGTGTGTGTGTGTCTGAATTTTGATCGCGTGAACTTTGGGGGTGCTGCAGTGGTCACAAAGTGTGAAATACGGTCATGACGGTGTTTCAGTGCTGTTGCAATTTTGAACGGTCGCTAAACAAACTCTTGTCAGTTGAGGACTAACCTGTACATCTTAAAAAGAGGCCAGTTGAGGTCTTCAGGGGCCGTGTGGATTGTGTAGCCTCGGCTGTCCATTCTCCGGCAGATGTTGCGAGGCTGGAGTCAATTTGTCCATTTCAGCGCATGTCATTATTTGCAGCATATAAATCTTATGTGCTATTGCTACCGTCTTGTTTTCTCTCTTCTAGACTCAGCCAGTTCCCAATCCTGTGGCCTATTTCATGCACCGGTCGCCTTGGTGGTTCCATGCATTTGAGACTCTCTTCAACCATTTCATTGAGCTGGTTGTGCCTTTCTTTGTCTTCCTGGGGCGGCGCATGTGCCTGGCCCATGGCATCCTTCAGATCCTCTTCCAGGTAAGCGCATAGGAAGGCTCCTTGCTTTGGGCTCTTCAGCTGTCATCACAGGTCGGGAGTTAACCTTTTCCTGGATTCTCACGGTACACTAAAGTAAAAAAAAATGGCTTAGTTCCCCTGTCTGCTAAATACAGGTAGTCCTCGACTTACAATCACAATTGAATTTATGTTGTTAAGTGAGAAATTTGCTAAGTGTTTTGCCTATTTTACAACTTTTCTTGCCCCGTTTCTTAAGTGAATCACTGCAATTGTTAAGTTAGTCACACGGGTTGTTAAGTGGCTTTCCTGTTGACTTTGCTTGTCAGAAAGTCTCAAAAGATGATCACATGATCACATGACCCTGGGACACAGTAATTGTCGTATATCTGAACCAATCACCAAGCATATGAATTTTGATGAATTTTTCATGGAGATGCTTCAATGTTCATAAGTATGAAAAATGGTCTTTATTCAATGCAGTTGTAACTTTGAACAGTCGCTAAATGAACTCTTGTAAGTCCTGTACACCACCAGCCTGTAGTAAAGTTTAAAAAATCTTACTACACTCTGAAATTTACCTCGTGTTTTTTTTCCTGATAAGTCTGGCTTAACATGTGTGTTCTGACCAAGGCTTCCTGAGACCGTAATTAATCACATCCATTAGTCCAAACAACTCTCTTTTTATTTCAAACAGTCCCCTGAGATAAACACCCACCTTTCTCTCCTTTGAATTGCTGCCAACAGCTAAAGTGTAAAATTAACTGTAAAAAGCCAAACGAAGTACAAAGTCCACACAGAGCTTCAAGATTTAATCTGAACAGAGCGAACGATGTTGCTTCCTGCAAAGGTTCCTGTCCCTTTGCATTTCCTTTATATCTTATGGGAGGGCTAATCATCTCCAAGCCGTACTCTCGAGTCACCCCTTTTGTCTTAGCTGCTCTTGCCTTCTGGCAGCTCTGTGCATACGCGCACTGGGAACAGGCTCCCCCTGTTCCTCTGCCTCGCTGCTGTCTGATTCTGGAGGCTCCGGAGTCAGCACATAACTCCCAGATGGCCCTGGCCCCATCTCTGCGTCGTACACAGGACCCTCGTCCGAGTCCTCCCTAAACTCCCAGACCGGCCCATGTTCCTCCCCACTGTCGGATTCTGCTACCATCTCCGCAGGCTGCCGGCGGACCACAACAGTGTGAAACAAAAGGTAACAAATGTTAGGTTGCAGATCCTCTTGGATCAAGAGGACCACCAGTGGTTCCTGGCCCACTGGTTGGCGACCACTACTCTGGGATAGTCAATCCATAAGCACTTAAGAACAAACCAACCCCAAATCTCTGAGCCTCAACAGCAGGACTTCTATGTGCTCCAGTGGATGTTTACACATCTACAGTGTTTCCTAAGTTACAACTGAGGATCTGCTGGGCTCTGAAAAGAGAAATTGTCTTCAGTAGCAGCTCGTAATGGCCTGCCGCTAAATGCATCCCTCTTATTGCTCTTTAGTTAACATTTAATGGCTGGACGGCAATTAGTTATTGACTTTCTTTCCCTTGTTCATTCTAATGAACAAGAATTAGTCCCAGTGTTGCTTTTTGGCAGTTGGAGGATAAACACTTCTGTTTATTGATCATTTACTGTTCTTTTCTTCATTCCAAAATGACTTTTATTGGCAGAACCTCAGCTCCAGGGGGGGAACAATCGAGTTTAATGTCAATATTCCACTTGATTTGTAAGGTATTTTTAGGCAAATGTCGATGGAAATTCTCAGTCATCCAGGTCATGGTTGTTCTAAAAGTGCTTTTTCAGGAGGCAACTGGACTTTCTGGGTTTTTTTTGAAGATGTTTTGCTTCTCATCCAAGAAGCTTCTTCGGCTCTGACTGGATGGTAGGGAATAGAAGGATTTCTATTCCTTGCAGACAGCTGGTCATTTGCATCCTTTTAGAGAGACGTTGAGGCCACTTGGAGGTTTATCTGTGTCCTCAGGGTGACCTGAGTAGGGCAGATGAGTTTGGAGCCTTCTTGGCTGCAGAATGTTTTCTGTCCTGTGTCAGTATAAATCCTTCCATTCCCCACGTTCCAGTCAGAGCTGAAGAAGCTTCTTCATGAAAAGCGAAACGTCTTCAAAGAAAAACCAGAAACTCCAGTTGCCTCTTGAAAAAGCACCTTTTGGTATTATCACTGAACAGGCCCAGATAAAATATGTTGAGCAAAATGCATTCTCTAGCTCACCTCTATTGCAAGCAATTGCATGTGCGCAAAAACACATGCATGCATACTTTCCCATAACAGAGGATGTTTTTCTGCTTTCAAAATTTGTTGTGTGAAGTGGGGTTGTATGAGCAGCGTGCATGTCTTCCAGTCTAAGGAACAAATTCTTCCCTTGTTTTATAAACTGTGGGTGTGATGTGCATACATACCCACACAAAAAAAATCCCTGCAAGTACATCTATGCTATTGGATGCTGTAGTAGAAAAGTGCCCCCTTTAGAAATGCATGTTGGAAAGTTTGCCAAAGTATTGCAATGAAAATATTCAGAGAGAGTGGCCCTTTTAGTCCAATTAAAACAGAAAATAATATACTTAGTTCCCCCAAAGTAAGAAATTTTAAGAGTCCAGGGCCATCAGACAAGGAATAATGGATGGAAACTGAACAAGGAGAGATTCAACCTGGAAATAAGGATAATTTTTCTGACAATGAGAGCAATCAACCAATGGAACAGAAGTTGCCCTCGGAAGTTGTGGGAGCTTCATCACTTGAGATTTTCAAGAAGAGACTGGACTGCCATCTGTAAGAAATGGTGTAGGGTCTCCTGCTTGGGCGGGGAGGGGTTGGACTAGATGACCTACAAGGTTCCTTCCAATCCTGTTAATCTGTAATCTACTCACTAGGACTGACTTCAAATGCTCCCTGTTAAATAAAAACAAACAAATAAAATTAAGTAAATAGCTGGCTGGCTTCGTATAAGGGATGAGCAAAGCAGGTTTTATTTGAACCCTTCCAGAGATAGAAGAGCTCCTTTCCAAATGATTTACGCAGGAACCAAAAGATTCCTCTTGGTCCAGGCACAGAAGGAAACAGAGCTGTGTGGTCCCAAGAATGGACCGAAACACAATTCCAGGGTTAAGGGGAAGAGTAGAAAAATAATCAGGAGAGGCAAGAAAAGTTCTGATGGGCGTGGGATGTTGGCTGCAGTGAGGTATTGCAACTGGAGGGGATGAGGTTTTTAGGAAAGGGGGCCAAGTGCGGATAGGACATGGAGCTGCTGAAGGGAGAAAGGGAGCAAGGTGATGGCGCGATGGTTAGAATGCAGCATTGCAGGCTTACTCTGCCCACTGCCACCAGTTCGATTGTCACCGGCTCATGGTTGACTCAGCCTTCCATCCTTCCCAGGTTGGAAAAAATGAGGATCCAGATTGCTGGGGGGAAGATGCTGACGTTTGTAAATCAGAAAGTGCTGTAAAGCACCATGAAGCACTTGTTGTGGTTAGCTGGCGGCAGGTGAGGACAGCTGAGGAGAGCGAGGACTCAGATGAAGGGCCAGGACCATCAGGGAGTGGACTGCTGCCTTCAGAGATTGTGGGGGCTGGCAGCAGCGATGAGGAGGTTCCCGAGGAGACTGTGACCAGTGTGTGCGCACGCAGGATTGCTCGCAGGAAAGAGTGGCTACAACAGCACGGGCGACTCGGGAGTAAGGCTGCAAGGTAACGGCCCATCCTTCAAGAAGATAAAAGCCAGCTGTGCAGCGAACGTTCTTTGTAGGAAGCAAAGACGTTTTGAAACTCAGCCTTGTGGACATTCCAGTTGGTATTTGAAGACTCTTGTGTTGTAAACTATTTCTTATCTGTTGTTTTTTGGCAGCCTTGCAAAAACTTGGCGAGGCTTTTTCTTGTCGGAGCTAATTAGTTGGAAGCAGCCTTTTATCTGTGAAGAAACAGAATTCATAGATGAAACATTAAAAGGTTGTGCTGCTGCCTTTGTCTTTTATTTGCTCTCTTGGAAACAGGTTTGGGTCAGAACAGCAGTATATAAGTAAGTGCTATTGCTATGTCGTCACTCAAATGACACAGATCCCAGAAATGTCAAACTTTCCAACTGAACAGGCTATAGCAAATACTCCTCCCCACAATTAATCTATTAAGCTGATGTTTCACTGAGGTAATGATGAGGCTTACATAAGCAGAATGGCTAGACAGTAATATCATATGAAAAATAAAAATAAAACAGAACATGGCACAATCCCTTTAGATTTGAGTCTGGAAAGCCAGCTGCAGTCTGAAGACGGTTTGTTTATAGCTGCCCAAGATGGAGACTAAACCCTGGATTTATGTTTTGTGTAACACTGAAAATTGAGAATTCCCACCATGCGCCAAACCACCATTTTAGGGGGCAGCTTATTGTAGGAGTTTGAGTGAGCCTACCCATTGAGTTGTTGTAAGCTGGGTTCGCCAAATCAGAAATGAGGAGGGGATAAGCCGCCTGGGAAAGCTAAGAGAAATCATCAAAATCATTAAAAAGCAACAGAATATTTTGGACATGTGATGCGACACCCAGAAAAATACGGCCTCCTTCACTTAATCCTCCAGGCAAACGAGGTCCAGGCAGAAGAACATCAGGGCTTCAAAATCTAAGGGTGTGGTGTGGACGAAACTCAGCAGCCCTTTTTGGTGTGGCTGTTGATAAAAATAGGATTGCCAACATGATCACCAATGTCCGATGATGAATATGGCACAAGAAGAAAAGCCATTGAGTAAAAGATGTCTTTGTGAGCTTCCTTCTAGAGCTTTCCACCAGGAGCCATCTCCTCCCCGCCACTGCCTTTGCCATGGGGCAGAGTGCAGGTAAACCCCGAGTTGTATTGTGTGACTGCAACACTCCCACCAGTTCGTCAAGAAGGTTGTTGCATGAGGCAGGGATCAAGGTGACGACAGAGGAGGCAGGCATTTCCTTCTCTTCTGGTGTAAGGCCCTCTTCTCTTCTGCTTCTACTCCTAATTTATGTTTAATTGTGTAAATGTGTCTATATAACCTGAAGCCAAAAACTCTGTTTTAACTGTGATTGCTTGAAGCCCTTTGGGAACAATCCAGAAAGGTCCTTAATAGCGTTCCAAACCCTCAACCAATGGTAGTTTCTTTCAAAATAAACCCAGTGTGAAGTCTTGACAGGCTCTAATAAAAACCAAATTGTTTTATTACTTATAAAAATAATTTGAAAGAAACTTGAATTAGTTGTTGAGGTGGGAACATTTCAACTTCTCAAAAACAGAGTTTGAGAAAGGGATTTATTAAGGGAGGGAGGACTGAGCTCTCTGAAACCTTCAGCCTTGTTTGCTTTAAAAAAAACATCTAACCAAGATATGACTCACACTTTATTTAATCGTGGCATGGACTCAATTAATTGGAAAGGATCAAGAAAATGGGCGGGTAAACAACCACTGCATTAACTCTGGCATGGCCATTAATGACTGTGGAACACTCATCCAAAAATGAAAAAGGAAAGTCATTGGAGGAATAAGATGGGCTTAATTTTGCTTTTCTTGTGGACTTTGGGAGCTGGATTTCTTGGGCATCTGATCAGCTACATAAGATATACCAGCCATGTTCATATAACAAATCAAAATGGATCATTTTTAAGAGCTCAGATCAGTCACTTTGTGAGAACAGAAGTTTTAGTTTTCAAGAATGGACAGAAGTAGGGTGGGTGTTTTTCCTTTCCTTTCCTTTCCTTTCCTTTCCTTTCCTTTCCTTTCCTTTCCTTTCCTTTCCTTTCCTTTCTTTTCCATTCCTTTCCTTTCCTTTCCTTTCCTTTCCTTTCCATTCCTTTCCTCTCCTCTCCTCTCCTCTCCTCTGCTTTCCTTTCCTTTCCTTTCCTTTCCTCTCCTCTCCTCTCTTTTCTTCTCCTCTCTTTTCCTTTCCTTTTCTTTTTCCTTCCCTTCCCTTCTCTTAATCTCTTCTTCCTTTCCTTTCCTTTCCTCTCCTCTCATCCCCTCACCTCCCGTCCCGTCCCGTCCCCTCCTCTCCTCTCCTCTCTTTTCTTCTCCTCTCCTCTCCTCTCCTCTCTTTTCTTCTCCTCTCTTTTCCTTTCCTTTCCTTTTTCCTTCCCTTCCCTTCTCTTAATCTCTTCTTCCTTTCCTTTCCCTCTCCTCTCATCCCCTCACCTCCCGTCCTGTCCCCTCCTCTCTCCTCTCTCCTCTCCTCTCCTCTCCTCTCCTCTCCTCTCTCTTTTCTTCTCCTCTCCTCTCCTCTCCTCTCTCCTCTCCTCTCCTCCTCTCCTCTCCTCTCCTTTCCTTTTCTTTCCTTTCCCCTTTTGTTCCCTTCTCTTAATCTCTTCTTCCTTTCCTTTCCCTTCCCTTCCCTTCCCTTCCCTTCCCTTCCTTCCTTTCCCTTCCTTCCCTTCCCTTCCTTTCCCTTAAATCCTGATACACTCCAACTTGGGGGTGAGATAAGTGTTCTTCACTTGAAATAACCCACATCGGAGATAGGCAATAAATAAATTTAACAAAGAAATAAAAGAATTTTGAACTCAGGGCTATATCTGTAATTTGGAGCTGGGGGGGGGTGGGGAGAGGAGGAGGAGGAGGAGGAGGGCGGCAGTTGACCAAAGCTGGAGCCTCATCCCAAGGATGGTTCAGCATTTGAAATGATTGAATGTATCAATGCTTTCCATTGAAGGCTGTAAAATGTTCCTTGAGTAAAACTCGAGTGACTTCATTGGGTTTTTAGGCAGGAAACATGGAATCCTGCCATTGCCTTTTCCCAAAAGAACCCTTTGATTTCTCCCTCTAGCCTGCAGCCCTGGGCTTCGCTGGTGCCTTTTCTTTCCAAGTATTAACCAGGCTCAACCTGGCTTAGTTTATTTATTTCTTTATTTTGAGACAAGCCAAAATCAGATCTCTCGCTACCCAGTTGAGGCAGAGAAGCTAGTAATCTAAAACAGAATCCCGGAGGTTTTGCATTGACTCCGTTTTCCGGGCCGTTGTCTTCAACAGACCTCCCAAAAACTCCTAAAATATGGATGAACCATGATATACACATGCATTCAGAAAGCATGCAGACACTTTCGTCCAATTTGTTATGCTGTAGCCTGATTCTGTAGTTGTTGGAAATTCATTTCCTCCCCCCCTCATTAATCTACACTCAGTAGCCCCATAATGACAAAGTAAAAACGGAATGTTAGAACTGATGAAAAGAGGACAGAATACACTCCCAAAAAGCAGAGTTAAAATTGGAACTGATCTTTATAGGTTAGTGAAAAATAAAAAAAGAAACAAGTTTATTTATTTAGCATACGGTATAGGTACATTAACTAGGAGAGTACAATGTTAATACAGAGTAATTGTTTGACTGCCTAAGATGGCTAGTCTGTTCGGCTCACACTTGCGAAGTACAATATAAGGGGTGTTCTGCCTTCTGAATGGCTAACAGTGTTCTGCAGTGTCATCTGGGACTTCTTCCCTCCACTGATTAACAACTTAACAGGGTTGGAGGGACCTTGTAGGTCATCTAGTCCAACCCCCCGCCCAAGCAGGAGACCCTACACCATTTCTGACAGATGGCAGTCTTCTTGAAAGCTTCCAGGGATGAAGCTCCCACAACTTCTGAAGGCGACTTCTACTCCATGGATTGATTGTTCTCTGCAAGAAAGTTTCTCCTTATTTTCAGGTTGGATCTCTCCTGGATCAGTTTCTAATATTTGAAGGGCTGCCACAGAGAGGAGCGGGTCAAGCTATTCTACAAAGCAAAAGGAAGGAAGGAAGGAAGGAAGGAAGGAAGGAAGGAAGGAAGGAGAGAAAGAGAAAGTGAAAGAAAGAAAGAAAGAAAGAAAGAAAGAAAGAAAGAAAGAAAGAAAGAAAGAAAGAAAGAAAGAAAGAAAGAAAGAAAGAAAGAAAGAGACATCTGAGCAAACCATGGATGGACAAAAGACATATCTAGTTTAAGGAAAAGAAGGATGGGGTGACATGATAGCAGTCTTCTAATATCTCAGGGCTTGCCACAAAGAAGAGATGAAAAAAAGATGTTTTGACTCTAGAAAGAGTGCAGAGAAGAGCAACCAGGATGATGAGGGGACAGGAGGCTAAAACATACGATGAATGGTTGCAGGAACTGGGCCTGGCTAGTCTAGGGAAGAGAAGGACCAGGGGAGACAGGAGAACAGTCTTCCAATATTTGAGGGGCTGCCACAGAGAGGAGGAGGAGGGGGTCAAGCTATTCTTCAAGGCACCCGAAGGCCAGACAAGGAATAATGGATGGAAACTGATCAAGGAGAGATTCAACCTGGAAATAAGGAGAAATTTTCTGACAGTGAGAACAAGCAACCTATGGAACAGAAGTTGCCTTTGGAAATTGTGGGAGCTTCATCACTGGAAGCTTTAAAGAAGAGATTGGACTGCCCTCTGTCAGAAATGGTGCAGGATCCCCTGCTTGGGCTGGGGGTTGGACTGAATGACCTACAAGGTCCCTTCCAACTCTGCTAATCTGAGAACTAAAAAAATTAATCTGAGATCTAAGTCCTGCTCACCGTGAACTTCCTTGATTCTTATCTATGGCCAATTTGCTTGGGCCATTAGTTGTAGAGAGTTGAAGCTTGCAATAAATTTTTATACATGTAGTCCTCAAGTTATGAGTCATTTGTTTAAGTGAGTTTTGCCCCGTTTTACAACTTTTCTTGCCCCAGTCATTAAGTGAATCACTGCAGATGTTGAGTTAGTAACACAGTCGTTAAGTGAATCTGGTTGACTTCGCTGGTCAGAAAGTCGCAAAAGGGGTGAGATGACATGACCTCAGGACATTGCAGCCGACATAAATATGAGTCAGTTGCCAAGCATCTGAATTTTGACCACGGGGAGGCCCACAATAGTTGTAAGTGTGAAAAACGGCCATCAGTCACTTTTTTAAAGTGCCGTTGTAACTTCGAATGGTCACTAAATGAACGGTTATAAATCAAGGGCTACCTGTAGCTATTTGAACTGTCTGGATCTCCTTGTTGTGGTTCGCCAGCAGCCTGTACAGATGGCAGCAAAATCGGACAGTGGAGAAGAAAGGGGACCAGTCCAGGAGTCAGGAGAGGACTCGGACGAGGGTCCTGCGTCCGATGCAGAGATGAAGCCAGGACCATCTGGGAGTGGGGTGCTGCCTTTGGAGCCTTTGGAGCCTGGCAGCAGTGAGGCTGAGGACCCAGGGGAGCCAGTGTGTGCGTGCTCAGAGTTGCTAGAAGGTGAGAGCAGCTGAAACTAAAGGGGTGACTCGGGAGTAAGGCTGGGAGGTGATTTCCCCTCCCAGAAGGGATAAAAGTCAGACCTCAATGACGAAACCTTTGTAGGAAGCAAGGTAGTTCGATCAGTTCCGAGTCCTCCTTGAAGCTCTATGTACTTTGGTTGTTGTTTTTTCTGGTACTTTGGTGGGTTTCTTTTATAGTTAATTGGATACTTCTGTTTTTGGCAGCATCCCACAGAACTAGAAGGTGTGTGCTGATCTTGGGGAACTGTTTAAAATTAATTCTTGGCTGGGAATGAAAACAATTCCCAGCATTGCAATAAAGTAGGTTTTGCTTTTAAAACGAGTTTGTGATTAATCACGTTTGACGAAGCCTGGGTCAGAACATTCCTGATTTCTTTTTCCTAAATGAATCAGATTCAAGCAGCTTGAAGAAGTTGGTGCTACAACTGCATCTGCCCTCCCAGAAGACACCACTAAGAACTCTGTTTAGGCACAGACTATGCAGTTGATTTTTCTTTTCTTTTTTCTTTTTGCTGGGAATTTATAATCTTTGATTTTACATTTAAAAAAATGTTTACTAGCATCTGAGCGTAATTGAGGGAAATCAAATGTGATTACTCGTCAAGTTCAGCTGGCTAGAACTCGGAATTGTGGTTTGAGGGACGGGTATTTGCTTCATCCTTTCATTAAAAAGGTTTCAAACGTCACGCATAGAAAGCAGCAAATGTAGCTTAAGCCAGACCTACGACCTGTCATTATAAACATTTCTTCTGAGCAGTTTTCAAGATTGCATTTTTTTTAGAGGCTCCTCTGTGTGTTGCTAGAACTTCTGTGGTACACTTTACGTTAAGATTCAGGAAATTGTCCGTTGCATTTTGCAGTGTTTATTTTTCCAACTGCCGCTCGGTTGTTGCCAATGTTGATCTTCGTTTACAGATGAAAATCTATACCCATCTTCATGTGGACTTTACAAACAAGAGGCCATCTCTCTCTCTCTGTCTCTCTCTCTCTCTCTCTCTCTCCCCGTGCTTTTCTTTAAGAAGTGCATGTTTGTATTCTTAGAGTTGTAGTCCATCGTGCCAAAATCTGAAAAGTGCTGAAGAAGCTTCTTGGATGAGAAGCGAAAGGTCTTCAACAACAACAAAAAAACAGAAAGTCCAGTTGCCTCTTGAAAACAAAAGCACCTTTGGGACAACCGTGACCTGGATGGCTGAGAATCTCCCTAAATGTGCTGCTTTCTTGTGCTCAAGTCTAATCTAGTTTTTGTGTAAATTGAGTAAGTTTATATAAAAACTAGCTCAATACCCGTGCTTTACTATGAAAGTATGTGGTTTTGGGGGAGGAAAATAAGGGGGGGGAAATTGTGCCTCTGCCTACCAGCATCCGTTGGTATTCATCTGTCTAGCATCCTGTCGTCCTCTCTCTGTGTGAGAGAGTTGAGGGCTATTTGGAAACTGAAACAGTATTTGCTGCATGAGCAAGGAGGAGACAGCAAGGAGCCTGGGCGTGGCTTAGCTCAATTGTTTTGTACTAAAGTTGCTGTAAAACTAAAACGGAAACTCCTCTCCTCTGCTTGTGTTTTGCATTTGGAAGAGATTTCTTTCCAGGTGGGGAGGGGAAGTAGAGCTCCTTAGCATCGGAGCGTGTTAATAATAATATATGAAATACAAATGCTCTGATGGTCATTTCGAAAAATCCTTTCTTAGTGAGCACCTAGAAGCCAAGACAAAAAACATTGCTTTTTCATCCCCAGTTCTAGACCCTGGGGTTCTCCATGAGTCACTGAGTTGGCCACCCTCCTAACTGGACGTCCAGCTTGGCCCCTATCCAGGGCTTCCTCTCCACACAGAACAGAGAAAGCTCTGCAGAAACATGTCCTGGTTTCCAACCAAGGACCACCGGATAAGTTTGATGAGCTCAGCAAACACTCATCTACCCCCGAGATGCAGCCTCAAGGGTGGCTCTTCACCCCAAACTGGCCGTTCCTGTGGCCCGAGTGCCAGGAACCTCCCGCAACGCAGCCACATTTCTGAGGAGAACAAAAGCTCAAAAGGTCCTCTGGGTCCTAAGGTGCATCCCCTGATTTTCCTTTCTTGCAGGGGTGACCCCAGAGGAAGGTCCGAAAAGTTAAATAAGGTCTCCTGCCTTGAGCGGGTGTGTGTGTGTGTGTGTTGGACTAGAAGACCTCCGAAATCCCTTCCAATACCACGTTTCTAAATCCTGATGGCAGCCCCAAGTGAAGTTCTCCCCTTTTTTTTATTCACACAAAATGCAGGTTAAAAAGTGTGTGTGGGGGGTGGGCTTTGATGGTGCGATTATGGCTGTCACTTTGACTTTTTATTTTATTTTATACTCCCCAGGTGATCTTGTCTTCTTGCCAGCTCCAGTCTCACGGTGATAAAATCGTTGCAGGAAGGAACATCATTTTAACTTTAGCTACAGCAGGGCAATTATCTTTCTTTCCTTCTCACATTATTACTGTGTGCTGCCATGAAGCCAGGGGGTTGGTAACAGAGGCTTTTTCAACACTTAGTAGAAATCAAATCTACTGTGTTGATTTGATGAACATATTTGTCAGAGGGAGAGGGAGGAAGAGAGAGAGACAGAGAGAAAGACAGAGAGGAGAGACAGAGAGAAGAGAAAACAGAGAGAGAGACAGAGAGACAGAGAGGAGAGACAGAGACAACAGAGAGACAGAGAGAACAGAGACAGAGAGAGACAAAGACAGAGAGGAGAGACAGAAGAGAGGCAGAGACAACGGGGAGAGAGAGAGAGAGAGAGAGAGAGAGAGAGAGAGAGAGAGAAACTACATACACCCGATAGAACTCAATGGAAGGTGATATAATAAAGGAAATTGAATGTCATGTTAAATGTAGTTGGCAGGCATTCGTCAAGCTAAGTGTAATTTTCAACAACCACCTCCCTCCCTCTGTGCCCGAAGAGAAAAATTTTCGGACACTAACCCCACAATCATTTCAAAAGCTACGAGAGGCACAAAAAGTCATAGAAAGATCCACACTTGGCATCATAAGACAAGATAGAAAGACACGCACATGGATTAGAGAACAAACGAAAGCACACAATGTCATCAAGAGACTAAAAGAACTGAGGGCAGGTGGACCAAGGCAGGTCATAGAATGGATCCGATAAAAAGCACCCACGAAAGAGATGACATAGGTTGACATAGGTTGACCTTCTGTTCTTTGTGGCGGCTCCTTCAATCTCTGGAGAATGTCACCAAAGAGGCCAGGTGTAAGCCTTTTCCACAGCAGTCATGTCTTCAGGAATGATGTTTTCCTCAAAGACTAAATTGGCCCATCGCTGCTACTAAATTAGAAATTAGATTAGATTAGATTAACAGAGTTGGAAGTGACCTTGTAGGTCATCTAATCCAACCATGCATCCAAGCAGGAGACCCTGCACCATTTCTGACAGATGGCAGTCCAGTCTCTTCTTGAAAGCCTCCAGGGATGAAGCTCCCACAACTTCCCAGGGCAAATTCTGTTCCATTGGTTGATTGTTCTCCCTGACAGAAAATTTCTCCTTATTTCCTGGTTGAATCTCTCCTTGTTCAGTTTCCATTCATTATTCCTTGTCTGGCCTTCGGGTGCCTTGATAAATAGCTTGACTCCCTCCTCTCTGGGGCAAATTGTTTAATTATTTTAATTGTTTAAACTTGTTTAAGACCTGTTTTTTTTTTCCAGAAAGTCTTTGCAGGCAGACAGATGTTTGAATGATCTGCGCAGAACTAGTGTCAATTGATCAATTGATCAGTGATATATCTGATAAAACGAGGATTCATTTTGCATGGCCTAAGGTCAATTATGCTAATTTAATTGTGTGTATTACCAGAATGATGCCTGTAAATCAGTCAGCATCATTTTAAGATGGAGGAGCATATAATAAGCCTTAGTAAATAAACTCTGGAAGCAAAGAGCTTGTTATGAACCGATCCCTGGCCTCCCAGTTACAAAACATGATATTTACATCGCACTTTGGGCGGTCCAGACCACTTCACCCGTCTTCCAGTTGTGGCAGAAGCCCTACTTTTTCCAGCTGTCCTGGTGGGCGGAGCAATTTGGAGGCTTAAAAAAAGAGCCAGCTTTCTTTCAGGCTGCATACGCTGTGTGTATCCTCGGCCTTCCGTCCCCACCTGTGATTCCCTAACATGTGTTTTGAGAGAAGACCTCAGTGACATGTTGCAGGGGATTTTGCAGAAAACACATCCTCTTCCTTCTTGGCTAACCTCTCAACATCTGGATGCTGCCTCTCGTGGGCCACCTCTTCTGCCCTAGGAGCAGTTTCCTCCCCCACCTTCCAGTGCTGGAAAGGAGAATCACCCAGGGAAGATAGAAGATTCCGGACAAAGAAGCAGAAGAGCCCTCTTCCCTCAGAGCCTCCCATTGGGTGGAGGAATACCCATCATGGTGTTAATTAGAGAAATTTGTGTGTGTGTGTGTGTGTGCGTGCGTGTGTGTGTGTAGTCCATCTAGTCCAACTCCCCACCAAGCAGGAGACCTTACACCGTTTCTGACAGAAGGCAGTCCAGTCTGTTCTTGAAAGCTTCCAGGGATGAAGCTCCTACAACTTCTGAAGGCAACTTCTGTTCCATGGGTTGATTGTTCTCCCTGTCAGAAAGTTTCTCCTTATTTCCAGGTTGAATCTCTCCTTGGTCAGTTTCCATCCATTATCCCTTGTCTGGCCTTCAGGTGCTTTGGAAAATAGCTTGACCTCTTCCTCTCTATGGCAGCCCCTCAAATATTGGAAGACTGCTCTCCTGTCTCCCCTGGTCCTTCTCTGCACCAGACTAGCCAGGCCCAATTCCTGCAACCTTTCATCGTATGTTTGAGCCTCCAGTCCCCTAAAATCACCCTGGTTGCTCTTCTCTGCACTTTTTCTAGAGTCTCAACTTCCTTTTTATAGTGTGGTGACCAAAACTAGATGCAGTACTCTAAATGTGGCCTTACTAAGGCTTTACAGTGTGGTCTTAGTACCTCCCTTGATCTTGATTGTATCCTTCTGTTAATGCAATTCAGGGTTGCATTAGCTTTTTGGGCTGCTGCTGCACACTGCTGGCTCATAACTGGTTGTCCACTAAGACTCCAAAATCCTTCTCACAGTTACTGCTATTAAGCCTAGTTTCTCCAGTCTATACATGTACTTTTGGTTTTTCTTGCCTAAGTAACTTTTCTCTACACTGAATTTCATATTTTGATACCCCTTACAGAGTAAGATGGACTAAACAGGTTTGTTACTCTTTAAGGTTGCCTGTTGGAATGTTTGATGGGCACCTCAATGAGTAGGTCTAGGATATCTCGCCATAGCTAATTTGCTTCAGCCAACTTACCACAGGACAAGAGTTACACTCATCTTAGAGAAATGGTGGAATAGAATCATTAAAGAAAAGATGCCACAGAAGGGACAAAATGAAATGTGAATGACAAAAATTTTTTTAGATTATTTTAAATAATTTTATTGTTCAGTTGTCCCCTGGTAAGTTGTCACATGCTGAATTGGCCATGGTGAGTTGACCACCGCGAATTGGCTGTGAAAAGTTGGCTGAGGCAAGTTGTCCCATCCTGCCAGTGAACACACAAGGCTGAGCTATCTGTGCCTTTGGCTTGATCCAGCACTTTGGTTATGTCAAAGTTTGTAAGTCTTCCACATCCTCCTCCTTTTTCCCCATAGAAAGAAAAGGAAAAGGCCACACACATCTTGAAGGTAGTTGGCTGTTCAACATTAGAGCTGTGGTGGCGCAGTGGTTAGAATGTAGTATTGCAGGCTAATTCTGCTGATTGCCAGCAATTCGATCCTGGCCTGCTCAAGGTTGACTCAGCCTTGCTTATGCTTATATATAAGCATGGAAGAGAGCTGATGTTTTTATGTTTTGTCTGTTTGTTTGTTTGTTAAAAAACCAATAAAATTGTTTTCAAAAAAAAGGTTGACTCAGCCTTCCATCCTTCCAAGATCAGTAAAATGAGGACCCCAGATTGTTGGGGGCGATAGGCTGACTCTAAATTTCTTAGAGAGGTGTAAAACACTATGAGGCAGTATATAAGTCTTAAGTGCTATTTACTAAGTCTGCATTACTATTACTATTAATCTTCTCATCACTCCTTATCACCTATCCCCTCCCATTTGTGATTGTACGACTGTAACTTTGTCGCTTGTATCCTTATGATTTATATTGACCGTTTCCTAGTATGGTTTGATTGCTTATTGTACCCTATGACTATTATTATTAAATGTTGTACCTTATGATTCTTGACTCTTCATGAATGTATCTTTTCTTTCATGTACACTGAGAGTATTTACACCAAGACAAATTCCTTGTGTGTCCAGTCACACTTGGCCAATAAAAGAATTCTATTCTATTTCTATTACTATTACTATTTCTATTTCTACTTCTACTTCTACTTCTACTTCTACTTCTATTTCTATTGACTCAGCCTTCCATCCTTCCAAGGTTGGTAACATAAGGACCCAGATTGTTGGAGGCAAATATGCTGATTGCAAATGGCTTAGAGAGGGCTGCAAAGCACTGTGAAATGGTATATAAGTTTAAGTGATATTGCCATTATTTTTGCAACGGTCCAAGGCTATTAAAAAAAAAAAGAATTGCAACTATCATAAAAAAAGGAATTGTCTCCTTGTGGCCTGTTCCTTGGAGGCACCTGCCTGCTCACACTTGGGAATAATATCCTGAAAGGTAGAGCTGGACCTCCAGATTTGATGGACTTTGGTGGACTCAGATTCCCATAGTTGGTGGTCAGGATGAACAGTCATCATGCTGCACAGCAACCGAGAGACGAGACCAAGTTGGAGAAAGCTGCCTTAGATCCTTATTCACTCGATTCCTTTCAAATCAGCATGGAAGGACATTTTTTTTTTAATTTTGGAATGAAGAACTCCGAAAGAGTACAATCAGAAAGTATGTTAGCATTGTCAGGAAGGGAAGGAGGAGAAAGCACAAGATCAGCGCCCAATGCACCTTTCAAGTTGGGGTCACTGCAAACATGTTGCACCCGTCTCTCCCTAGGCAGTGCTGCACCCGAGAACTATGCCTGACCAAGATTCTCCAGGGTTGTGACTTGTACTCTCCTACTTCTAGTCTTGGAACGGAGAGGTTGGAGTTGTAGGATGTGGTTTATTTTTTACGATGTGACTTGGGCAACTTCCAAAAGGCACAGGATGTTTTGGACTCTGGATGGAAGGAGAGGTTGGCTAAATGGGACAATGCGCTATCTCACTGGATTGAAAGAATTGTCCTGTTTCTCTTTTCCAAAACAAAAACGGGCGTGGCGGAAGGAGGCTCAGAACAAGCAGGGAAATATCAACAGCAAGAGAAGGATTCTTTGTGCCATATCAGAAAAGAGCATTAGGTCCGCCTCCAACTCGTAGGACCCCCCACCCCCAGAGAAGAGAAAGTTAGCAAGGGGTAAAAGAGATCTCTCTTAGAGCCTTAGGAAAACTCCTGTCAGCTGTCCTAGTAAGTCTTAACCCTCAATCGATCAAATCCCTGGCTTAGCTGGGAAAGTTTTGGAGGTCCAGCACTGAACTGGGATGATGTGTGAAACCCACATTTTGGGTATTGAAGGTCTGTCTTCCCCCAGCACAATTGTTTTTATTGTTGTGATTCTTTTGGTTTTTTTTTAACTCTTTGATGTTGTGTAAGTCATCCAGAGTCCCTGTTTGGATTGCTTAGGTGCAATCATGATTGCTATGAACAGCTGTAACTAGTAGGTTAATCCCTTGACCAGTTTATTGATTTATTGTCATGCCTTTGTTAGAGTTGGACTCTGAGGGAGAGGAAGAACAGTCATCAGGGAGTGGAAGTGTGGCTCTGGAGGTTGTGGAGGAGGCTGGGGAGGGGCAGAGGCTGGCTGGGCAGTCAGGGGAAGAACTAGGCCCATCCCCTCTTCATCCTAGGACACCCAGGGAGGAACGGAGAATGAAACAACTTGGCTTATGAGAGAGGAAGCGGCCATGATCCCCCTCATTGGTTGCAGCTGGGGAGAATAGTATAAAAGAGAGATGGTTAAAACACAGCGTTGCCAGAAGCAAAGATCGTTTTATTTTGATTTGAAGTTATCTGTTGGTTCCAACAGATTGTGCCTTGTTATCTCCTTGCAGTTGGTAATTACTTATCCTGGTCCGCTGTGGAAATTCCTTCATTGTAGTTTGTTTTGGTTTTTTATTTCACCTCAGTCTGCTCATTAAGTTCGGACTCTATTGGTTACTTTTGAAAATTATTTTTAAGTACGTTTTATCTCCAACTGAGAATTATTGAACAGTGGGGCCAAGTTGGAGGATTAAAGGACATTTATTTACTTTTTGGATTTTGTTATGTTTATGTTACACTCCGGGTCATCACATTTATATTTATGGCAGTCACTGTCTCCCGGCGTCATGTGATCCCCTTTTGCGACCTTGTGATGAGCAAAGTCAATGGGGAAGCCCGGCTCCTTTAACCGCTGTGTGACTAATTTAACAACCATGGCGATCCACTTAATGACGGCAAAAAAGGCACTTCACAAATGTTTCACTTAGCAACAGAAATTTCAGGCTCAATTTTGGTCGTGAGGTAGCGATCAACATCTGTGGCCCTTAACCCAGTGAGCTTTTTCAGTAGCAGAGAAATCAGTATTTCTTGTTTATTTCTTGCTGTCAAATCCGGGGAAATCCAAAGAGACCCGTCTGAAACTGGGACATGTTGTCCTTGCCTTCAATCCCCTTGGCAACCGTGTTTTGACTGGCTCCCTTTGAGGTTTTCTTTGAGCTGTCAAAACATCATTGTTGTTGTTGATTGTTCTTTGAAAACCACACATATTTATATATCTCTGGTCCCTGATGCGCGGAGGTCCGGAGGGAAAGACAAGGAACAAACATCTTCCAGCAACGCCATTTTCCCCCCCTTCTCTTCTGTCACTCAGACGTGGTGACTTCTGTGCTTCGCGATGCTTGTTTATGAGCGGATGTGTGTTTCCCTTCTAAGATCAAGATCAGAAGTGACTTTATTTATTTATCATTAACATTTTGTTTGGCAGTTCAGTATTTTCTAGTCTTGTTACAGGTCATATTATAAATGCATATATTCTATGACTAGCTCGATACCCATATGCTTCACTACAAAACTATGTGTGGTCAGGTTTAGTTTTGGGGGAGGAAAATAAGGGGTAGGGGAATTCTGCCTCTGCCGACCAGCATCTATCGGTATTCATCTGGCTAGAGTCCTGTCAGTATGTGAGAGAGTTGAGGGCTGCTTGGAAATTGAAACAGTATTTGCTGTGCTAGTGAGAAGACAGCAAGGAGTCTGGGCGTGGCTTAACTCAACTGTTTTGTACTAAAATTGCTTGGTGCTCTGAAACGGAAACTCCTCTGCTTGTGTTTTGCATTGGAAGGGATTTCTTTTCAGGTGGGGAGGGGGAGTGGAACTCCTTAGCATCAGAGCGTGTTAATAATAATAATATAATCAGCAAGATACTATGCAGGCATCATATCAAGACTGCCTTCAAAACGAACAAAAAAATAGCAGCCATCCTAAGAAACCCCAAAGATAAAATTGACCGAAAAAAACCAAGGCATATATGAAGTACCCTGCGCATCATGTCCTGCCACATACATAGGACAAACCAACAGAAGGATAAGTACCTGCCTTGAAGAACACAAGAATTCAATAAAAAGCTGGAACACACTTCCTCGCTAGTCCAACATATGAAAGCCACAGGTCATAGCATCAACTTCAGTAGCACCAAAACCCTAACTACTATAGAAAACCCCAGCTACAGAATCATCAGAGAAGCCATAGAAATTGATAAAAGACCTAATAGTATGAATAGAAGAGATGACTCCACCAGACTATCAAACATCTAGAAGCCTGCACTCACAAACAACAAAATCTATACCACAATCCAGGCAAGCACCTGGACACAAACAGACTCCCCCCCCCCAATACCTCCAGCCCAAACACGCCCCAGCCAGCTACCCAAATAAAACCTAGCTTCCTAATAAATAATTATCGGCAAGCGTTGGTTTCAAAGTGTTCCATGTATAGATTAGCGATGACGGGTGAGAAGGATGATCTCAAAGGTGCTCCTCCTATCTGTTTGTATCTTTGTCCATTGTGGATGACGTATGTGTTGGTTAGGCAGTGGTTGGTCAGATCTAGGATGTGCTTTGGGGGGTTGTATTTGTTTTGGATAGCTGTCAAGGCTTCTTTAATAGGTACTTGGGTGAAGAGGGATATGACATCGAAGCTTACGAGTAGGTTGCTGGGTTGTAGGTTTTGGTTTCTTTATTGCTTCTATGAAGTGAAAAGACATGTGACGTGATGGATTCTGCGTAGGGCTGGAGTTGTTTGGTGAGAAATTTGGCAAGATTCTGTAGATTAGGCAAGATTCAGCCTATGGAGCTGACTATGGTCTGAGTGTGTTCCTTCTTTGTGTATCTTGGGGAGGCCATAGAGTTTAGGGCATCTGGAAGATTTTTCTCTGGGGATGAGTCTTTTGCTGGATCTCTTCACTGATGGGGGAGGCTTTTATTTTGGATTTTATGGTTTTTTTTCAGGTAGGTGGTGGGGTCAGTATTTAGAGGTTTGTAAGCGGCGTCTTGGAGTAGGTTGGATAGTTTGGATTGGTGGTCCAATGTGTTCATCACGACCGTGGCGTTGCCTTTGTCTGCTGGGAGAGTGATTATGTTGTTGTCTTTCCTCAAGTTGGTGAGTGCTTTTTGTTCTTCTCTGTGTAAGTTGCTTCTGGGTGGGTTGCTGGAGCAGAGGACTTTGGTGACTTCAGGTCTGATTTTATTGGCTACATCTGGGTTAATTTTGGTTAGAATAGCTTCAACTCCGCATATAATGTTTTCACTGGGGAAATGCGTTTGGGGGCGACTGCAAAGTTGAATCCCTTGGAAAGAACATTGGTTTCTGCTCTGGTGAAGGTTCTGTCTGATATGTTGTGTACTGTTTGTTTCATGCGTTGTTGGGCTTCTGGCATTTCTCTCTCTATATATAATTTGTCTATGTCTGTCTGTCTATCTATCTATCTATCTATCTATCTATCTATCTATCTATCGTCTATCTATCAAGAGCGCAGTAAAACGTTGATTCTCAAGTTTTCTACTCAACTTCAAATGTAGGAGATAACATTTTGCTTTCAACTTCTTTCCTCCTAAACAGCAACCAAAGTAAATTATATAAATTAGCATTTAGCAGACCCCCCTCAAATAATCTGTTGGAGTTTCACTATAAGATTCTTATAATGGATAAAGCCCAAAATTGTAATGGCATATGTTCATGGCAAATCCCTTATGATGGAAAATAAAATATAATACCACATGGGGCAAGTTAAAAAGGTTGAGAATTAATGATCAGAATTTGACCATTTTCACTAGATTTGTTATTTTACTTACTGAATAAGTTTGATTTCTGGGTTCATACACTAAGCACAGAAAATCTGAGCACGTTTAAAATGAACCATGTATATGGCATGTCTTGAGAAAATTGACCTGGTTAAGCACGTAGTTAAAAACCCAACCCTAGGATGATTAAAAGTTTTTAGTTTTATAAAGTTAAATTGGATTCACCCCCAAAATAGGATTGGCTGCTTTGTGGTTCAGGGCATTGTAGAAACTTAACCATTATTTTAGCATGTTGGCTGAACTTTGTTATTTCATGAACCGTTATGTGGTTTATATGGTTGGGCACACCAATGTTCTGTGAATATAGCAGATTGGATTTTGTTAACATGGGTTTTCATTTTAGCATATTGTGTGAATCTATCATCGGTTTATTCAACCATAGATCCTTGACCTTCCCTCACATTCTCTTCTAGGTTTCTCCTTGGCAGACTCTCTAAAATTCTGGGCAATTCAAACTTGGATTGAAATTTAGATGGTAACTATAAATAACCCTCCATTTCTGGAATGGAGAACTGCCTGGATGCTGGATTTCTTGTATTACTGGTGATACCAAAGAACTTGGAACAACACCATTTGTGATCTAGGATGACCTCCAGATCTTCCCATTTTCCATAATCGGTTCTGTCTTTGATTAAAAACTAATCATTTCCAGTTCCAGTTCTAAACAAAATCGCTTTCCCAACCTTTGGCCCAGGTATTGGCTGATTTTTGCCCCAGATAGACATTTGATTTGAAGAGTTACGCAGACTACATAAGTCCCACTTATTTTTCAGGGAATATGTGAACAATGAGGCTGTCAGTAGAGTTCTTGCAGGCTGATTTTAACATCTTCTGAGATATTGTGGTGTCCAAAGTGTGCCCATCCCCATATAATCTAATGAAAAGAAGAACTAGGGGTGACATGTTAGGAGTATTCCAGTGTTTGAGGGGCTGCCACAAAGAAGAGGGGGTCAAATTATTCTCCAAAGTATCAGAAGGCAGGAAAAGAAACAATGGATGGAAACTAATCAAGGAACCTGGATTTAAGGACAAATTTCCTAACAGTGAGAACAATAAACCAGTGGAACATCTTGGCTCTAGAAATCGGGGGTGCTTCATCACTGGAGGTTTTTAAGAGACTGGACAGTCACTAGTCTGAAATGGTATAGGGTGTCCTGGTTGAGCAGGGGCTGGACTAGAAGACCTTCCAGGACCCTTCCAGCTCGATTCTGAATTTGAATTTGAAAAAAATGTAGTGGTGGCATTACAAAGTCACTTCCTTACGTCTACCATCTTAACAATTTTTATTCATGTGTACACGGACCCACAGTCCAATGCTTTTGCAACGAACCTATTATTTATTTCTGCCATTAAAAACAAAAATACATGCTGACCAAGCATGATTGAATGGCCCTTCCTATGGCTCCCATTGCCAGCATAAATTTGGAATGCCTTTATACATTCTAGATCAGTGATGGCAAAACCTTTTTGGCACTGAGTTTCTAAACTGGAATGCGCCTGCTGGAGCGCCGGAAAACCAAAGACCAGCTGGCTGATGCAGGCATGGCTGTTTTTGGGCTGTTTTTAGCAGTATTGGGCCATTTTCAGGCCATTTTAAGCCATTTTGGAGCCATTTTCAGGCCAAAAACGGCACCCAAAATGGTCTGAAAACAGCCTGTTTTTTACCCTTTTGGCGCTGTTTTCTGGGCCATTTTCAGGCTGTTTTTCAGGCCATTTTTGGCTCCCAAACAGCCCAAAAAGCAGCCTGCTTTTTGGGTGATTTTGGGGCCATTTTCTGATGTTCTGGCACCTTGAAAGACCAGCTGGCCAGCATGCCAGTAACCAGAAAAGCAGCTGGCAACAGCAGGCATGGCCACTGAGAGGGCTCTACCTGCCATCTCTGGCACACATGCCACAGGTTTGCCATCATGGTTCTAGGTAATTTCAAATTCTGTCTTACTTGCTTCAAACCATAAATGTTTTTATCTCTCCTTAGTCTTTCTAGTAACTGTCATTGGGGAAACCATTGACAACTATTCCCTTTTGCCATTCTTTGCATTCTTAAGGGCCCCTTGATGGTTTCCAGTAATTCCCCAAACTGAACCACTGCATTCCACAAAGAAAAGTCGAAATCTTGCAAGATGGCTCAACCTCACGACCCTTGCATCTGAGATTTGCGTGATTGGGATGAGAAATCTGAGAAATTTTGTTAGTTAGTTGAAAATGTGGAAGCTTTGAGGCTCTTGTGATTTGGGCCAAAGGGGAAGTTTTGCCAACTCACACTGCAGTGTTGTGTTTCTATGTTACACTTGAAAATATAATAGTTTTAAAATATTTTGAACCAGCATTCATACTAGATAGAACACTAGTCCCTGAGAGAAAGATGGGACCTAACATAGTAGACATGGCTTAATTCCTCCTTGTTTGCAATTGTCTAAGTAATATTCATTCCAAGTAGGAAAACATTCTGCACCCAATTTCTGTGGTTTCCCAAGAAGGAAAACATTGCCTGAGACACGAAATCCACAGAGAATTTTCTGGTGAGATGGATTTTTTTTCCTTTCCAAAGAACTGTGTGGTTTCCATGGATTGTCTTCCTTTACGTACTGACACTTTTGTGGCTTGCTGAACCCAGTGTTTTAGCACAGACCAGAGAAAAAGATGCTAACAGGTGGTGTGGATAGCCACAGATTGGAACTTGAAACAAGTGCTGAATTTGGGGTAAGAGCTCTAAAGCAATAAACCCTTCTCCTCCTCCTCCTCACAATCTCTCTCTCTCTTCTTTTCTCTAAATTCTTAGAACTGACTTTAGCAATGTACCAATGTACCTTGTAAGGAGATGAGCACAAGAGAGAGGAGGGGTAGTGACAATGTGCTTTTATTTATCTGGAAGTATATCCCTTCTCTGAACTTTCTGGAGTCCATCTTCATCTTAAATTACTTTTGGAAACTCTGTAGAGTGCAACAATTTTAGGGCTGGAGTTTTCTCTCCATCCTTTCCCCCCCCCCCTTTTTTTTTTTTCTTTCTTTCCTGTATCATCATTCAAAACCTGCCTTTCTGGGGCAGGGAACAGGAAATCCCTGTCTCATGCAGGAATCCACATGCAATTCATCCCTTGGAGCTGGCCATAGCTTCTGCTACAGCATATCCAGCAAAGAGGAGCTCACTGCTCCTCTGGAAAACCTGTTCCCAGTTGAACTTCTACTGAGTTACTACTCTAATGTTTTTCCTAACATCCTAACACTCAGCCATAATCTGCCTTCCGGTAACCTCCGATTGTTATGCTGCATCTCATAAGCTTGGAGAACAAAGAAGAAGTTGTCAATTTCTTCAGTACCTGAAAACAGGGGTCCCCAACCACCGGATCCCAGACCGATACCGGTCCGTGGATCATTTTGTACCGGGCCTCCTACTTTGCTTGGGTGCCGCCATCTTGTTTCGACGGCGCTTGAGAAAGTGCTTCCGGGTGAGCTTGTTGGTCGTCGGTTGGAAAGTGGCGTTTGGGTGCTGAAGGAATCCTCGCGCCTTAGTTTCATCGAAGAAGGTGGGGGGCAGCTTCGAACAAAGAGCTGACCCGATGGCGGTGGAGTCTCGCATTACTCAGGAGGAGATTAAGAAAGAGCCCGAAAAGCCCATCGACCGCGAGAAGGTACAAAGGAGGAGTTGAAGGTGGCAGGGAGAAGCGGGGGACGGCATTTTGTACCAGGCCGCAAAGAATGAATAATCGTGAAACTGGTCCCTGGTACAAAAATGGTTGGGGACCACTGCCTTAAAAGGTGCCACCATAGTGCTTGGTCCTCACTTCTCAGTGCCAGTTTCCAGACCAAATCTTCCTCGTTGCTTTTCTCTGACAGTCTTCCAGTTTGTCTGAATGGTGGATTTGTTATAGAATAAACTACCTAAATTATAGTTATCTCATAAAGTATGAATGAATAAAATCATAGTTAAATGATTTTTTAATAGTGATACGAGGATATATAAGTTTGGATTGATAATATGAGTTATTATGTAATGTAACTGTAATTGAGACTACGAAATGAATGCACAAAACTGATGAACCAACCGACACACTGCTTGTATAAATATATGGAAGAGAGCTGATGTTTTTATGTTTTGTTTGTTTTGTTTGTTTTTTTAAAAAACCCAATAAAATTGTTTTCAAAAAAAATTTTTTTTTAAATATTTACAACAATTCCATTTCATTTCAACCATGTGTCAACTAGGTACATATGTCTTGTGCGTACAATTATAATTAATACCTTTCTTACCAATACAACAATAATCACATTTTCCTATAGCTGTTATTTAATATATTTATTATTTAACAATCTTAACTTATTTCTCTATATATTCATCTAATCCATTTTAATTTGTTTTATTTTCCAGCCATTGATAAAATAAACCCCATACCATGTGGTATTCCATTTCTTCTTTTTCTTTGATTACCAATGTTAACCTATTCATCTCTGCACATTGAAATATTTTCTCAATGGAGCACCCACAACTTCTGAAGGCAAAGCTGTTGCGCTGGTTGATTGTTCTCACGATTAGGAAATTTCTCCTTAGTTCTGAATTGCTTCTCTCTTTTCTGGTTAGTTTCCATCCATTGAATTTATGGGGAGCAATTTTGGGGTTTTGGAGCTCAAGTGTCCAGGACTGAGTGTGAACGTCTTAATTCTTAACATCTGTAATGTTATTAGATTTTCCCTGGCTCAGTAAAATGAATTTGGATGAGGTTACCTGACAATTATGTGGTATCAGGTAATTGTCTGCCTGGGCATGGTGAGATTCACAAAAGGAATCATATTTGAAAGCATACGGAACAGGGAAACAATTTTGTTACGTTCTAAATTAATCCTGCAAGAGTCATGAACTGAGAATATTTCATAACACGCTTCATGAAACTTAAGTCAGAATCCCTAAAACAGTCATTATTCGGTTTTAAAAAACATTGTTCCTCTCTTTGGTGCCACACTTAGTAGACATTCTATAAGTTTGTGACGAAGCAGCTCTTATCTAAGTATAATGATTAATGCCATATTTTAATGAAAGAAATTCTTTTATGAATGCTTATTTATTACGAAATCCAGAGACCAGGATCTGGAAAAGTAGTTTCTCTTAATACATCTCAGTACCTGTTAAGATCACACCTGTTTAGTTTTCTCTGCCACCTCGGGGAGAGGCAGAATTGTCCGTCCTGGTCAGCCTCTCAACTTTGCCCCTCTGCAGGATGGAATGAGAGAGAATTCGCCGTTCATCAGCCCCATAGCTGGAGACAAATCTGAAATTTTCCCTCAGATCTGTTGGGAGGAAAATGACGGATGTTTTCACTGTATTTCTCCATGGGAAGGGAAACTTAACCTTTCTTGAGGGCAAGATTCCCACAGCAAGGGGAGGAAGAGAGCTACTGAAAGAAGTATGGAAAATGTCTTAAAGGTGCTTTCTTTTCTTTTCTTTCCAAAGGCAACTGGACTGTTGCAGATTTGCAACTGGCAGATGGAGGCCCCCACTATCCAATCTCAACTGTTCTTCCATTTCCCCCCTCCCCCACTACCATCATAACTAATGGAGCTTCTTAGATTAGAAGCGAAACTACTTCTCCTCCTCCTCCTCCCCCTCTTCTTCTTCTTCTCCTCCTCCTCCTCCTTCTCTTTCTCCTCTTCTTCTTCCTCCTCCTCCTCTTCTCCTCCTCCTCCTCTTCTCCTCCTCCTCCTCTTCTTCCTCTTCTCCTTCTTCTCTTCTTCATCTTTCTCCTTCTCCTCTTCTCCTCCTTCTCCTCTTCTTCCTCTTCTTTTTCTCCTCCTCCTTCTCTTTCTCCTCTTCATCTTCCCCCCTCCTCCTCTTTTTCTCCTCCTTCTCCTCCTCCTTCTCTTCTCCCCCCCTCCTCCTCTTCTTCATGGAAAACATTCCTCCAGGCCTTCCTGTCCCCTACCATCCTCCGGAGTCAGCTCACACCGACTGCTTCAGTGACTCCATCCAGCCACCTCATTCGCTGCCGTCCCCTTCTTCTTCTTTTGCCCTCAGTCATTCCCAGCCTTCGGCTCTTCTCCAGTGAGCCTTTCCTTCTCATTAGGTGGCCAAAGTATTTGAATTTCCTTTTCAGGATCTGGCCTTTTAAAGAGCGGTCAGGGTTGATCTCCTCTAGGACCAACCGGTTGGATGGCCTTGCAGTCCAAGGGACGTCAGACTTGAAGAAGCTTCTTGGATGAGAAGCGAAATGTCTTCAAGAAAAAAAACAAAGAAAATCCAGCTGCCTTTTGGGAAAAAAAAAAAAAGCACCTTTGGGGACAACCAGGACCTGGATGATTGAGAATCTCCTTAGACGTTTCCCCAGCATTCTTCTACTCCTTCAGGAGCTGCTTGAAAGCATCACACTAAACCACACGTGCTTCCCAGGTCCATAAGTCCACCCACAGTCAAATTAGATCTGTAATTACTTTTTGAGCCTTTCCATTTTAATTTTTTTTTTTTTTTTGGACAGCTGATAAAATAAGAGTCTTGTGTTTCTGGCTTCCAGGTTATAAGGGGAGGGGCACTGTTACCCCCAGGGGGCGGTGGGGGGGGCAACCACCACCCAGTTGCTGCATTGAAAAGCTGTGATGTGCTTCTTTCTCAGAGTGGCCACTAAAGAATTCTTTAGTGTTCTTCAGGTTTGCAAAGCAAAAGTGGCTCTTTGGAAATAAAAGGAGTTTAGAGAAGCAGGCTTCCTTAGAAAAAGTGGCTACTCTAATTAAGGAACATTAGTGTCCTTGTCATTTTGGCATTTAAAATGAAACGGTCAAGGAACTGGTCTCTTTGAATGAATGAATGAGCTGGAAGAGACCCTGGAGGTCTTCTAGTCCAGCCCCCTGCTCAAGCAGGAGAACCTGTATTATTTCAGATAAGTGACTGTCTAATCTCTTTGTTGTGGTCTGTTGGCAGCCTGCGGAGATGGCGGCAGAGTCGGACAGTGGGAAGGAACATGGGCCAGTCTGGGGAGGACTCGGACGAGGGTCCTGCATCTGATGCAGAGATGGGGCCAGGACCATCTGGGAGTGGGGTGCTGCCTCCGGAGCCTCCAGAGTCTGGCAGCAGCGAGGCAGAGGAACAGGGGGAGCCTGTTCTCAGTGTGTGTGCGCGCGCAGAGCTGCCAGAAGGCAAGAACAGTTAAGACAAAAGGGGCGACTCGGGAGTAAGGCTTGGAGGTGATTGGCCCTCCCATAAGATATAAAGGAGGAGCAAAAGGACAGGAATCTTTGCAGGAAGCAACTTTGTTCGTACTGGTCCGTTTGGCCTCGTATAGCTATTTGGACATTTAGTCGTTAGCAGCATTTCAAGGAAGATAAAGGTGTGTGCTTCTCAGACTTATCCCGAAGGATTTTGGCAGACTTCCATGGGACTGTTTACAAACTGTTTCAGACTCATTACAGGCTTTGAATGAATAAAATTCACAGCCGTTGAAATAAAGGAAAAAGGGTTTGGGGACTAACGTGTGTTTGTTAGTGTCTCCATAATCTTTGGTCAGAACACGCTTCTTAAAAACCTCCAGTGATGGAACGCCCATGGTTTCTGGTGGCAAGCTGTTCCACTGGTTCCACCAAGGCAGGAACATTCCTCAGAGAACACATTTATTGGACACATCATATCGGCACAGCCGGTGAAAACCAACTCTAAAAGTTTCCTGTGGTTACCTTGTAATTAAAAGATCAAAAGTTTCGCCTCCCCAGGTGTTACAGGTCACATTGTCCAATCAAAGCAGTTGGCGGGCTCCCTCGACTACGACTTCTGCTCCTCCTCCTTCTGCCACCTGTTGGGATGACCTTGGTTCCCACGGGAGAGCTCTTTGTTTTGTCTTCGAGACGGTCTAGCTGTTTCCCCCTCATCCTCCCTGCATAGTGCGTGGCAACTGTGAAGCAGCACAAGATGGCTTCAGCCAGGTTGGATTCAGAGTTGAGAGTCCGATCAACATGTAAACAAACTTCCCCGAATCAGGAAGGTGGGACACGGAGCAGTAGTTATCTAAAACTATGAATGCAAGGTGGTCTCTTCAAGAGGAGGTGTACCATCCCCTCTTTTAAGGCTGGAGGCACTGTCCTCAAACATACTTCACACTACAGCTTGGAATCAACCAGAAGTGACCCCCCCCAAAAAGCCATTTAACAGAGTGGAAGGGACCTTGTAGGTCATCTAGTCCAACCCCCCAACCAAGCAGAAGACCAATACCATTTCTGACAGATGGCAGTCCAGTCTCTTTTTGAAAGCTACCAGGGATGAAGCCCCCACAACTTCCGAAGGCGAATTCTGTTCCATGGTTTGATTGCTCTCACTGTCAGAAAAAAATTCTTCTTATTTCCAGCTTGAATCTCTCCTTGTTCAGTTTCCATCCATTATTCCTTGTCTGGCCTTCAGGTGCTTTGGAAAATAGTTTGACCCCCATTCCTCTCTGTGGCAGCCACTTTCATAACTTGAGAACCCAGATTTATCCTCAAGAGGCCCAGTAAAAGAAATTGCAAAAATAAGGATAGATGGAAGCTATCTGGAGGCCTTGAGTTGTCCATCTCTCTCTCTCTTTTTTTCCAGGCTTGTTTCAATAGTTTATTCCATTAACACAGTCAGCACAGGATCCCCAACCCTAATTGCAATATTTTTATTTATGCTCTTACAGATTTGCCGCTTCCTCAAATTCCCACTGAGCTGCAGATTGTCAACTAAAAAGATACCCCTTGGGTCTTTTTAGCCGCCAGCAGAAAGAGAGTGAGAGAAAAGAGTGCATTTCTCAAGTGCCTAGATAATAGCCCTGGCAGCCCAACGTTGTCAGCGTGCAAGAATATTACTACTGGAGAGCGTGATTGATGACTTTGGCTATGGATGTGTCCCATTGGAGGATATACATCCAGAAGGTGGGGGAAGACCAGGGTCAAGGGGGAAAGGAATGATGTATTTTAGTGTCAGCTGCATCCAGCTAACACCAACATGGCCACTTCTAATAAACCGGTTTCCTTTTCTCTGAGAGATGTGGCTAGAGACTTGTGAGTTGAATGGGGGTGGATTTGTTGGAGTCCTTGCACAGATCATTTTGCTCAATGTTCGCTCTATAAGTTAAACTTGGAGACCGTTGTTAAGGTCTGTAACCCTCAAATCCTGACCCAGTATTTTCCCTCCCTCCCTTCCTTTCTTCCTCTTAGGTACTGCTTATCATAAGTGGGAATCTAAGCTTCCTCAACTGGTTGACCATCGTGCCCAGCATAGCATGTTTTGATGATGCCTCCTTGGGGTTCTTGTTTGGTTCCAGCAAAGGATCACTGAAGACCCACGTCCTGAAGATACAAGCGGAAGAAGCAGCAGGAAAATCTGGACCTTTACAATACGGTAGGTGATTTTCTTCTAGGCTCAAAGCAACACATATGTCCGTTCCAGGCGTATTTTTGACTATCATGTCAGGGCAATCCACACAGATGGTTACAGGAGTTTCCTCTGCAGAATAATAATAATAATAATAATAATAATAATAATAATAATAATAACAACAACAACAACAACAACTACTACTACTACTACTACTACTACTACTACAACGATAATAACAACAACAACAATAATAATAATAATAATAACAACAACAATAATAATAATAATTGAATTCTTTATTGGCCAAGTGTGATTGGACACGCAAGGAATTTGTCTTCAGTGCACAAGCTCTCATTGTAAATAAAAACTATAAGTGACAAATCACCATAAAAATACATTCATCATAAATCATAAGATATAATAACATTTAGTGATAGTCATAGGATACTAAATAAGCAATCCGCATAAATTGTACTAGGAAACTAAACAAAACAATATAAATTGTAAAGATGCAAGCCACACAACTGCACACCAGAACAACTAGATACAAGGACGTTTTTTTCTCAAATGCCATCACTCTGCTAAACAACTAGTTCCCACAACACTGTCAAACTATTTATATTTAGTAAGACTGTATTGCTATTATTCTTCTCGTCCTTCCTATTACCTATCTCTTCCAACTTATAACTATAACTGTGTTGCTTGTATCTTTACGATTTATATTGTTTTATTTGTTTCCTACTATGATTTGATTGCTTATTAGTAACCTATGACTATCACTGTTGTATCTTATGATTCTTGATGAATGTATTTTATTATTTCTTTATAGACACTGAGCTTATGTACCAGAGACAAATTCCTTGTGTGTCCAGTCACACTTGGCAAATAAAGAATTCTATTTTATTCTGTGCTATTCTAATCATAGGTAGAAAAGGAGATAGGTAATAGGAAAGATGAGAAGAATAATATTAATACAGTCTTACTAAATAAGAGCACTTCACCGAGACTGCCATTGGATACCTAAACCACTTCAAACAGAGGGGAATGTGATGTTTGCGAAGTTCCTCCTATTTTAATATTTTACAGCCGTTTAACTGATCAGTTAGGGGACACAGTGATTCAGTGGCTAAGATGCTGAGCTTGTCAATCAGGAAGGTCAGCAGCTTGGCAGTTCGAATCCCCAGCGCCACGTTACGGAGTGAACTCCCATTCCTTGTCCCAGCTTCTGCCAACCTAGCAGTTCTAAAGCACGTAAAAAATGCAAGTAGAAAAATAGGGACCGCTTTGGTGGGAAGGGAACAGTGTTCTATGTGCCTTTGTCATTTCATCATGCCAGCCACATGACCACAGAGATGTCTTTGGACAGTGCTGGCTCTACTTCGGCTCCGTGACGGAGATGAGCACCATCCCCTAGAGCTGGAAATGACTGGCACGTATGTGCGAAGGGAACCTTTACCTTTACCTGATCAGTTAAGCAGGACTGGATAGGAGGCCATTAGCTTATCCTACTAGGCCGGACTCAGAAGTCGGGAAAATCCTATCCAAGGTAGCTGTGTCCATGAAGGCACCACCTATCAGTCTCATCTCAGACCTAACTTTTCTTCTTAATCCACTAAGCCTTTCATTTCATTTTAAAGAGACAGACTTTAAAATGATGTGATGTGCTGTAAATCTCAGACCTGGAGCTGGCTGAAAATAGATTCAAAACTAGGTTCTCTGTAAAGAAGGCTTTAGTTTTATGTAGAAGGAAAAAGAAGAGACGAGAAACTAGGCTTTAGTTTATTTCTAGCCAGATTTATTCCATTTGCATTGGCCGCAGTCATATACACAGCCTCTGCTCAACCTTGAAGTGGAGTTTCTAAAGTCACCAAAGAGCTGGAGTCCCCACACACGGGAATTGGCCAAACTGTGTGTACAGTTACACACACGGGAATTGGCCATGGTTAATATTATCCACATCTAACATGTGCGAATGTAGATTAGAAATAACTTTTAAAGAAGAGACTGGAGAGCCACTTGTCTGAAATGGTATAGGTTCTCCTGCTTGCGCAGGGGGATGGACTAGAAGACCTCCAAGGCCCCTTCCAGCTCCATTCTATTCTATTCAACTATTCGACATCTCGTCTTTTCTGCAGGGAGCTACATCCGCAAAGCTGTGAATGTATCCTTGGGGGCTCTGATCATCTTCCTCAGCATCCCAGTGGTTCTCAATCTGATTAGTGCCCAGCAAATCATGAATACTTCCTACAACCCCCTCAGGATCGTCAACACCTACGGAGCATTTGGAAGGTAAGATCCACAATATCTAAAGAGCACCTGGCCTGTGTCCTTGGTCTCTCTTTGAGCCATGCCTGTTGTGGCCTGTCGACCGCCAGCCCCTCCAGCAGCCAGATTGAGGAAGAGGAAGCGTGGGAGTCGAGATCAGCATCAAGGCAACTTGAGAGCTCCGAGGGTGAAGAGGGAATGGAGCTGTCAGAGAGAGAGAGACAGAGCCTGGGTCATCCATCAGCCCTCAGATGGAGAGTCAACAGCCCCCAGGTCTGGAGGTGGCTGGTGAGGAAGAGGAGGAACGGCTGGGTCCAGTGCCTGATGCACAGATGCGCAGAAGGCAGAGGAGAGGAGAGCAGTGGGAATCTATGGGCTGGTCCTTGGGACACAAGAGCCCAAGTGAGCTGCTAGTTAGGCCGCACCCTAGCTCTGGGGATAAAAGGCAGGGGGCGGAGATGAATAGATGTGGGAGACACCTATTTACCTTACAGATGGAGGGACTTTTTTAGTCTGCATTGAGAGAGAAACCTTTTGCTGGGGGCTCCTAATAAAGGCATCTTTGAGTTAACTTCAGAGGGTTTGTCGTGTTTGGTGAGCTGGGTCAGAACATGCCACTGTACTTTGTGAGGGGAAAAAGCAATGTCAAAAAAAAAAATCCATTTAAAAACACTCAAGGACCTTTTCAGGGCAGGAGAACATCTCTGGTCCACAAGAACATTCCCAGAAGCGCAATGAAGAAGCCTTGCCGGGAAGGGTGCAAAACATTCCTTCATCATGACCACTCCTTATTGTCTACAAGATATAAAGATGAGCGGGTCAACCTGTTTTCCAAAGTACCAGAAGGGAAGACAAGAAACAGTGGTTAGAAACTAACCAAGGAGAGAACCAACCTAGAACTAAGGAGAAATTTCCTAACAGTGAGAACAATCAACCAGTGGAAGGACTTGCCTTCAGAAGTTATGAGTGCTCCATCACTGGAGGTTTTAAAAAGAGATTGGACAGCCATTTGTCTGAAGTGTTATACAGGGGATTGGACTAGAAGACCTCCAAGGTCCCTTCCAACCCTCTATTATTCTATATTCTATGTCTTTTGCACAACTTTCTGGACATATCAGAGTCTGGATCCAGATTCAGCCATGGCCACTCATAGGCCTTCTTGCATCCTAGTCTCAGAATCTGAACATCTTAGAGCAGGGGTGTCAAAACACAAGGCCTATGGACCGGATCCACCCCGCGATGTGGTCAAATCCACCTGCGGGGCCGTCCTGGAAAATGTAAGCAGCCGGCCTGTGTCTGTTGTGGCCCACCGGCCGCTGACGGAGCTGTCAGCAGAGTCGTACAGTAGCGAGGAGGTTGGGGAGGAACCTGGCCCAGTCTTGGAGGTTGAGGGGGGCTCAGATGAGGGCTCTGCATTGGAGACAGAGATGGGGCCAGAGCAAGCTGGCAATCATTAGCTGCCTTCAGACTCAGACAGCAGTGAGGCAGGGGAGCTTCTGGAACTGGTTCCTAACTTGCGCATGTGCAGGGCTACTAGTTGACAAGAACAATTAAGAAAGCAGGGTTGACTCAGGAGTAAGGCCATACCTCGGAGATGATTGGCCCCTCCCAGGGGTGGGATTCTACCGGTTCTGTCCACCTCTGTAGAACCGATAGCTCTGAAGAGCAGCAGACAGAGAACATACATGGAACCAGTTCTATGTCTGCTGCTGTTTTGGCCTGCCTGCCCGCCCGGGCTCTTAGCTGACCTTTATTTCCTGCTTTTTCAACCACAGCTGCTTTGCGCGACACAGCCACGGTTGAAAAAGCAGGAAAAAAGTGCTTGCTCAACCGCTGCGCACCTGTCCAGGGAGCTAGCTGATGACGATATATGAATGAGAATATCATGCGAAGCACACAGGCACACGCAAAATGTAAAATCACTGAACCAGTAGTTACACTGGTCAGATCCCACCCTTGGCCCCTCCCATGTGACATAAAAGAAGAGCAAACAGGACGTGAGCTTTTGCAGGAAGCAATTAGTTCATCTGATCAATTCAAGCTCTGAAAAGTCCTGTTTGACTCTGTGTCAAGTTCGGCCTTGCCATGCGCTTGGCAATTAGTTCTCTGGCAGCTTTCCAAGTGCAATAAGGTGGGTGTTTATAAACATTGCCATGAAAGACTGTTTGTGAAGCCTTGCAGGCTGTGAATGAACGTAATTCACAGCCATGGAAATAAAAGATGTCTTGCTGTAACCAAGATTGTGTTTTATGCTTTCTAAGGAAGCCTAGGTCAGAACAGTGTCGCTTCGGCCCAGTCTACCCAACGCAAAGAGGAAACATGCCAGTGTCAACTCATAACATATTTCTATGGTCTTTTAGAGTTGCCAGCGGAGAGGGAGGGGGAGCAGTGTAGCAGTTTGCAAACCAAAACTGCATTCCATAAATGTTTTCAAAGATGGTAACTAGGTGACCGAAGTTTCTTCCACGCAAAATTCTAACTGGAGAGCATGATTGATGACTCTTGGATATGGATGTGTTCCATTGGAGAATATGAATTATGATACACCCAGGGGGTGGGGGAAAACCAGGGTCAAGGGTGACAATAAATTATGTGTTGCAAGAGTCGGCTACACCCAGGCAAAGTTGGACATATTAACTCCCAATAAGTCCTTTTGAATGCCGGAATCCTGACAGCCAGCAGTTTGGGGACTGGTGTCAAGCTGGGCACAGCCACCCAGTTGGTCACATCCATCCCGTTGGCCATGCGCCCCCCACAGACCCCTCCAGGTCAACCACAGCCCTGATGCGTCCCTCAATGAAATTGAGTTTGAGCCCGCTGCCTTAGAGGTTCGGTCCTTCCCATCCCTAAGGAGGACAGTTTTGTATTCCATCCTCAGCCAGGTGACCTGAGGCCATCCCGGGCTCTCAAGACCAGACTCTCCATGGAGTTATTGTGGTGGGGAACATCAAAGGGCGGAGCTGTGCTCGCTGCCGAGATCTCCTGCTCAGAAAGGATTCATGTAAAATGATCCGTCAAATACGAACTCAATCTATCCCTTCCTTTTTTTCCGTAGGAATTCTTGTGACGTAGCCAACAAGGCCTCAAGCACGTTTGGCCATGTCTGGCAGGCAACGGTCGTACAGCTTTTCATTCTGGCACTTGCAGCAAAAGCCTAATGCGAAAGAATCCCTGGTGATTTACAATCCTGAGTGATCTTTTTAATAGTCTTCCTAACCGTTTTTAGCCATCAGTCCAAAAAGGCTGACCAACTGTTTTTCCATGTTGGTTGTAACAGAATGCAGAACGTGTTTTGCTTAAGCAATTGCTTACAATCCCTGCCGTGGAGGGACTGTAATCTTGTGAAGTATGTATGTCTATGGGGAGTCCTCAAGTTACAACCACAATGGAGCCCAGAATTTATGTTGCTAAGTTGTCATCGGTTAAGGGAGTTTTGCGCCATTTTACAAACTTTCTTGCCACTGTTGTAAAGTGAATCCCTGCAGTTGTTAAGTGAGTAACACGGTTGTTAAGTGAGTCCGGCCTTCCCTGTTGACTTTGCTTGCCAGAAGGTCACCAAAGGGAATCCTGTGACCCATAAGTGCGGAAAATTTTGTCATAAATCACTTTTTTTTCAGTGCCATTGTAACTTCAAATGGTCACTAAATGAACTGTTGTAAATCGAGGACTACCTGTAGATCAGCAGTGTCAAACTCGCGTCATTATGGAGGCATCACATGAAGTATCGTGACTTTTTTCCCCCTTTGCTAAACCAGGCATGGGCGTGGTCAGTGCCTAACACATCCGGCCCGCGGGCCAGGAGTTTGACATCCCTGCTGCAGATAGTTCAATTCTGATATTTGGTGAACGCCCCATGTAATCTTGATACCTAATCAGGACTCTGCTGGACCATCCCTTCCTCGGAACCCAGAAAGCCTTTCTCGCCTCTCCCCTAAAACTGTGTTGTAACGCTGGGAAGAATAGTATAGGATAGAATATGGAATGGAATGGAACAGAACAGAATTGGAAGGGACCTTGGAGGTCTTCTAGTCCAGCCCTCTGCTCAAGCAGGAGAACCTATACCATTCCAGACAAGTGGCTCTCCAGTCTCTTCTTAAAAACCTCCACTGATGGAGCACCTACAACTTTTGAAGGCAAAGCTGTTCCACTGGTTAATTTTCCTCACTGTTAGGAAGTTTCTCCTTAATTCCAGGTTGATTAGATTCCATCCATTGTTTCTTGTCCTGCTCTCGGGTGCTTTGGAGAATAATTTGACCCCCTCTTCTTTGTGGCAGGGCCTCAAGTACTTGAATATTTCTGCCCTTGCACTTAACGCGTCCCTGGGCCGCACTTGGTTGCCTCCTCAAGAGCTTCCAAACGTTCACCACACTCTTCTATCTTGCAGCATCACCAAAGAGAGAACTGAGGTTATAATCCAAGGGACTTCCAGCTCGGATCCCAATGATCCTGATGCAGTTTGGGAAGAATATGAATTCAAGTGTAAACCCGGGAATCTGCAGAGGCGGCCCTGCCTAATCAGCCCCTACCATTACCGCCTGGATTGGCTCATGTGGTTTGCCGCTTTCCAGGTGAGTATCTGTTGTGGTTCTCTGGCAGCCAATGCGGACAGCAAAGGTATCGGACAGTGAGGACAAAAGGAACCAGTCAGGGCGAGGACTTGGACGAGGGTCCTGTGTCCGATGCAGGAATAGGGCCATCTGGGAGTGGGGTGCTGCCTTCGGAGTCTATTACAGAAAGGACAAGCAGAAAAGAAAACTACAGAAGGGAAAATTAGAGAAAGAAGGGTATAAAAAAGGGATGAGAAAAAGGGGGGAAAGAGAAAGGGAAAGAACTGATGAGGGACAAAAACAAGAAATAAAGAAAAAGGGGAAACGTACTAGGGTTAAAGGTATTTGCTCAGCTAGAAAACACAGAGACAATGGTTAAATTAAGTTAAAAGTGAGGATTCTGCAAAGGTACAAAAGATAGCGTTGTGACAGTAGAATACTGTAATGAGTTAGAAATGAAATAAGTAAATAATCTATGAGGTAAAACTGTATTGTTATGTAATGGTATGTTTATTTATAGTTAATGCAATAATAAAGAAGAGAGGGAAACATTGCAATTGTTTCTAAAGATTGATAAAATATTGAAAAGAAATGTGAAAGTTTTATAAGGAAATTTATACCAGTTATTAGAATGAATTTGAATAATTATTTTGCTTATTAATAGTAATAATTTATAAGATAAAACTGTATGACTATCCAATGGTATGCTTATTAACAGTTAAGTAATAATGAAGAAGGGAGGGAAACATTTCAATTGTTCTCAAAGATTGATAGATATTGAAAAGAAACGTGAAAGATTTACAAGGTTCATACCAGTACTAGAATGATTTTGAATAACTATTTTGTTTACTAATGTGTGTGTATGTATGTGTGTGTGTGTGTGTGTGTGTGTACACACACACACACACACACACACATATGTATATGTATATATACACATTAGTATATATATGTATAACCAAAGATCCATATATAACTATATATATAGTTTTTGTTATGTTTGTAGAATTTTTCTTTTTACATTTTCAAGGGGAAGTACCAAGCAGAGTCTGAATGATGAGATCTACATGACATAAAACAGACATTAGAAATTTGAATGTTATGTCAAAGATGCACAAATTCAATGTTTAATGAGATTTCATATGATAATAACAATAGGATTTAAAGGTGTTGCACTTCGATTGGCAATCATAGGGGGAATTTTGCTTCTTAAGAATGTTGGAAGAGAACATATGAAATTGTAAACAAGACAGACGAAAGTATAAGTACAATGAATAAAAAGATGTAGCAATTTAGGTAAAAGAAATACAATTGAATAAGCAGAAAATAAGATAACCCTAAAAGAAAATTAAGGGAAGTAAAGGGAGAAATAGTGAGAAGTTGGAAAAAGAGTAATAAGGTATGAAGTTGAATACATAAGATGAATATGCATATGAAATTGTGTCTGTATGGAAATGTGATAATCCAGAACCATGCTGTATTCATATAAGATGTTTTATTTGTTTTGTTAAAACTCAATAAAACTTTATTTAAAAAAAAAAGAATTAAAACATAATATAAAATGCCTAATGGCTTCTAGGCTCCATTCAATAGCATGGTCTGGTGTCTGTGGGATAGAGACAATGAATGATTGAGCCCATCCGACTCTTCCCTGGATCCTGAAGAGCAACCAAGAAGCATGAGAGAAATCATTTCCATCCTTCAGCCCCTCTCGCAACGGATTGTTTTTTGGAACTCTTCACTGCTTGATACGCAACAGTCTCTTCGGCTGGCAGCTCCTAGAAAAACTTCCTTTTTTGGGACAAGGTCCCAGATTTCCACTGGAAGCAGAAAAAGGAGGCCGAAAGCCTGTCGTGGTTGAATGAGGACTTTCTGAATATTGGCGCATCGGAAGTTTTATACACTTGTGGATCCATCTGGACCAAAGAGCATCGGGAGGGGGGAAAAAATGCCATTGCCTAATTGCTACACCAAAAGTGCTTTTAATTGTCTTTTGGGCAGCACGCCATTACTTTGCAAGAAAACATTTCCTAATTTATTATTAGCCAAACATAATCACTCTCTGCATTTTTCTTCTTTCCAACTTTCAGCAGAATGTTGGAAAGAAATGATGTGAAGACGCTGAGGAGTCTATCGGCAAACGCTCTCGCAGTCGAACAGAACAGGTCCCCCTTGGGGGAGGGAGGCGAGTGGGGAGAAGTCAGCAGAAAGAAGTCAGCCGAGTTTGAAAATGGAGCACTTTGAAAAGGGCTACAAAGAAAAACCCCGAGCACCTCCATGAGAAAGCCGGTTGGACAGAAATACCCAGAAGGAATACAGAATAAAAGAGTTGGAAGGACCCTTGGAGGTCTTCTAGTTCAGTGGTCGCCCACTGGTGGGCTAGGGACCACTGGTGGTCCACGAGAAAATTTCAGTGGTCTGCAGAGAACTGTCCCCTCCAAAGCACACCCTCCCCTCAAAGCAGTTAATCCAGGCTGCATGGGAACACATGGCTGCGCCGTCCACGTGGCCTGCCCACCCGCTGGCCCCCACCCTTCATCTGAGCGCAAACCTTCAAAGCGCTGAAGTGCGAGTGGCACGGGAAACTTCAGCCAGGCTCCTCGAGCAAAGGCGGAATGCTGATGCCATGCAAATAGCATGGCGCTCTCGCCCCTTCCAGCCATCTCCATCGCCGCTTCGGCCCACCTGGGCCTCCGCCCCCCTCTTGCCGCAACAGCAACATTACCTTGTCCTGGCTGGCAAGGGCTGCACTGTATTTCCATGTTGCACCACCTACAAATTTGCACATTACACGTGCCAACCTCTACAGCAGAGATTTCCAACCCCACCACGGGCCAGTCCCATATTCCAGAGCTGCAGTAGTCACAAGACTGACCCTTTGGCCATCCCGGAGCATCTCCTTCAGTCCATGGCAGGCCGATACACCCGGGTGGAGGAGCAGCTGCTCCGGGATGACCAAAGGGCTAGTCCTGTGACTACTGCAGCTCTGGAATATGGGACCGACTTTCCCACCAACGTCAGCAATTCATATTAGTGGTCCGCAGGATTTAAAATTATGAGTTTGGTGGTGCCTGAGATCCAAAAGGTTGGTGACCCCTGTATCTAGTCCAACCATCTGCTTATGCAGGAAACCTTACGCCATTTCATACAAATGGCTGTCCAGTCTCTTCTTGAACACCCTCCAGTGATGGTGCACCCATAACTTCTGTTTGATTGATCTCGCTGTATAGAAATTTCTCCATAGTTCTAAGTTGCTTCTCTCCTTGGTTAGTTCCACCAATTAATTGTTCTCACTGATGGGTCAGAGGTTGGAAATGATTTGAGCAGTTGGTCTCCGAAGGTCTACCTTCTTTTATGTCCCTCCAGAACCCTTATGGGGAGAGCATTGGAAAAAGACTCCTCCAAACCTTCTGTTGAATGAAGAGTGCCTCAGGGGCTAAGATGCTGAGCTTATCGATCAGAAAGGTGGGCAGTTCGGCGGTTTGAATCCCTCGCGCTGTGTAATGGGGTGAGCTCCCGTTACTTGTCCCAGCTTCTGCCAACCTAGCAGTTCGAAAGCAGGTTAAAAAATGCAAGTAGAAAAATAGGGACCCCTTTGGTGGGAAGGTAACAGAGTTCCATGCGCCTTCGAAGGTGTTTAGTCCTGCCGGCCACATGACCACGGAGACATCTTTGGACAGCGCTGGCTCTTCTTCAGCTTTGTAATGAATATGAGCATCGCCCCCTAGAGCCAGGAACGACTAACATATATTTGCGAGGGGAACCTTTACCTTAATCCTTCCTTCCTTGTTGGGCTTGAGCCCTTGGTCTCAGCTCAGGCCACTAATATGGGAAAGAAACCAGGATTGTACCCTGATATCAACAACAATTAACCAATGGAACGGCTTGCCTTGAGATGTTGTAGATGCTCCATTTACTGGAGGTTTTCAAGGAGAGACTGGACAGCTGTTTGTCAGGGTCTCCTGCTTGAGCAGGAGGTTGGACTAAAAGACCTCCAAGGTCCCTTCCAACTCTGTTGTTCTATGTTCTGTGGTGTATCTCAGATGAAGTGCCGTTCTTTGATGTTCCCTTGTCAGAAGCTGAAGGGTCTTGGGGGTGGGGTATCCCCTCTGGAGGAGAACCATTCTGATGCCCTCTCAGCTTCCTTGTGTTCTGTTTTGCTCCAATGCCGTCTGGGAGTTTCCACTCCAGTAGTTACAAGGATGTTTATCCCTAACATGTGGCACCAACAAGGAACGGCGCTGACTTCAGGGTGTTTCTTTGAGAGAACACGAGGGAAGTTGAATTCCTCATGATGAAGAATGTTTGTAGTAGCAAGAACTGACCATAAAAAGGCTTTTCAAAAAACTTCACCAAATTTGTGGGCAGAGAAATTGGATAGAAATATTTTTCCCCCAAATTTCCCTGCAGGAAGCAGATATTCTCCAATCATTTCTGAAGGACAGAGTTCAACCTTAGCAGTGACAGGGGCTCTTTGACCAAAAAAGCCCCCTAGAAATTTCCCCCAGGATTTCAAGAAAGATGGCTTGGAGAGAGGCATGCGCCCAAATGAAAGACTGGACAATAATGGGAACCCTTTGCTGTTTCATCGCTCAGTACCAACGACAACCACATTTTCGGTGTTAGGAAAGGTGCCCAGGTTCCACTGCAAAGGCTGGGCTTGAGTTTGACCCACGTGCTCAACCTTTTCAACTTCCTCCTAGGACGGGGTGCCAAAATCGATTTAAATTAATGGCTGCATCAGGGTTGTGTTTTACCTCGGGGTGGAGGGGGCAGGGGGCGTGGCCAGGGGTGGGGTGGCTAGCTCAACGTCCATTTTCAGCTGCAACGCCCTTCTGCAGCCTATTGCTAGTGAAAAGGAAGCTCGGGGGCATGCGTGGCTCTCCCGAGCTCCGTTTTTGTTGGCAGAGGCAACGGGGGCTGGTCCTTTGCTGTTTCCAGGGCAATACAGGATATATCAAAGATGTATCAAAGTCTATCAATACAGGATATATCAAAGTCTATCAATACAGAATATATCAAAGTTATATCAAAGTCTATCAATACAGAATATATCAAAGTTATATCAAAGTCTATCAATACGGAATATATCAAAGATGTATCAAAGTCTATCAATACAGGATATATCAAAGATGTATCAAAGTCTTATCAATACAGAATATATCAAAGATGTATCAAAGTCTACCAATACAGGATATATCAAAGTCTATCAATACAGAATATATCAAAGTTATATCAAAGTCTATCAATACAGAATATATCAAAGTTATATCAAAGTCTATCAATACAGAATATATCAAAGATATATCAAAGTCTATCAATACAGGATATATCAAAGTTATATCAAAGCCTTATCAATACAGAATATATCAAAGTTATATCAATCTCTATCAATTCAGGATATATCAAAGATAGGAAGTGGCTTGACTAAGTTGCTCCCTTGGGTTACCCCTGGCTTCACAGGGAGCTGAAAAAAACTACAAGGCCTGTGGTTGGCATCACAGTTGTGCCTCCAAATTCTGACTCGGTATGAGGACTTGGTCTTTGCAACTCACTATGGCAATACTCTACTTGCCAGTTCATAGCTCTGTTTGACTTTAGTGTAGGACAGATATGAAGCCACGCTATTTCTCTGCTCAGTTTAAGGTTGTAGAATTTAATGCTTCTGAGGACACCAGGCAGGGGAGCTTTTTCTAACCTGTCTACAGGTGTAATCCTTGACTTACAACCACTCATTTAGTGTCCGCTCCAAGTTGCAATGGCACTGAAAGAAGTGACTTATCATGGTTTTTCACACTTATGACCATTGCAGCATCCCCCATGGCCACATGATTAAAACTGCAACGCTTGGCAACTGACTCATATTTATGACCGTCACAGTATCCTGGGGTCCTGTGATATCCTTTTGCGACCTTCCGACAAGCAAAGCCAATGGGGAAGCCAGATTAACATATATATATATATTCTGGTTGTACAGTTTTTAACTGTTATTAGTTTTAATTTGTTTTACATTGTTATTTGTACATGTCTTTTGGTGTTGTTCAGTTGTATGTTGTGGAAGAGCACCTTATTTCGTTGTTCTCAGGTTTCTGAGTACAATGACAATAAATTTATCTATCTATCTATCTATCTATCTATCTATCTATCTATCCATCTATCTATCTATCTATCCATTTAACGACTGTGGCCAGGAAGGTTGCAAAATGGGGCAAAATCCACTTAACAACTCACTTAGCAACAGAAACGTTGGGCTCAATTGTGGTCGCAAGTCAAGGACAGTTTATCGCCCCCAACTCTAATGAATGCATGAAAGATTGGGGGGGGGGGTGTTTCCGTGTATGGTAATGCACTGCTTTTATCTTTTATTATTCAGAGGCTTCCAGTTGACCTGTTTGGCTTAAAATCCACTTCGTGTGCATCGCTTCTCAAAATGTGTGTTTTCTCCCCTTCTCCTTGCTCTCTTTCTCCGTAAGACCTACGAGCAGAACGAATGGGTTATTCACTTAGCCGGGAAACTCTTGGCCAACGAGAAGGAAACGTTGTCTCTTCTGGCCTTCAACCCGTTTGAGGACAAGGCACCACCCAAGTAAGTCCAGTTTAAGGGGCATCTTCTTTTTTTAAAAAAGCTTAATAAAAGTTTATTAATAAAGAGTAAAAGAAGAATAAGAAGGGGAAAAAAATCAAGAAAAAAGCAAAAGTGCAGAAAGAAAGAAGGGAAAGAAATGGAAAGAGAAGCTTTCTGTTTCTTTTGCGGCAATATAAATAGATTTACAAAAGCACCTCTTATCTACGATTACAAAATAGCTCATTCTTTTCTGTGATATTTCTTTTTCTAATCATGAAAGCGTAAGTGCCTTTTTCCCCCATTTTATGCAAAAAAGAGCCTCTGAGGGATTTCCAGTCAGCAATAAAGATATTTTTTTTTCCCCCGGTCAAACAAGTCAATCCAGCCATTTCCGCAAATTCCATCCTCCTCCCCAACGATTCCTCCGTTGTGGGCTTTGTCAAACTTTTCCATATTTGAGCATATTATACTGCCGTTGTCATGCTAAAAAAGAAAGTTTCATGACTTGTTTCTAGTTGCCTGTCCACCAGTCCTAGAAGAAAGGCCTCTGGTTTCAGTTGTACTTTAACCTTTAAAATTGTCATGCCCCCGTTGGAGACTGACTCTGAGGGAGAGGAGGAACAGCCGACAGGGAGTGGAAGTGTGGCTCCGGAGGTTGTGGAGGAGGCTGGGGAAGGGCAGAGGCTGGCCGGGCAGTCAGAGGAGGACCCAGGCCCATCCCCTCTCCATCCTAGGGCATGCAGGGAGGAGAGGATAAGGGAGAGACGTGGGCTACTTGGGAAGAGAGGGCCTTGATCCTCTTCATGGGCTGCAGCTGTGACATCTGGGTAAGAGGACAGACATGCGTATGGGCGAATGCTGGAAACAAAGCATGGAAATATCTCTAGTTTATGGTTCCTCTCTGAGTTTGGTGTCCTTCCCAGTGTGTGTTATCTGTGGACGTCCTCCAGCCCTTATCTTGCCTGGTTTGTGTTGGCTTTTTTTCCTTCTTCTTGTAACTGTTTGTGTGGGAGTTTTTTTGTCCCCAGTCAAGGATATTTGGAGCTTGGAAGCAAAGTGAAGGAATAAAAGGGGCTTCACCTGTTTTTTGTGACAGTGTTTGTTTTATATCCCATCCTGGGTCATCACAAAAATCTTCAGAATTAATGTATACATTTGTCTCCAAAATTTTGGTGTTTTTTACATGTCCACCTAACAAAATGTCCCTTCAGGATGTTCCTTTTTCCAACAAAGATTCAAACTACTCCATTCATTCTAGAGAGTTTCTCTGGTGACAAATGAGGGACATCTTCTGACCAGGGAAACAGCCACACAGTGAGATCCTTTTTCCGACAATGCTGTTGCACGGATACCTTCTAAGGCAGACTCTTGTCCAGATCATAAAACACAGAATAACAGAGTTGGAAGGGACCTCAGAGGTCTTCTAGTCCAACCCCCTATTCAAGCAAGAGGCTCTATACCATTTCAGACATATGACTTCCCAGTCTCTTTTTGAAAGCCCCCAGTGATGGAACACCTACAACTTCTGAAGGAAAGTTATTCCACGGGTTGATTGCTTTCACCTTTAGGAATTTTCTCCTTAGTTTCAGGTTGCTTTTCTCCTTGATTACTGTCATGCCCCTGTTGGAATCTGATTCTGAGGGAGAGGTGGATCAGCTGACAGGGAGTAGGAGTGTGGCTCTAGTGGCTATGGAGGAAACTGGGGAAGGGCACAGTAGGGCTGGGCATTCAGAGGAAGACCCGGGCCCATCTGCTCTTCATCCTAGGGAGGAACAGATAAGGGAGCAAGGTGAGTTGTGTGGTTTACGGGGGAGGAAAAGGCCCTGATCCCCTTCATTGGCTGCAGCTGGGAAAACTGTTTAAAAAGGCAAACCATGCACAGCAAAGTTGCTGGAAGCAAAGTGTGAAATTATTTTGGTTTGTCAAGTCTTATCTGAGTTCTGGCGTCCTTCCAAGTGCGTCTGTTTCATTATCTTTTGACATCTTCAATCCGTTATCCTGCCCTGTCTCGTTAATTGCTGTAGTGTGGCTTGGGTTAGTTTTTATTTATAATTTATATGTACTTTGAGTTTGGACGGAATTTCTTCCCTTTAAAAACTGTACTTGGGAGACTTTTTTCTCCAGCCGATGATAACTGGACATTGGCGGGCAGGTTGGAGGTATTAAAGGGACTTTCCCTACTTTTGTGACTTTGTTGCTTTTGTGCCACGCCCCTTTGGGTCATCACAATTACTTTCCATCCATTGTTTCACATCTTGCCTTTTGGTGCTTTAGAAAATAGTTTGATCCCCTCGTCTTTGTAGGTGCCCCTCAAATATTGGAAGGCCTTCTTTTCTCTAGACTAGACATACCCAATTCCTGTAACGGTTCTTCATATGTTTTAGCCTCCAGTCCCCTAATCATCTTTGTTACTCTTCTCTGCACTCTTTCTAGGGTCTCAACATGTTTTTTGTATTGTGGTGACAAGAACTGGATGCAGTATTCCAAGTGTGGTCTTACCAAGGCTTTGTAAAGTGTGCCCATGGGACACAGCTGAATTGGGGTAAACAGCTGAACGGATTAACAGAGATGGAAGGGACCTTGTAGGTCATCTAGTCCAAACCCCTGTCCAAGCAGGAGGAGACCCTACACCATTTCTGACAGATGGCAGTCCAGTCTTTTCTTGAAAGCTTCCAGGGATGAAGCTCCCATAACCTCCGAAGGCAACTTCTGTTCCATGGGTTGATTGTTCCCACTGCCAGAAAATTCCTCCTTATTTCCAGGTTGAATTTCTCCTTGATCAGCTTCCGTCCATTGTTCCTTGTTTGGCCTTCAGTTGCCTTGGAAAATAGCTTGACCCCTCTCCTCTCTGTGGCAGCCCCTTAAATATTGGAAGACTTCTACCTGTCTCGCCAGGTCCTTCTCTTCACGAGACTAGCCAGGCCCAGTTCCTACACCTGGAATGCTTTTCCTCTTTCCCTCACAAGCACACACGTGTTCACACACCAAATGCAGACCTGTGAAGGAGGGAGCACATTTGCGGGACTGAATTTGTTCCCCGATACTTTTCCCTCTGGGCCTGGCATTTCGTAAAGCTCAGCTCACTCGTGTAGGTTCTCTGACAGTAAATCTGAAGAAGAATTAAGGAGTTGGAGAACAATGTTGACTGGCGTTCTTTGGACACTTCAAAATGAAATTAGATTGTGGTGTGGGGTTATTGCTGCCGTGCAAGTGCAGTAAAACAGAAAATGAAAAGCAGATGACTGGCTCGCTTCTGCAAAAAGGAAAAAAAAAGGTTACAACATGAGGTCATGGGTGGGAGTAATCTAATTGAGTGTGAAACTTGACTTGGGCAAAGGAACTTTTGCAAAACATCCGGGCACAAAGCGTTAGATCTGGCTCAAGGTTCATAAGGCATTTAGTCCTCATAAATCTTAAAAGACTCCTGTTTGGGGCTGCAAGCGGAGGTGGTATTTAGCCGGTTCTGACCGGTTCTCTCAAACCGGTAGTAGTTCGGAGAACCGGCCAATCCCACCCCTGACTGGTCCCGCCAACCCCATCTATTCTCTGCCTCCCTTTGAGTCCCAGCTGATCGACTGGGTCTTCTTTGGTTGCCCTGCCCAGGAGAATGGATCTGGAAAGCAGGTTAGTGGGGTGGGGAAGGAATGGGGATTTTGCAGTATCCTTCCCCTGCCGCGCCCACCAAGCCTTCCCCGCAGAACTGGTAGTAAAAAAAAAAATGTGAATCCTACCCCTGGCTGCAAGGATTCATAAATGATTGAGCCACAAGGTTGGTGTAAAGCTTTGCTCAAGTGTGAAAGGACAATTAAACCTTCAGAAACCGTGAGCACTCCAAGTCAGCGGAAGCCACCATTTTCTTCCTTAAGCATGTCGTGTGAAGGCCACCATGTTAAAACAGGGCACGGATTATTGGATTATCCACGCAGCCCCTGGGCTTTGCCAACTCTCATTTAGAGGGCCAGTTTAGCCTAGCGGTTCAAGGCCTCAGGCTAGGAACAGAAGACCGGGAGTTCTAGTGCCACCTGAGGCAGGCACCCGGTTAGGTGACCATGGGCCAGCCGCTTTCTCTCCGCCCTAGGAAGGAGACAGCGACGAAAGCTCTTCTGAAATCTTGCCAAGAACATTGCAGGAACTTGTCCAGGCAGCTGCAAGAGTCAAAGAACCGACTCCAACGCACGGGAAAAGAGATACTGCCTCGTTTAGGGTTTAGTGTGCTTTGTGTGTGTGTGTGTGTGCGTGTGTCGCCAGCTACAAATTGCCCTGTGCAACTTGATCCTTCCTGACAATGTCAGAGGCTTCCTAGGCACACACTCCCTCTCTCCCACTGTTACTTCATCAAAAAAAACCCTCAACCTCTGCGCAGGCAAACATTTTGCCCACCCTGCTGGTCTCCCAATCCGTGTGTGTGTGTGTGTGTGTGTGTGTGTGTGTGTGTGTGCTTGTCTTTTCCCTCCAAAAACATCCCATCTGTTCCAGAGAGAGAGAGAGAGAGAGAGAGAGAGAGAGACAGCTGCCTCCTCCACAACTGTTTTCACCTGTCTAGAAGGTTTTAGCCTCCAGCCACAACAGCTTAGAGATGTGGCCTCTTTGCAAGCCTTCCCAGTTGGAAGATGTCACGGGGGGTGATGGACAGGGGGCATCTCTGCAGCACAGCTGTCCCAGCCTCGAGGAGGAAGTTGCGGGACCATCCAGGCTGGGAGAAAGCAAACTTGCTCCTCCATGACAAAAAGGATTCAGGAGGTTGCAAAATCAGCCTCTGTGGAGACCGATTCTTTCCCTTCCCTTCCCTTTTTATTTTCCTTTCCTTTTTATTTTCCTTTCCTTTTTATCTTCCTTTCCTTTTTATTTTCCTTTCCTTTTTATTTTCCTTTCCTTTTTATCTTCCTTCTCTTCCCTTTTTATTTTCCTTTCCTTTTTATCTTCCTTCTCTTCCCTTTTTATTTTCCTTTCCTTTTTATCTTCCTTCTCTTCCCTTTTTTATTTTATTTTCCTTTTTATCTTCCTTCCCTTCCCTTTTTATTTTCCTTTCCTTTTTATCTTCCTTCTCTTCCCTTTTTATTTTCCTTTCCTTTTTATCTTCCTTCTCTTCCCTTTTTATTTTCCTTTCCTTTTTATCTTCCTTCTCTTCCCTTTTTATTTTCCTTTCCTTTTTATCTTCCTTCTCTTCCTTTTTATTTTCCTTTCCTTTTTATCTTCCTTCCCTTCCCTTTTTTATTTTATTTTCCTTTTATCTTCCTTCCCTTCCCTTTTTATTTTCCTTTCCTTTTTATCTTCCTTCCTTCCCTTTTTTATTTTATTTTCCTTTTTATCTTCCTTCCCTTTCCTCTTTATCTTCCCTTTCCTTTCCTTTCCTTTCAGATTAGGCGAGACCAGGCTCAAACACAGTAACTGTGAGAGGGACTTTGCAGTCCTAGTGGATGATCCCTTGAATATGAGCCAGCCGTGTGCGGCAGCTGCCAAAGAAGTTAACACAATCCCGGGTTGAATAAACAGAGGCGCAGAATCAAAATCAGGTGAAGTATTAGTGCCGCTTTATAAATCCTTAGCAAGGCCACCCCTGGAATGCTGCATCCAGTTTTGGTTACCACATTACAAAAAAAGATGCTCAGACTTTGGAAAAAGTGCAGAGAAGAGCGACTAAGATGATCAAAGGCCTGGAGACTAAAACATATGAAGAACGGCTGCAGGATTTGGGTTTGGCTAGTCTAAAGAAAAGAAGAATTAAGGTGACATGATGGCACTATTCCAGTGTTTGAGGGGCTGCCACAAAGAAGAGGGGAACAATTTATTCTCCAAACCATCGGAAGGCAAGGCAAGAAACAATGGTTGGAAACTAACCAAAGAGAGAAGCAACCTGGAATTAAGGAGAAACTTCCTAAGAGGGAGGACAATTAACCAGTGGAACAGCTGAACACCAGAAATCTTGGGTGCGCCATCATTGGAAGTTTTAAAGAAGAGACTGGACAGTCACTGGTCTGAGATAGCATAGGTTCTCCTGCTTGATCAGGGGGCTGGACTAGAAGACCTCCAAGGTCCCTTCCAGTTCCTATTCTATTTCATTCCACTCTATTTCTTTGCTTTCAGCCTTCCTCCACAGAGGCAGGGGCTGCCCCAATTCCTTCCTCTCTATCTTCATTTTGACCTTTTCTCCAGAGATGCCCACAGAATTTTTTTTTTAAAAAAAGGCACAATAGGGGTAGTTACTTACGACCATAATTGAGTCCAAAATGCCTGTCGTTAAGTGAGTCACTGCAATTGTATAACATGGTTGTTAAGTGGATCTGGCTACTCTGTGGGCTTTGCTTGTCAGAGGTTACAAAAAGGGGACGACCTGTGACCACAGGACACTGAGACCATCATAAATATGAGTCAAATGCCAAGCATCTGAATTTGATGTACAATTTTCGTGGGGAGATTGCAGCGGACGTAAATGTGAAAAAGTGTCATAACTCACTGTTTTTCGTGCTGTTGTAACTTTGAACAGTCGCTAAATGAACTGTCGTAAGTCGAGAACTACCCGCATTATCTCAAGTTCAGCCCCACCATCTATGGGACAGGTTGAGTGGTGCCGTAGCCTAGAGGTGGAGCTCTCACCTCACAATCAGGAGGCTGTGAGTTCAATTCTAAGCAGAGGCAGGTGTTTCTCTTCTCTGGGCCCAGTGAGAATGTATCGGCTGAATAAAACTGCATGGGCAACAGGAAAAGCATCCGGCCAGTAAACACCCTGCTAAGTCCATTCAGTTGCCCAAAACTCCACCTCGTAAAGAATTATGGGGTCATTAAACGAAGATGATCTATAGGGCAGGACAGGTTGAATTGTTCCTCCAAGGACCAACCCTGTAAAAGCCGGGCGGTGGGTGTGTCTTGCCCTAATTGGCACCAATTGCTGGAGAAAATACAATTTGCAGTGTTTTGTGGAATGAGGAAGAAACGGCAGGAGAGGAGCAGGACCTTGGTTCTCATTGCAACGTTTCTGCTTCTTGCAGGTGGGTCCGGGGAGAGCATTTCAGGTACAAGTTCAGCCGGCCAGGTGGGCAGCACGCCCAGCAGCAGAAATGGTGGATCCGTAAGAGGCTTGGACCCTACTTCCCGCCTGTCAACCTGAAAGGACTGAAGAAGTTTTTCAAGGCTCGAAACTGGCCGGACCCGAAGCAGAATTGAGCTTGGTGATCTAGAATTACCCCCTGTTTTGTCTTTGGCCTTCCTTTGAGTTGTGTGAATTCTCTGCTCTGTTGTCAATCCTTCACAGCAGAGACAACCCCCCCAGCACTCTCTCAAGCCCACCAGGCCAGGGATAAAAATCTTGCGGTTTCTTTTCTGTATTTAGGGGAGCTGAGGCCGCAAAGGATGCTCAGAGCATTACTTGGAAATGAACGGGTCGAAAAATGAAAACTCTGGCCATGAGTAGGTTTTAGCATCTCTTACCGTCCTGATTAGCCTAAGAAAAGGGAGCTTTCCAAAGATCAGCCAGGGGAAGACACGCCAAATGCAATAATTAGATGTTAACATAGTTTACAGGCCCCGAAATGTTAGCAAAATTAGCAACATGAAGGGAGGCAACCTTTGTGATGAGAGGGAGAGCGACGGGTTGTTCAGAAGATGGAGGATTTTTCTTGAAAAAGGCATGGAATTAATCTGACATCTGTCTAGGGCGGTTGAATGTTTAATTCGAGAGCTGGGTTGATTACACAGAAATTGTCATATTAGGCGTAACCTTAAATGAAGGTTAGTGCTGTCCAAGACCCAACAACTTATTTTCCACCCATCAACTTTTGGAAAAATGAGATACCCCCCCCCCACACACACACCTTATAAAAATTAGGTTGTGGAAGCCTGGATCCAGGGATCCCAAAGTCTGTTGGTTCAACTGATTTCTGCCTGAAGTCAGCTTCCTCCTTCAAGCGCCATCCATACCTTTCCTACAAAGCCATAGATGCAAAATTGAAATTAGATGCGAAAAAGGCTAAAACCTCCAGAGATTTCATGGGGTTGCATAAAGATCTAGTGAGAGGTCGCTCCGCTCAGGAATTTTGGCCAAGCTACTTTGCACACAAGTGACAAGAGAAGTCCTACCTGTTAAGGTAGGATTTAATTTCATTTTTAGGTCCTTGGGCGCCACCTAGTGTTGATGTTGTTACTATATCAGCAGGAGAGTAACTACTGTAAGCGGGTGAAGAGATATTTCTTTTCTGCCCTCTCCTTTCCTTGTCTTATTTTTTTCCTTCTGATATCTTTCTCCAGTACAGCCTCTGGGGAAACGAGGCAGCTCCCACCAAAATCTGGAATAATCTCTTGCAAAAGGCAATTTAAATCTAGGTGAGGGCTGCTGGTCAACCAATTAATGCTTAGTTTGTGAGTACAACCCATTGGGGTTTTTTAGTACTTTTATTTGGCATCTGCTTATATTTGAGCACAGTAAAAGACCAATTCTTGGGAAACTTAAGATAAACCAACCTTTTTTTTTTAATTCTTCGTTCTAGAACAAGCAGCATTAAAATTCACCCTTAATGTCCAGAGTTCAAATTCACAGAAAATACTTTTTTTAAAAAAAGCATTTGACCACTTTTAACAGTGGTCAAAATTAGAAGGAATTTGTCCCAGGGATTCTGTCTATTATGTATTTTTAGATCTAATGGGTATCTGGCTCTCCTTGCAAGGGGACTAACTAGTACACAAGGACCAATCCCACTTAAAATCTTCATATCTAGAAAACCTGTTTCACGTGAAAAAAAAAGCTGTCATTCTTTTCTAATAACATTTCCCTCTGATTAATACACCATAAACTTTATTAAACTGAAACAAGCGAGAAGGTCAACTCTACAAGTCTAATTAAAGCTATTTGTCTTCATTGCTTCATTGAAATTGCAGGCAGGAAATTCTATCTACAGGAATGAAGAAGAATGGATGGCAATTAATTGGCCAGTGACTTCTAATCCATGCAACTTCCAGCTTCAAGAGAATTAAATCCACAAATCCACTTTCCTTTATAGTCCTATTTGTGAGGGGTTATTTTTATATTAAAAATGAAGGGTCTCCTTCTTCTTCCTGCACTATGGCAGAGTCCGCTTAAAAGGTGTTTTTTGTTGTTGTTGTTTGATTCCTCATTTTTCTGTTTCGGTGTTCATTGCATAAAGCCATTTCCAGATCATGTCACTCCAGAGTGCGTTTTTTTTCCAGCTGGGATAGTCAAAGGAAACGCTCCTCCGTCCAGTCTGTTGGGTCAAATCTTTCCAAACGTGCCAAGGTCCAATCTGCAGCAGGGGGACAGGGGGAGTGTTGACGGGTGAGTGGGCAGAATCTAGCACGATCTGGAGAAGGTACTCTTGTCAACAGAGGATGCCCTGAAATTATTCGAGATGGGAAAGCTAAACGTGAATATTTCCTCTGCTGCAACTTGGCCCAAATTAAGCAAGTGTATTTTCATACTTTTGCTCACCTCCGCTTTCCTCTCTGTAAATTTAGGCTAGTGCATTAATCCCAGGATCTTCTCCGATGGAAGAAGTAGCAATCCTGGCCTCATCCAACGTGCCCTATCATCCACTACGGTTAATCCCTCCTTTTTAATCCCACTGAGTCAGTTATTGAGCAACTGGCATCGTCTCTGCAGTTTTCTGGGTATGATTTCAGCAACCTACAAGGAGCAAAACCAACACATCAGACATCAATTGATGGGCAATCGGAGAGCGGCTATGCAGGAATTTGGTTCTGGACCCTTGAAAGCGGTAGGAGAGGGAAAATGATGGTGGCTTGGTCCTGGGAAAAGGCGAGAAGGAGACTCAAAGCTGCCGCAGGAATCTTTAAAAGACTTTGTTGAGAAAAATCAGCTGTGAACAAACTTGCAGCTTTAGAAGGATACTCCACTCCAGAGAGATGGCAAAGCCTTCGCCATCCATTCTTTCCCACTCCAACTCTGGGAAAGCCTTCTAGAAATTAATTCCGAGCTGGGCAATTTGTTTGCAAATGTTTCATCACCATTTGAGAAGACATTATCAGTTCACTTTGAAGTGTGCTCGTCTGTCAGAGCACTGGCCTTTAAATACCTTTTTATATGATGCAAATTAGCCTAGATGTTTGTTTGGCTACTTCTGAGTCATGGTCTGACTTGGCTGGCTGTTGTTACCCAGACATGGTCTTTACCATCTGTATCTCCTTGAATGGTGGCAAAAATATTTGCAACCAAATTGCCGAGCTCAGACCAACAGCCCAACTACCAACCCAAGCTACTTATATTCAAAGACATTAATTCAGGAGGAAGCTGGGCTTGGAGTCAGTCTTACACCCCTTGTCCCCCCTCCCTCCCCTCCTTTGGGATCCTCACCTGGTTCTGATGTACTAGTGAGGGGAAATTACACTTTTGGGAGAGGGGGAGATTACAAGAGAGCACCCAGGCACAAAATGGAGAATGCACATGGGAAGGAAGATCTTCGCTGCTATCGTTTTGATGAGACGGATTAAGACCTTGCCAAGAATATTTCTTAAAAAAAACACCAAAACCCAAACTGAGTGACTCTGCTTGAGGGTCTGTCACAGAGAAGAAAGGATTGACTTGTTCTTCAAAGCACCTGAGGGCAGGACAAGAAGCAGAGTTGTGAGTGCTCCATTGCTGGAGGTTTTCAATAGTAGCCTAGACAACCATTGAAAACTGGGATTGGGATGGAAGAATTCCCATCCACGCCCAGCACATCTGTAATAGCCCTTATTGACTAAACTTGTGGAGTAGGGACAAAAACAAAGCAACTGGAAAAATCCAAAGAGTTACCTGGGCAGAACTTAGATTTCTTTTTTTTAAAATATAGTTTATTAGTTTTTACAATTAAAACCAACCAACCATACATACATGTTGTGGCTCCGGGCTTGGATTCAGCTCCTGTGATTGATATGAGTTCAAGTGAGGAGGTCATCGCAGAAAAATATGAGCCGGCCTGGCTTACTGATTGGACTGATAACCAGGATGAGGAGATGGACGTGACAAAGGACGACAGACCTGATGTATTAGAATTGTCAGGACCTTTGACCTCCTCTGGTTCCTTATCTGATCAACAGCTGGGAATGGCTGACAGGGAAGTTTTGAGAGAGTCTTCTAGTGGAGATGAGAACTTGGAAAATTTGTGGTTAAATGTAAAAAATAGAACACGGTTGAAAAGGCAAAATCAGCTGGAGCGAATGAGGAGAGCGAGTCAGTAAATTAGCACGTTGCCTCAATGAGTATAAAAGGACACAGCTGGGCTGGTATATTTTGCCAGGAACAAAATGACTATTTGAGTGAGGACGTTACAGCAAGGAGCTCTGAGACTGGAGATTTATTGCCAGGACTGGTTTGCCGGACAGAGTAAAGATTTATGCTGTGGTTTCTGCCAGCCGTTATCTTGTAAGACTTCTTTCCGTTGGATTTAATTGTGAAACGGCTGCTTTCTGTTTTGTTCGTTTGAATTTTGAAGGGGAGTCATAACACATACACAAATAAATGAAAGAAAGGAAAAAAAGAAAATAGAAGAAAGGAAAATTTAGAGAAAAAAGAGGGGGGGAAAAGGAAAGTTAAAAGCAGTTAAAAGTTTGTTTCCTCCTTCCTGGATATCTTGGGGATCTAAATGATTGACCCAAATGCAACTTTTTGCAAGGTGACGGTTTGGACTGTGTCAACTTCCAGGCACCCAGACAGAAGTTGAAGCCGTTGGTTTGAGCTCCAAGCTTGGCGGTTTGGTTGCAAACGTTTCATCCCCATTTGAGGAGACATCTTCAGTGAGCTTTGGATTGTGCTTGTCTGGGGGAGCTCTGGCCTTTAAATACCTCACTGAGTTCTGGTCTGATTTCAGGTTGTGTGATTGACTGGCTGTAGTTACTGAGTCCTTAAAGTCCTTGGCTTTAAGTACCGTCTGTGTGATGTAACTTGGCAAGTTAAAGGCTGGTGCTCTCCCAGACAAGCACAATCCAAAGCGCACTGAAGACGTCGCCTCGAATGGGGTTGAAACATTTGCACCAAATCACAGAGACCGGTGCTCAAACCAACCACTTAACTACCAACCCGAGCTACTAATATTCAAATACTTTTCAACAAAAGTTTAACCTCGGCAGAAGCCTCATCTCCAGAGGTGGCATTCAGCAGGTTCTGACCGGTTCTGGAAAATCAGTAGCGGAAAATTTGAGTAGTTCGGAGAACCGGCAAATATCCCACCTCTGACTGGCCCCGCCAACCCCATCTCTTTTCTGCCTTTCATTGAGTCCCAGCTGATCGGCTGGGTCTTCTTTGGTTGCCCTGCAGAGGAGAATGGAGCTGGAAAGCAGGTTGGTAGGGTGGGGAAGGAATGGGATTTTGCAGTATATTCTTCCCCTGCCACGCCCACCAAGCCACACCCACAGAACTGGTAGTAAAAAAAAATTGATTCCTGTCACTGCTCAGCCCCATCTCATTCTCTGCAGCATCCCAGTAGGTCAGGAGCTCAAACCAGCCAGAGAGCTGGGCAGGTAGGTCTCAGCAATGATCCCCAAGATAGCAGCGTTGGAAGAAATATCCTACCTGGTTCAGTTCCAAGCTGGAGACAAAATGGAGGCTGGAGGCTGATTGGAAAAAGGGTCTATTTATTGATGAAGCAGAACCACCAAGCATGTGTGGTTCTGGGCCGTATGGCCATATGGAGTTGAGAGAGGGGTGGGTTTATACCTTCTCTTGGGTTTGGAACATGAGCTTCCTGTTCCTGTGCAAGAACATGTATTCTATTGGCTGTTGTCAGATTCCTATGGGATCATGTAGGGGTCATAGCTGGCTCTATAGGCAAAGTACAAATCCTAGTTGTTTGAGCTAAGTTTGGTTGAAGTTTCTGAGGGTGATGCAGTGAAGGGGTGTTGGGCAATTCCTATTGTGGCTGAGGGCTAATCCTACCTTTGTTGGATCTTGGGTGAGGGCATTTGCTTATGAATAGGAGTATCTACCTCTTTATCTCTTAAGTGCTGACATCTGCTGTGGGCTATTAAGGAAGGCGGGGGCTGCTTTCCAAGAGCATGTTTCTCCATTCCTCATCCAGGGAAATATAATATTCTGCCTTTTTCGTATTTCTCAAAATATTTCATTCTTTTAGGAGCGGGGCTGGGTGCTTAACTTTCTACAGCAACGAATATTTGGAGCAGCCCATCTCTTCAGTTTCCTCTTTCTTTTTTTTAAATAATCAAAATAAATTAGCCGATTTATCCTGGATAATTCATCTCATGACCTAGAATTTAGCTGCACCCTAAAAGCCAGCCCCGTGTTTTCATAAAGGTACAACGTCTTTGTGCCCAGACACAGAACGCGCTTTCTTGGGGGCACATACGCACCTCATGAAAAACAAATGCCCACAAATTGCCTTATTCAGCCCCCCTTTGCCGGGGTCTCGTCTTCTGCAGCTGTATTTCTAGCGCTTTATTCATCCTGGGCTGGAAAAGCCCAACGCAACCCCTTTGCTGCAGCTGCAATGGTATCATTAGGTATTAACATATTTGCATTTCAATGAGGCCCAGTTCATATTTAAAGGGACAGCTGCCTTGCCCTGTTTACAGGGGAAGAGGCCAAGGGAGTTTGTGTGTGGCTGTTGGTTTTTTTCCTTCTCTCTCTCTCTTTTTTTCCCCCACCCCAGAGAACATTTGCTACTGTTTTTCAAGCGGCTACTCACACTCACACATTTTCTTTTTAGTGCAACCAACTCCTGCTGCTGCTGCCAAGAATAACTGGGGAGTGGGGAGAGAGTTATGAAACTCCTCGCCCAAAGGAAAATAACAACAACTATAAAAGAGCCATCAGTAACTTGGTTGTGTCCTCAGTTCTTTCAAAGTCAGCTTTGCAGCTGGATGGAGAGGTGGGGGGGCGGGAAAGGAGAACGTGACACAACAGCAATTGAATAAGGCAGGCTGAGAAAATTCCAGGAGTTTGATCCAAAGATGGCTGGAGGTTAGCAGCAAGGAGATTTTAGATAATCCTCCATTTTCCAAAACACCCCACACGCCATTTTGCCTCCACAAAACGTGGCAGGGGTCTAATTCAAAATCTAGGCTTCCTTTCCCCTTAGAATAGAATAGAGCGGGAAGGGACCTTGGAGGTCTTCTAGTCCAGCCCCCTGCTCAAGCAGGAGAACCTATATTTCAGATAAGTGACTGTGCAGCCTCTTCTTAAAAACCTCCTGTGATGAAGCGCCCAGAATTTCTGGTGGCAGGCAGTTCCACTGGTGAATTGTCTTCACGGTTAGGAAGTGTCTCCGTAATTCCAGGTTGTTTTTCCCCTTGATTATTTTCCATCCGTTGTTTCTTTCTTGCCTTCTGCTGCTTTGGAGAATAAGTTGATCCCCCCTCTTCTTTGTGGCAGCCCCTCAAATACTGGGATACTGCAACGGTCATAAGTGTGAAAAATGATCTTAAATCACTTCTTCCACTGCCGTTTGCAACTTTGAACGGTCACTAAATGAACTTTGTAAATGAAGGATGGTTCTTGGATTTCTTTCCCCGAAGGAGGGGTCTGGAACTGTTACGTTATCTGCAAGTATAAGAAGATTTACATAGAATGAATGAGCTGGAAGTGACCTTGGAGGTCTTCTAGTCCAACTCAAGTAGGAGAACCTATATCGTTTCAGATAAGTGACTGTCTAGGCTCTTCTTTAAAGCCTCCAGTGATGGAGCACCGACGATTTCTGGTGTCCAACTGTTCCACTGATTAATTGTCCTCCCTGTTAGGAAATTTCACCATAATTCCAGGTTGCTTCTCTCCTTGATTAGTTTCCATCCGTTGTTTCTTTCCGGCCTTCTGGTACTTTGGAGAATTATTTGAACCCCTCTTCTTTGTGGGAGCCCCTCAAATAGTGGGATACTGCTATCATGTCACCCTAATTCTTCTTTTCTTTAGACTAGCCATATCCAAATCCTGCAGCCGTTCTTCCTATGGTTTAGTCTCCAGGCCTTTGATCATCTTAGTCACACTTCTCTCAACTTTTTCCAAAGTCTCTTTAACATCTTTTTTTTTTTTTGGTAGCATAGTGACCAAAATCGGTTGCAGGATTCCAGCTATCGGTTTTGCTGAAAAGGGAAAGATAAGCCAAATTCAGCAACCGGTAAGGTTTTCCCCGGAAGATTAGCAAAGGTTGGATGTTTTTCTCCTTTTAAAACCTCCCCAAATTGCAGTTCAAAACCATCTGCCAGATACAACCTCAAGCTCCTGGAATGTACACTATTTGGGAGGTTGTTTGCCAGGCAGACATGACCGGAAGCAAACTGGGATGAAATCACTTTCCAAGGGAAAAAATAAATAAAAATCAGGACGTTCGATACCCCAGCTAAAAAAAAAACCAGAAGGAAAAGACCCCTGGCTGTATCCCAGGAGGCTCGCCCCACCATCCTGTGCACCCTTGAGGGTTAATGCATAATGGGAGGAAGGAACAGCCCCAACTGCCCTCCCTGAATCTTGGAAAGCTTTGCCAGAAGGGCAGCTGTGCCATCACCTGTTGCTTTCCAAGGGCTGCAGCTGTGCCCGACAACTTTGAACCCAGCCGAGTTAGAAAAACAACGTCGCGCAGGCTTGTGCTTAGAATTTGGATCCCTCTTCTTCCCCTGCTAATGGCCACCAGCTCTTGGCATGTGCCAGCCCTGGCTGTGTTGTGAAGGCAGCCTCTGGAGCCCATCGTGCGTGCCCATCTCACAAAGAGCCATTTGTGTCCCAGGAATCTATGGGGCAGGAATTGGACATGGCTAGTCTAGGGAAGAGGAGGACCAGGGGAGACAGGAGAGCAGCCTTCCAATATTTGAGGGGCTGCCACAGAGAGGAGGAAGGGGGTCAAGCTATTTTCCAAGGCACCCAAAGGCCAGAGAAGGAATAATGGATGGAAACTGAACAAGGAGAGATTCAACCTGGAAATTAGGAGAAATTTTCCGACAGAGAACAATCAACCAATAGAATAGAAGTTGCCCTCGGAAGTTCCATTTTATTTCTTATTCTATTCTATTTTTATTTTAGTCTATTTCTTATTCTATTTCTTATTCTAGCCTATTTCTTATTCTATTTCTTATTCAGTTCTATTTCTTATTCTAGTCTATTTTTATTCTAGTCTATTTCTTATTGGATTCTATTTTTTATTCTAGTTCTTATTCTAGTCTATTTCTTATTCTATTTCTTATTTCTAGTCTATTTCTTTTTCAATTCTATTTCTTATTCTAGTCTATTTTTATTCTACTTATTCTAGTCTATTTCTTATTCTAGTCTATTTCTTATTCTATTCTATTCTATTCTATTCTATTCTATTCTATTCTATTCTATTCCATGTTCTATTCCCTATACTCCACTCCACAGTACTGTACTATACAATACTAACAATAAGCCATAGGCTATGAAGAACAGGTGGAAGATGCATTCATTTAATGCCTCCACCATTTCCTTGATATTCCTTCTTAGTGATCTTGCTATTTATCGGGGGTGGGGAAAAGGGGGGAGGTTCACAGAAGGACCCTGCAATAAACCACTGTCTCCACCTTGAACCCCAACCCTCCTCTCTGCCCTGGGTGCTAAGAGTTGCAACAAATCCCGTATTCACAAGATCCTCCCCTTCCTTTAACCCAGATCACGGGTACAATTTGAAGTGCAGCTCCTTGACCCTAACAGCCAGGCTTTCTCTTGTCTTTTTTTTTATCTTTAAAGGAAGATGTTGAAAATTTTCTTACTCCCATTTAAAATGTCCCAAAGGTGCTTTTTTCAGGAGGCAACTGGACTTTCTTGTTTTCTCTTTTGAAGACGTTTCGCTTCTCATCCAAGAAGCTTCTTCAGCTCTGACAGGATAATGGGGATCGGAAGGATTTATATTCCTTGCAGACAGCTGGTCATTTGCATCCTTTTAGAGGGTCATTGAGGCCACTTTGAGGTTTGTCTGTGTCCTCAGGGTCACCTGAGTGGTGTTCCTGGTTCCTGTAGTCCGCCATTTTTTCCTCTGGAAATCCATTCCTACCCCCACACTATTCCAAGGCTGTTTATCCCAAAACTCTGTAAAGATTCTCAGTTTCCAGGTCATGGTTGTCCCAAAGGGTTTTTTTTTTTTTTCAGGAGGCAACTGGACTTTTTTCTTTTGAAGACGTTTTGCTTCTCATCCAAGAAGCTTCTTCAGCTCTGCATAACATAGAATCTCTACAGCCCCATTTAAAATGTTCATCATCCTAACAAAAGCACAGCAGGCAAACACTGGACTGCTAAGAACAGCCCTGCTCCAGATCCTTTGAACATCAGACCAGTTCTGAGCATGGAGACCTGGTTTCAGAAGTCCTTTTGCCACGAGACGCCTTGTTGACCTGGTTTGAGCCATTTCAAATCCTTAAAGGAAAGTTAGATAGAAATGCGTATGGCAAATAAATCTAGAATGAGGCAATTTGCAACAGAAAATAGCCAAGAACCCCAACTTACATGGGAGGGCCTTTGCTGGCTAACACTACATTGGCCTGGAATGGGGATGAAGAATTTTCAGCTTCAAAAAGCCAAAAAGCTTTTTAATTTCTTCCCCATTAGCACAATCAGGCAAATACTCTTTTAGCCCAATGTCTAGTTCTCAAGAAATGCCCCTGGGGAGGACATTTCCATGAGATTACATCACCAGAAGTGCTGATTATACTGTCTAGGAATCTAGAATAAAAAATCTCTCCACTCCCCGCCCCCCCAACACACACACACACAATTTACTGGCTGGTGTAACATGTTCTTTAATGTAGCTTGAAGAAAAAAAACAAAAGCAGAGGTTGTGGTGGCTTGGAGAAGGCTGTAGTTTAGAGGCTTTGAAGCTCTCGGCTGTAACTCAGTTACTGACGAACTGCTGATATGTCAATGAATATTTAGAGAGGATGCAACCGTTAGCGCAAGAAGGTAGGTCTCTGCCTCCAGCACTTACAATCTGTGAAATGTTTAGTTTAGTTTATCATCATTGCACCTCGTACAACGAAATTAAATGCCGTCTTCAGTGTATATTATAAGTATAAAAATAAAACACAGACACGCATCTTTCACATTCTATACAACTGAATTGAACATCCCTGATGTCGCATTAATATTGCATTATACAGTAGAGTTCAGTAGAGTTACTGCCCTGGGATAGAAGCTGTTTTTCAGCCTATTATTCTGTACCGTCTGCTGGACGGTAATAGTTCAAAAAAAGGGTGCCCAGGATGAGATGGATCTTTGAGAATGTTTTGAGCTTTCTTAAGGCAGCGGGAGCTACAAAGCTCTTCCAAAGAGGGGAGAGGGCAACCCAGGATCTTCTGGGCAATGACCTTAACCCTCTGGAGGGCTGTCCTATCTGCCCCAGTACAATTGGCAAACCATACAGAGATGCAGTAAGTTAAAATACTCTCTATGGTGCAGTGGTAGAAGGTCACCAGCAGTTTTTCATCCCATTGTTGTTTCCTGAGAAGCCTCAGGTAGTATAATCTCTGCAGGGCCCTTCTGACCAGGGCTGCAATGTGAGCCCCCCAGGTCAGGTCCTCTTTTAGGGTAACATTTCTTATTGTCTTATGCCAACTGGACTGCAATTACCCACCGGCTTCATTTATGATGTGCATTGTGTCAATGTCTGATCCTTCTTCTCAGGGAGCAGAACCCGCTAGAAACCTTTTATTCTCATCGTCATTTTCACATCAACTCAGCAAGGTGTCTTAAGGTAAGAGAAAGTGGTTAGCCTGAATCAGTGTGAGTAAATCTTTTAAGCTTGGTGTGCCAAAAACATGGACAATGTTTCACTTGACTCTGCCGGTGTGTCTCTCTCACACAGCCCCAGAACAAAAGAGAGCGCAACAGATGGAAACAAATCCAGGAGAGAAGCAACCTAAGAACGACGGAGAAATTTCCTGACAGTAAAATTAACCAGTGGAACAATTTCTAGAAATTGTGGGTGCTGCATAACCGGAGGCTTTCAAGAAAGGACTGGACAGCCACTTGTCCAGAATGGTATAGGATCTCCTGCTTGAGCAGGAGGCTGGACTAGAAGACCTCCAAGGTCCCCTCCAACTTGGTTATTCTATTAATAACTATTGATGTGGGGACGACTACAAAAAGAGAAAGAAAATTCAATGTTTGTGTGTACGGGTGTTTTTTCTGTGTGCATGCCGCCTAGAAAAGTAAATAGATTTTTAATTCTCAGGGAAAATTCACTTCTGAGCAAATACAGGAGAAAAACAGTTCCTGATTGGGCCGGGGAAAAGACTCTTTGTCCTAAAAGAGAGACCACATAAGGTGTGAAATATGTAAGATATGAGGTCTATTGCCTTGGGCAGGGGGTTGGACTAGAAGACCTTTGAGGTCCAGCTCTTTGATGCTACGTTCTATGGTCATATACATCCATAATACAACAACAATTGTCACAGAAGTGGTAGAAGTTTTAGTGATAAATAACCAGAGAGGTTACAGTCTTTTAATGCAAAGGGACTTCCCTGGGGGTTAGAATTGGAGGCTCACCCCCCCCCCCCGGAAGTGGCCGAGGAGAGAAATTTTCGTCTCTCCACCGGAGACGTGAGCTCAGGGTCGGCTGTGAGTGAAGGAGGCCGATCGGTCTCCATCACGCAAGATTTGATTTCCCCTGGATTCTGCTCCAAGCTGCTGGCCTTGGAGACGTTTCTAAAATCAGACCCCCACCCTGCTAAGTTAGGTTTGATTAATTCCCTAACTTTTAACCCAGCCAAATTTCTTCAAGAAGGGAAACATCAAAGTCAACTTTTAACCCCAAAAGGACTTTTAGTGAATAACTGACTACGGATTTGGGGGAAACGGGCTTGTCCATCCGAGTTCTCTTCCGTGAGGTCCCTTCCAGCTCATTCTATTCTATTCTATTTTCTATTCCATTCCATTCCCATGTTCTGTTCTATTCTATTCTATTCTATTCTATTCTATTCTATTCTATTCTATTCTATTCTATTCTTTCAATTCTTTTCAGTCTTTCCTAATTTTATTCTATTCCTATTCTATTCTATATTCTGTTTTGTTCTATTCCATTTCATATTCTCCTATTCTGTTCTGTTCTGTTCTATGCTATTCTTTCCTAATTTCATTCTATTCCTTTCATTCTTTCCTTATTCTATTCTATAATTCTATTCTATTTTTTCCGATTCTAATTTTTCTATTCTATTCCCATATTTTATTCCATTCCTATTCTATTCTATTCCCATATTCTGTTCTATTCCCTTCTCTTCTCTTCTATCCCATCCCATCCCATCCCTCTGTTCTGTTCTGTTCTGTTCTATTCTATTCTATTCTATTCTATTCTATTCTATTCTATTCTATTCTATTCTATTCCATCCCATCCCATCCCTCTATTCTATTCTATTCTATTCTATTCTATTCTATTCTATTCTATTCTATTCTATTCTATCCTATCCCATCCCATCCCTCTGTTCTATTCTATTCTATTCTATTCTATTCTATTCTATTCTATTCTATTCTATTCTATTCTATTCTATTCCTATTCTATTCCATCCCATCCCTCTATTCTATTCTATTCTATTCTATTCTATTCTATTCTATTCTATTCTATCCTATCCTATCCTATCCTATCCCATCCCATCCCATCTCATCTCATCCCATCCCTCTATTCTATTCTAGTCTAGTCTAGTCTAGTCTAGTCTAGTCTAGTCTAGTCTAGTCTTTCCTAATTTCATTCTATTCTATTTTTATTCTTTCATATATATATATATATATATATATATATATATATATATACACACACATACATACATACATACATACATACACACACACACACATACACACACATGCATGCATACATACATACATACATACACACACACACACACACACATACACACATACAGACACATGCATGCATACATACATACATACATACATACATACATACACAAGCTCCCTTGGTCCCTGGAGAAAGACCCATCAATCGTACCCTAGAGAGTCCAAACAGTTGATGGGCAGATGTCTCTCCTGCGCCAGAATTCCTTGTTCTCGTCTTTTTCGCCCTGCCGCTTCCATTTGGAGCAGCTTTCTTGTCTTTATCAGCCATTCCCTTGTGGCCCGACTTAACTGCCAGGCCGATAAAATTATTTTCAACAGTTGTCCATGAGTTCATCTTCTGGAAACGCTTGGGCACAGCTGTTCCTGCTGTCTCTTTCCCCCCGCCCTTTTTAAGTTTTCATCTGACAAACTGCCTTCAATTCAACCGGAGATTAAGGGAATAAAGGAAGCTGTTCCTCCAATGTCAGGTGCGAGTTGGGCCCTGCAAACTGCCAGGGGTTTGGGGAGCATGTGGATCTTCTGCATGAAATTGGCAAGGATTGCCCTGCCAGATTTGGCAGGGTTGGCAGGAAGGCACGAAACGCAGGAGAGCTTTCCTCGGCCTAAACTCAAGGCAGGTGGCAAATGATTGGAGAGGGGTATAATCCTCTTCCAGGGAGGCCTGGAAGGGGCTAGGGCAGGAATTAAAAGAATAGGAAGGGACTTTGGAGGTCTTCTAGTCCTCACTGTTAGGAAGTTTCTCCTTAATTCCAGGTTGCTGCTCTCTTGGATTAGTCTCCAACCCTTGTTTCTTGTCCTGCCCTCAGGGGCTTTGGAGAATAATTTCACCCCCTCTTCTTTGGGGCAGCCTCTGAAATACTGGACCACTGCTATCACGTTCAAATTTTAAAGCCTTTATTGTCATTGTACATCCTTGCATACAACGAAATTGGTTAAGTCTCTATGGGTGCAGTCCATACAAGAACACAGGACAACATGAATAATATAAGAATAATCCTTATTAGCGGGGAAATGTCATCCCTAATTCTTCTTTTCTCTAGACTAGCCAGACCCAAATCCTACAGCTGTTCTTCATATGGTTTAGTCTCTAGGCCTTTGGTCATCTTAATTGCTCTTCTGTTGAACTTCTCAACATCCTTTTTTGTAGCGTGGTGACCAAAATTGCTTGCAATATTCCAGGTGGGGGGTCTTACTAGGGCTTTATAAAGTGGTAAATCCCTGACAAGAAATGTTCATAGGCAACAAAACAGGCCTGATTTATGTGAGGTGGGTCTCCCTGGTTGGGCTGGCCTTTGCAGAAAGGAATCCACCTGGAGTAGTGAGGTATTTAGGGAAGCCTTTCCTTGTGTCCAGACACAATGCTAGCCAACTGCTCGGCCACTGACTGAAGAGGCCAATCCTGAACCACAAGCTATGTTGGTCATTCCTTCCAGTATGCTCTGGGGTTGGAGCATGGAAAGCGCCCCGGGGGGAGTGTAGTTGCTAAAACAGTCAGAGCCACAATCTTGACCACATCCTGCCCTCCCATCTCTGGGTGCCTCTCCCTCACAGCGCCCTGCCCCCATTCTGTACATGCAGAACTGCTCAGTTTGAGAGAGGAGATTTGGATGGCCTGGGATTTCTCTTCTAGGGCAGGGGTCCTCAAACTTGGTGGCTATAAGACTGGGTGGACTTCAACTCCCAGAATTCTGGGAGTTGAAGTCCACCAGTCTTAAAGTTGCCAAGTTTGAGGGCCCCTGTTCTAGGGGTTTCTGGAGTTCACTATGGAAGATTCCTAACAGGGCAGGCATTGCCCCCAAAGTTTGTGGAATTGGGGAGGTACCAAACAGAACTGGGAGGAAAGTTTATTCTTGAGTTCTTGTTTAGGTGCCGCACGTTGCTTCTGTAATGCTCTCAAGGCAGTTCCCGGGGTAAGCTTTTGCTCGTCATAAGAACATTTGGAAAGGGAAGGAAGGCATTGTTTTTACCTTTTGGGGAAAGAAATTGAGAGAGAGAAAGAGAAACGGGGAGAGAGAGATTGAAAGAGAAATAGAGAGAGAGAAAGGGAGAAACAAACAGAAAGAGGGAGAGATTGAAATAGAGATTGAGAGAGGGAGAGAAATTGAAAGGGAGAGAGATTGAGACATTGAGAGACAAATTGAAAGAGACTGAGAGAAATACAGAGAAAGAGAAAGGGAGAAACACAGAGAGGAAGAGATTGAAACAGAGAGAGGTTGAGAGAGAGAAATTGAAAAAGAAACTGAAAGTGAGAGAAAAACAGAAACAAACAGAAAGAGGGAGAGACTGAAATAGAGCAAGACTGAGAGACAGAGAGAAAATAGAGAGGGAAAAATTGGAAAGGGAGAGAAATTGAGAGAGAAATTGAATGAGAGACAGAGAGAGAATTTGAAAAATTCCTGGAGATTCTCCTCTCTCCTCTCCCCCATCCCCTCACTTCCCCTCCGCACCCCATTATTTTTGCAAGGAAGAGAAATGGAGGGGGGGGGAATAATCCCAGAACAGCCCGGCCATCCCCTGGCCATAGGAAGTGGGGACAAGGTCTCACTCTTTTCACCCCTGGCTGGATTAGCCTCTCTCTCTCTCTGCTTCCCCCCCCCCCACCGGACCGTTCGGTCCCTATGAGGCGCCCTCTGACCTTGGGACGGCCCCACTTCATTTCAGGGGCTCTTGTCCTGCAGGGCCACACCGCCTCACCCCATCCTCTCACCATGCACCCCAGAACTGCCACCTGATATTTCCTGCCAGTTGTTTGTGCGTCAGGCTCACGAAGCAGCATGAAATTGGGATCGTAACAGGCAAAGACATGTGCTTGGCAGGGAGAGATTTTTTTGGGGGGGGGGGCTGCCAAGCTCGGGAAGAAGAAAAAAGTTCTGGATCCAACCCAATGCAGAACTTGGACTCAGCCGAGAGGAAAGGGCATAACTCTCAACCTCCCTTCTCCCTCTCCTCCTGTCCAGGTTTTTCATCAGATCACGCTTCAAAAAAAAAAAGCAATTTTAGATTCCCTTATTAAAAAAAAAAATAAGTCTAAAGAAAACAAGAATTGGGAATGAGATGATAGCAGTAGTCCAGTGTTTGAGGGGCTGCCATAAATAAGAGGGGGTCAAATTATTCTCCAAAGCACCTGAAGGCAAGAAAGAAACAATGGATGGTATAGGATCTCCTGCTTGAACAGGGGGCTGGGCTAGACGACCTCCAAGGTCCCTTCCAGCTCATTCATTCTATTTAAAAAAAAATGGTGCTTCTCGATGCACTTTTCAGCCCCACTGAATTAAAGACAATCTTTTGAGGGCTGCTCAGGAGACCCCCCCCCCCGCTCTCTCTCTGTCCCAGATACAAATAACTCACAGGCCACCTGTGGCTTTGTGGGCTTCTTAAACCCCTTTGGTGTCCTTTAATATATGCTAACTGGTCTGTCGTCTGGGCCCCAAAACGTCAAGACAAATGGCTGCAACCATGTGACCCAGCCCCCTCTAGACCTGCACCGTTCATGCAACGCACTTAAAAAGGCTTCTGTATCTCTACCAAGAAAACCACATGAATGGAATTTTTTTTAAAAAAAAGGGACAATACAGTTCCACATAATGGTCCCCTCAGGTTAGATGCTACTGAGGAAGAGCCGAGGGTCTTTTGAACTAGGAATGATGGTTATGACATGACTGGAATAGAATAGAATAGAATAGAATAGAATAGAATAGAATAGAATAGAATAGAATATAGAATAGAATAGATATTGGATGAATAGAATAGAATAGAATAGAATAGAATAGAATAGAATAGAATAGAATAGAATAGAATAGAATAGAATAGAATAGATATTGGATGAAGAATGGAATGGAATGGAATGGAATAGAAAGAATAGAATAGAATAGAACAGAACAGAATAACATAACAGAGTTGGAAGGGACCTTGGAGGTCTTGTAGTCCAGGGGTCACCCACCAATGGGCTGTGGACCACTGGTGGTCTGCGAGAAAATGTTGGTGGTCCACAGAGAAATGTCCCCCCTGAAGCAATTAATCCAGGCTGCGAGGGAAGGGTTGTATCGCTTCCATTGCAAACAACACAAGGTATTGAGGTGGGGAACTTGCCCCACTCACCCCACGCGCCTCATCTGGCCACTGGACTGCTTCTTTCCTCTTTCTTCTGCTTTTGGCTGCACGCAAGGAAAACAGCAAAAGTCTTTCTTTCTCTCCCCCAAACTCCACCAGAAATGAGTCTTTGGGGCCCTGCGAGGCCTCCTGCTCCAAGAGGCTGCGCCGGCAAAGACTAATTTCTGGCGGAATTTGGGGGAGAGAAAGAAAGACTTCTGCGGCTTCTGCTGCTTTCCTTGCACAAAGCCAAAAATATCTCTCTCTCTCCCCCTGAGAATGGAGCTGGAGACGGTATCCTGCAATCCCCAATAAAGAACAATCGATCAGTAGGAAAATGAGAGGCGGATTTTCATGCAGGCTTTTTTGGTGATTTTCCCAGGGTCTCTGGTCCACGGGATTTAAAATTATGAGTTTGGTGGTCCCTGAGGTCCAAAAGGTTGGCGACCTCTATTCTAGTACCACCCCCGCTGCCTAGGCAGGAAACTCTACACCACTACATACAAATGGTTATCCAACATCTTTTTAAAAACTTCCAGGGTTGGAGCATTCACAACTTCTGCAGGCAAGTGGCTCCACCGGTTAATTGTTCTCGATTAAAACCTTTGAAACCTCTATTTGCCTTGCAGGAGAAGAAACCCAAAGCTGCAAAGACAGAATTGCAGCGGGGAACCTACCCCTGATTTTCCCAACGCAGGTGTCTTCAACGGGCCAAACTTTTGTCAGAGGGATGAATCCTCCATCCTGATGCAAGCTCTGCGACAGCCTGAGTATTTCTGTGCAATGTTGCAACGCAAACAGGACGAGTGGAGTTCATCTTATAATGTTGCAACACACATCTTGCCCCCCCTTCCGCCTTCCTGTGTAGAGAGCCGTATCCCCCTAATTATCCCTGCTGGTAATGAATTTGAGAAGAAGCAAACGTAAAGTTTTGTGTCTCCACACCCTTGTGCTTAAATAGCAAACCGGGGTGAGGTGGGATGGGGGAATCCTTCTGGATTTGTGCCAGGATTTTGAGGAGCGTTGTGGTAGTTCTGTGTGGTTTCTTTTTGGGTTTGCTGTGAAAATTAGGCTGAGGCTGTGCTACCATCTAGTGCTTGCAGAGTAAATAAGGGCTGGTAAAGGCTGGTGAGCTTTCTCGTGTGTGTTTTTTTCTGATAAAATGATCAAAAACTCAGAATCTTTTCTGCAGGATCCGATCTGGGTGAGTTATCAGAACAAGAAGTTTAGCCTTGGAGCTATTCTATGTGTGGTATTTCTTTGGTGCCTTCCTGTTGGTTGATTGGTGTGTTGATGGTCAGCGGTTGACTGTTGCTTCTTGCACTGCCAAGCAGAGGTGGGATTCAAACATTTTTTTACTACCGGTTTTGTGGGTGTGGTTTGGTAGGAGTGGCATGGCTTGGTGGGCGTGGCTTAGTGGTGTGACAGGGGAAGGATACTGTAAAATCCCTACTCCCTCCCCACTCCTAGGGGAAGGTTACTGCAAAATCCCCCTTCCCTCCCCACCCCACTAACCTGCTTTCCAGCTCTGTGCTCCTGTGCAGGGCAACCAAAGAAGACCCAGCCAATCAGCTGGGACTCAATGGGAGGCAGAGAAGAGATGGGGTTGGCGGGGCCAGTCAGAGGCAGTATTTGCCAGGTTTCCAAACTACTCAAAATTTCCGCTATTGGTTCTCCAGAACTGGTCAGAATACCACCTCTGCTGCCAAGTCCTCGGCTCCTAAGTACCTCATGAAGCTAGTGGTAAACCAGCACACCTGTTGACCGACAAGGGGCATGTTTCTCAGGCTTCAATCACTTCCCTGGCTGTTTTTGTGCCTGCTCTTCCAACAATCTTAGTAGCTGCAGAATTGAATGTGTGTCGTTCTTCATTGCAGTATGTGAAGCTACCAAGGAGTCTCTTCCTCTGACCACTCACTTGTGTTCTTGCAATCTGGTGGTTAGCTTCCTTCCCGCCTGTCCTACATAGTCACAGGTAATCTATGCAGGGGATCCAGGAGATTACATTAGAAGTATCTCCCACCTCCAAGCAATTTTTGCAGTGCAAAGAATCTTTTCTGCCTACTCAATGGAAATACGCTAAAATTGGATGCTCCCTCATAACTATTTCATTTCTTTGGCACAGTCAAAAATTTACAGCCTTTTGTGGGCTTCGACAACTCCTCCTCACCAGGGGTACATTTTATATATTGCCATCTTTTGTTTTTTATTACTATGTTTTAAGTATTTTTATATTGCCGGATCAAGGGCATCTTATCTTTGTGTGTGGATGCAACACACATAAAAAGAGAAGGGCATACATGAAGGAAAGTTGCAGGAACTGAGTATGGCTAGTTTAAAGATGGATGCAGTGGCTCACTGGCTAAGGCGCTGAGCTTGTCGATCAGAGAGATCAGCAGTTCGGCGGTTCGAATCCCTAGTGCCGCGTGACAGAGTGAGCTCCTGTTCCTTGTCCCAGCTTCTGCCAACCTAGCAGTTTGAGAGCCTGTAAAAATGCAAGTAGAAAAATAGAGACCCCTTTGGTGGGAAAGTAACAGCGTTCTGTGTGCCTTCAGCGTTTAGTCCTGCCGGCCACATGACCACGGAGACGTCTTTGGACAGCAGCGCTGGCTCTTCGGCTTTGCAATGGAGATGAGCACCGCCCCCTAGTGCCGGGAACAGCTAGCACGGATGTGCGAGGGGAACTTTTACCTTAGTTTAATGAAAAGAAAGACTAGGGGTGACCTGAGAGCAGTGCTGGGGCTATCACAAAGAGGAGGGAGTCAAGCTATTCTCCAAAGCAGGACCGGGCAAGAAGCAACGGGTGGAAGCTAATCAAGGAGAGAAGCAACTAGAAGGAAGGGAAAATTTCCTGACCGTTAGAACAATTTGCCAGTGGAAGGCTGTGGGTGCTCCAGCATGGGAGGTTTTTAAGAAGAGATTGGACAACCGTTTGTCCACAATGGTTTAGGGTTTCCTGCCTGAGCAGAGGGTTGGACTAGAAGACCTCCAAGGTCCCTTCCAATTCTGTTATTCTGTGTTCTTTACATCTTTCTGCAAATGTGAATGCTTGCTTATGTGCAACTTTGTTTATCAAAACAGAATTTTAAAAATGTAATAATCTGGAATCAATCCTTTTATCTTCCTTTTTGAAGAATGCCTGGCTCTTCTCTTCTCTTCTCTTCTCTTCTCTTCTCTTCTCTTCTCTTCTCTTCTCTTCTCTTCTCTTCTCTTCTCTTCTCTTCTCTCCTCTCCTCTCCTCTCCTCTCCTCTCTCATCTCCTCTCCTCTCTCTCCTCTTCTCTTCTCTTCTCTTCTCTTCTCTTCTCTTCTCTTCTCTTCTCTCCTCTCCTCTCCTCTCCTCTCCTCTCCTCTCCTCTCCTCTCTCTCTCTCATCTCCTCTCCTCTCTCTCCTCTTCTCTTCTCTTCTCTTCTCTTCTCTTCTCTTCTCTTCTCTTCTCTTCTCTTCTCTTCTCTTCTCTTCTCTTTCTCTCTTCTTCTGTCCTTTCTTGTCTCATCTTGTCTCCTCTCCTTTCCGCTCCTCTCCTCTCTCATCTCATCTCCTCTCCTCTCTCTTCTCTTCTCTTCTTTTCTCCTCTTCTCTTTTTCTACAATTGCCCCCCAAAAGATACAGAATGCAAGTTTCAGGTTTTATCAAGAGTGGAACGGAAGCGTTTATGCTACCATTTGTTACCCCATCCTCAATTTAAGCTTCTATTCTATTCTACTACTCTTTTCTATTATTCATTTTCCACAGTCAATTGTGGGTCGGTTGCTGATGATGCAGGGACCGCTCAGATATCAGCGCACCTGTAATTACAGCCTATCCCCAAGAAACAAGTTTGTTCAGAAAGAAGCCAAGTAAAGATAGTTTAACAAGAATGGAATCAGAACTTCCACTAGAGGGGGATGTTAGCCTGTTTGAGATACCAGCATCAGTACTCTGGTAACATGCATGTCTGTGTAGAAATATAAGTTGTGGGTTTCCCTGTTCTGACCTGTGGGGTGTGTAACTGGCTGGCAAACCATACTCAATGAGTAGTCCTTAATGGGTCTAAAACTACATGGAGGGAAGTAAGCAGTGGGGTGCCACAAGGTTCCGTCTTAGGCCCAGGACTCTTCAATATCTTCATAAACGAATTAGATGAGTAGGACCAGGGGAGACAGGATAGAAGTCTTCCAACATTTGAGGGGCTGCCACAGAGAGGAGAGGGTCAAGCTATATTCCAAAGCCCCCAAAGGCCAGACAAGGAATAATGGATGGAAACTGATCAAGGAGAGATTCAACCTGGAAATAAGGAGGAATTTCCTGACAGAACATTCAACCGAATGGAACAGAAGTTGCCTTCAGAGGTTGTGGGAGCTTCATCCCTGGAGGCTTTCAAGAAGAGACTGGACTGCCATCGGTCAGAAATGGTGTAGGGTCTCTTGCTTGGCCTGGGGGGTTGGACTAGATGACCTACAAAATCCCTTCCACCTCTGTTAATCTGTAATCCGCAAGTTTTTTTTAAAAAAATAAACTTTATTTAATCTTTTATCATTTTAAAAAGACAAACAACAAAAAATATAAATCTTGTAACATCAACAGTTTGTGACATTTATCTGCAAGTTTTATAGTCAATGTTGGAGGTGGCCTTTAAACACAGAAAGGTTTTCTCTTTTTCTTTTTGGTTCGGCTTAGCGAGCAGGACATTAGATTTTGTTGTTTTTTTCCTACAGAGTTGGGCTAGAGATTCTCCCCTGCCCCCATTCTACATTCTAAATGATTAGCAAAAAAACATTGCAACAAATCTTCCAAACAAACCACCCCCAAAAGCGAGAGCTATTCATGCAGTTCCAGTATTGCTTTTCCCCTGTAAAAAGGAACTGCAGTTAAGTGGTTTTGCATCCATCTTCATTCTTGACTCCAAGTCATTTTTCTGTCTTGGCAGCTTCATATGGAGCGATGCTTTAATTGATCCCAGATTCTCATAGTTCCTCCTAATCCCTGTCTCTAAACTTGCTATCCCTCCCTGCCTTGGATGTTACCAGAACTTAATCCACATTTAGCACTACCTGAAATGTCCCCATCTCTTCTCTGCCTCCCATCGAGTCCCAGCTGATCGGCTGGGTCTTCTTTGGTTGCCCTGCACAGGAGAAGGGAGCTGGAAAGCAGGTTAGTATGGTGGGGAGGGAATGGGATTTTGCAGTATCCTTCTCCTGCCACACCCACCAAGCCACGCCACACCATGCCCACAAAGCCATACCCACAGAACTGGTAGTAAAAATTTTTGAATCCCAGCACTGACCTGAAGGCAACCATGCCCTGCATTTTCCTGTTTTCCCTGGCCAAATTTCTACTCCTAATATGTTCGGCATTCTATAATAAAACTATATTGCCAAACTGGTTCTGCTGGCAGAGACCCCAACATCGTTTTGGAATAAAACTCACAGCCTCGTCCATGTCGACGCACAGAATGGTGCACAATGCATTTATTACAGAATCTGAATCATGGAACAGAAGACTTGGAAATGATCTTCAAGATCACGTGAAGTGTGAATACCACTTTATAAGGCCATGGTCAAGCCACACTTGGAATACTGCATTCAGTTTGGGTCCTCATGATGTAAACAAGATGTTGAGACTCTAGAAAGAGTGAAGAGAATAACAACAAAGTTGATTAAGGCACTGGATGCTAAAACATAATGAAGAACAGTTTCTGGAACTGGGCATGACTAGTCTAGTGAAGAGAAAGATCAGGGGAGGCATGATAGCAGTGTTCAGATATCTCAGGGGCTGCCCCAAAGAAGAGGGAGTCAAGCTATTCTCCAAAGCACCAGAGACCAGGACAAGAAGCAACGGGTGGAAACTAATCAAGGAGAGAAGTAACTTATTTGTTTTTATTTTTTACTTATTGATTTGATTTGTCAGTACAAGATAATAGGTATAAGAATAAACATAAGTAAGAATACAGGAAATAGGTAAGAATAAATGGGGACAATAGGACAGGCACGGTAGGCACGATTGTGCACTTATGCACGCTCCTTACAGACCTCTTAGGAATGGAGTGAGGTCAATAGAGGTTTAAGGATAAAGTTTTTGGGATTAGAGGATGGAACAACAGAGTCAGGTAGTGCATTCCAGGCATTGACCACTCTGGTGCTGAAGTCGGACTTTCTGCAATCAAGTTTGAAGTGATTTACATTGAGTTTGTATCTGTTGTGTGCTCCTGTGTTTTTGTGGTTGAAGCTGAAGTAATCGTTGACTAACTTAGTTCTAAATAAGTAATTTTCCTGACAGAACAATTGATCAGTGAAACAGCTTCCCTCCAGAAGTCGTAAATGCTCCAACACTGGAAGTTTTTAAGAAGAGATTGGACAACCATTTGTCTGAAGTGGTGTAGGATTTCCTGCCTAATCAGGGGGTTGGACTAGAAGACCTCCAAGGTCCCTTCCAACTTCGTTATTCTATTCTATCATCCAGTCCAAGCTCTTGACCAGTGCTGGAGTGTGTGATAGCAGGAAAAGTGATCGATGGTCATTCATCCTGTCTTGAACCAACACTGGGGAAGAAGAATCCACCATCTCCCAAGGCAGCCAGTTCCAGTTTTTACCATTAGGAGATTCCTCATAGAGTCCTGCCAAAAATCTCCTTCCCGGCACTCTATCCTAACATTCTAAGTCCATTACTTTTTCCCCCTTTTTGGAAGGAGTTTTGAACATCTCTGGCCCATCAATAGCCCTTCAAATGTTTGGAAAGAGCTGCTATGTCTCCCTACAGTCTTCTCTTCTCCAGGCTAAACAAACCCAATCCCTACATTCGATATTTGTACGTTTTTCCTCCAATCCGGGCAGCTCAGCTCACGAGACTTTCCAGCAGATCAATGCCATTCCTAAAATGCCTGCTGAGAGCGGGATGTAATATTCTAGATGCGGTTTGATATTTTTCCTCCTCTATCCAAAAGAGGAGCTTGCATTTGTCCTGTTGAAGTTCCTTTGCCTTGTTTCTATCCGTTGATCCAGCTTCTCGATACAGGTGGTCCTCAACATACAATCACAACTGAGCTCAACATTTATGTTTCTAAGTGAGAAATGTGTTAAGCGAGTTTTCCCCTGTTTTAAGTGAGTTTTGCCCACGGTTGTTAAGCGAATGATTTCACCGTTTATTTTATTCGTCAGAAGGTTGCAAAAAGCGGATCACGCAACCCCAGGACACCGTGTGATGACCCAGAGCGTACCACAAATGTAACAAAATCCAAAACGTAAATAAATGTCCTTTATAATGTCTCCAGCCTGGCCGCACTGTTCGATAATTCTCAGTTGGAGATAAAATGTACTCAAAAATAGTCTTCGAAAGAAAGCAATACAGTCCAAATTTAATGAGCAGATAGAGATGAAAATAAAAAAAACAAACTACAATGATGAAATTTCCACAATGGAACAGGAGAAGTATTTATCGCATTCAAGGAGTCTGTTGGAAGAATGCCAGCCAAGATAAACTCAAACCAAAATAAAACACGCTTTGTCTCCAGCGTTTGCCAGAACGCAGGTCCAAACTCTTATCCAGTTGTCACAGCTGCAGCGCATGAAGAGGATCAAGGCCCTCTCCTCCTGAGTAGACCACGTCTCTCCCTTATCCTCTCCTCCCTGCGTGACCTAGGATGGAGAGGGGATGGGCCTGGGTCTTCCTCTGACTGCCCAGCCGGCCTCTGCCCTTCCCCAGCCTCCTCCACAACCTCCAGAGCCACACTTCCATTCCCTGTCGGCTGTTCCTCCTCTTCCTCTGAGTCTGACTCCACCAGGGACATGACACACCAGTTCTAGAAGGAACTAATATTTATTCTTCAGAAGAGAAGACTGGGGGAGTCTATGGAGATGCTCAGCCATTCAGGTCCTGGTTGTCCCAGAGGTGCTTTGTCAAAAGGCAACTGTGCTTTCTTTGTTTTTCCTTGAAGACGTTTCACTTCTTACCCAAGAAGATTCTTCAGTTCAGATTGAGGGGGAAATAGGAGAACATCTTCAGGGGGTTATCAAATAAAAGTCGAACTTCTCCATCCTTTCAGCAAAGGTGAACATCAGAACTAAAGGGTTAAAACTATAAGAAAGTAGATTCAGACTAAATATTAACAAACTTCCTGATAGTAATAGACATCAACTAGAAATTTTATAATGGTGAGGACAATTAACTAGTGGAACGGCTTGCTTTAAGAAGTTGTAGGTGCTCCATAGCTGGAGGCTTTCAACAAGAGACTGGACAGCTACTTCTCTGAAATAGTATGAGCAGGGGGTTGGACTAGAAGACCTTCAAGGTCTCTTCCAATTCTTTTCCTCAGTTATTCTGGAATGGTATAGGGCAGAGGTGGTATTCAGCAGGCTCTGACCAGTTCTGGAAAACTGGTAGAGGAAATTTTGAGTAATTCGGAGTACTGGCAAATACTCCCTCTGATTGGCGCGGTCATCTATTCTCTGCCTCCCATTGAGTCCCAGCTGATGGAGTGGGTCTTCTTTGGTTGCCCTGCATAGGAGAACAGACCTGGAAAGCAGGTTAGTGGGGTGGGGAGGGAAGGGAGATTTTGCAGTGTCCTTCTCCTGCCATGCGCACCAAGCTATGTCACGCCCACCAAGCCACACCCACAGAACCAGTAGTAAAAAAAAATTGAATCCCACCACTGGTATAGGATCTGTTAGGAATATAAGTCACCTAACAGGTATTGGGTTAGAAATATATAAACCAGGATAGACATTTTAAAACTGTCTCTTTAAGAGCATGCTAAAAACTGCACTTGGGTGTGATTACTCAAATGGCCACAAGATGGAGCCAGAAACCTGGGTTGTTTGGCCTTAGTCTCAGAAGAGAGTGTGAATAAGTCTCTCTGTTTCCTTCTGTTGGAAAGTATTGCCGTTCCTCCATTTTTCCTAAGTGACTGATATTTTCTGGATTTGATGTAAGTTTGTTACTGAACTGTTTTTTGACACTGGACTTTGATATTTGGATTATGCCTGGATTGAAAAAAACTGACTGATTTAACTGTGAATGACTTTTGGACTGCCTATTTTGGTCTTTGCTTAACGTTTATGGAAGTAAAAACCTACATTTACTGTACAGTGTATCTGTGTGCTGTATGTGTATTATTCAAACACTACTCTCAAATACGTCTCCCTGTATGTGCTCATTCTCCTAATGGGGAATTACCTCAACAGGGTCTCCAGCTTGAGCAGGCAGTTGGACTAGAATACCTCCAGGTCCCTTCCAACTCTGTTATTATTCTTAAATATTATAGATTCTACACTGAGTAGAATGCTGGCTGATATGATCCTTTCCACCTGCAGCATTTTATCCTAGAAAGGGGACTCTTGTTTTAGATTATACACAGCAATCCCTCCAGCATGTAAGAAATTGCATCCTTTCAGTCAATTTAAGTTCTCCAGTTCTGCTACATTTTTTTCATGAACACGCACACAGCGAGAGAATGAATAACAACCCAGAACTATTGGTGCTTCCTTTCTGTCCTCACCACTAACAAGGTTTTAACAGCTGCAGAACTGGGATGACTCACTATCTCTCAGCTGCTTTTTCATTTTTTGCAACCGATGAGTAAAGTTGGGTTTTGTTCTTCTTTTTGTTTTGTTTTTTAGAGGCACTTGCCCATATCTTGCTACCTGTCCTGGCCTGTCATGAGAGCAACTCTTCCACCTGAATCAAATTGTAAGGCTGGGCTTGCATGCAGCGATAATGCAGAGGAGGATGGAGATAGCTTTGAAGTAGGAATTCAACAGCCATTAAGTAAGCACCAGCTTAGATCTTGAAAGGGAGAAATAAGAAAGAGTTCAGACAGCCCCACCTCAATTCTTTTTAATTTAAGAGTGAAGGAAGAGAATCTCTGATACAGGGTTTCAAGGTTCTGTTATTAAACGCAACCCAACAAAGCGGAATTACAATAGTTATTGTGCAGTCTGTTCTTTGGTCTACCTCAAAATGTTGCCAGTTAAGGATAAGTGCATTCAGGCTCCTGCAAACTCCTTGGTATAATGCAGGTATCATGAGGAATAACATCTAACATGAGACTAGAGATGGATTTTTTTCTCAAATGCAAACAGGTTTAATCTGGTAGGCCTTCTTGACAAATCCATGCTGATTTCAGGCCATTGACCCAATGTTTTCCAGGAGGGAATACAGATCAGCTCTATCACTTCCTAGTTTTAAGTCTCCCTGACCTGGAATTCTGTGTTCCCTCCATTCCTTCCTATTTGAAAATATTTTCCTTCTTCTACTATCTGAAACTCCAGGATCGCTCAACAACTAAATGCAGAAATTCAGCCTGAACATCATCAGATTTGATGAGTATTTCAGGGATGGAGTTTCATCAATCCTTTGAAAGCTGAACTCATTCAAGTTCGGTCTTTATTTGCTCACTTATTTCAATCTCAGTCTGAATCTCTGCTCCTTCAACCAGATTTTTAGACTGTGTCCTAATTCTAACTGAAAGAAGGATTAAGGGAGACATGGTAGCAGTGTTCCAATATTTGGGCTCCTACAAAGAGGAGGGGGTCAAGCTATTTTCCAAAAGGACCAGAAGTCAAGACAGGAAGCAATGGATGGGCACTAACCAAGGAGAGAGAAAAAAACCTAGAACTATGGAGAAATTTCCTGACAGTGAGAACAGTAAACCAGTGGGACCTCTCGCCTTCAGAAGTTGTAGGTCCTCCATCACTGGAGGCTTTCAAGAAGAGACTGGACAGCCACTTGTCTGAAATTGCATAGGGTTTCCTGCACAAGTGGGAGGTTAGATTAGAAGACCTCCAAGATCGCTTCCAACTCTGTTTATTTCTTTGTTCTTTTCAGCCAAAATAGGAATCAAGCACTTTTGTAAGAGAAGCTGTTTGGCTCTTCATTTCAATCAGGAAAAAGATTCACGCTGGAAGAGTCACCAAACTGGTCCTTATAAAAGCTAATTGTCTTTACAAGAGCTGTGCTTTTAAAAGCTTTAATTTAAAGTGATTTGATCCAAATGGTTGCTTCCATTGCATTCTTTAATTGAGCCAGGAGCCTTTATATCGATCCAAAGATCTGAGGGGCTTTTACACCTCTTTACACACATATTGATCAAATGCACTTGACTGTTTAAATGGGTGATTTACATGGGTGATTTGAATCCGATCTTAGCTGATTTGTTCACCCGTAGTCTTCTCTAAAAAATTTAAAATAAATTAGAAGGCAGCATTTTCAGGATAATTCATTGCTCATTGCCAGGAGTTTGATCCTGACCTACTCAAAGTTGACTCAGACTTCCATCCTTCCGAGGTTGGTAAAATGAGGACGCAGATTGTTGGAGGCAAGAGGTTGACTCTGTAAACTGCTTAGAGGGGACTGGAAAGCACCGTGAAGCGGTATATAAGTCTAAGGGCTACTGCTATAGCTCTTCCTTTCCTTCCTTCCTTCCTTCCTTCCTTCCTTCCTTCCTTCCTTCCTTCCTTCCTTCCTTCCTTCCTTCCTTCCTTCCTTCACAGTAGCTAGAATATAGTATTTGCAGGCTAATTCACTGCTCACTGCCAGGACTTTAATCCTGACCGGCTCAAGGTTGACTCAACCTTCCATCCTTCCAAGGTTGGTGAAATGAGGACCCAGATTGTTGGGGGCAAGAGGCTGACTCTGAAAACTGCTTAGAGGGGGCTATGAAGCACTAAGGAGCAGAGTATAAGTGCTATTGCTATTTATCTCTTTATCATCCCTCCATCCACCTACCTCTCTGCCTCTCTCACCATAATGGTTCAGTGGTTAGAATGCAGTATTGCAGGCTGACTCTGCCCACAGCCAACAGTTTGAATCTCACTAGGCTGAAGGTTGACTCAGCCTTCCATCCTTCCTTCCGAGGTTGGTAAAAATGAGGACCCAGATTGTTGGGGGACAAGAGGCTGACTTTGTAAACCACTTAGAGAGGACTGCAGAGCATTGTGAAGCGGTATATAAGCCTAAAAGTGCTATTGCTTTGTGTCCTGTGGAAAGTGTGTCTCAGAAAAGTTCCAAAGTTTGGGAAACTTTGCTGCTCTCGAGGAGTTGCTCCCTGGCTCACCTCTTCCCCCTCCCTTTCATGCACCTGTTGGAGAGATCAAAGCTCCTCTCTTCAATCTTCACCTGCTTCCGCAGCCAAGTCCCTCTCAGTCTCCAGGTGTTCAGGGAGATCTCTGAAATAAAGGCTATCATTCAACAGATAAACCTCCATCTCTGGGGCTGCTAAGACTTGTTCAGTCCTGGGGTTGGCAGAGACAGATGTTTGCTCTTATCACAAAGGAAATGAGGCTCTTTGAAGCAAAGGTTTGGGTGACCCCCAACAAGGTAGGCACTGAAATTGGTTATGACGAAAGAAGAGCTTGCAGTCAAGACAGGTAATCCTTGAGGTACGACCCCAATTGAGCCCAGAATTTCTGTTGCTAAGTGAGATATTTCTTAAGTGAATTTTGCTCCATTTTCTTGCTGCAGTTGTTAAGTGATTCATTTAGAATCACAGAGAGGAAGAGAGTCAAGCTATTTTCCAAGGCACCCGAAGGCCAGGCAAGGAACAATGGATAGAAACTGAACAAGGGGAGATTCAACCTGGAAATAAGGAGACATTTTCCGACAGTGAGAACAATCAACCAATGGAACAGAAGTTGCCTTCGGAAGTTGTGGGAGCTTCATCACTGGAAGCTTTCAAGAAGAGACTGGACTTCCATCTGTCAAAAATGTTGTAGGGTCTCCTCCTGCTTGGGCGGGGGGCTGGACTAGTTGGACTCCCTTCCATCTCGGTTAATCTATAATGAGTAACATTGCAGTTCTTAGTAACCCAGTTATTCTGTGAATCTGGCTTTCCCGTTGACTTTGCTTGTCAGAAGGTGGCAAAAGGGGATAACAAGACCACTGAACATTGCAACTGTCATAAACATGAGCCAGTTGCCAGAATGTCTGAATTTGAATCACATGACCATGGGGATGCTGCAATGGCCGTAAGTCACTTTTTTCAATGCCGTTGTAACTTTGAACCATGACTAAATGAACTGTTGTAAGTCAAGGCCTACTTGTATGGGCTAGCACATAGTCATAGAACTGGCTGATAAACCAGTTTTAAATACTGTCATGCCCCTTTTGGAATCTGATTCGGATGGGGAGGCCGAACAGCTGACAGGGGGTGGGGGTGTGGCTCCGTTGGCTGTGGAAGAAACTGGAGAAGGGCACAATCTGGCTGGGCAGAGCAGGTGAGAGGTAGAGCAAGGCAGAAGTAATTTGGAGGAAGACCCAGGTCTACCCCCTCTTCATCCTAGGGCATGCAGGGAAGAACGGCAAAGGGAGCAATGTGGGTTGCATGGCTTTCGGGGGAGGAGAGGGCCCTGATTCCCTTCATTAGCTGCAGCTGAGAACACAGTGTTTAAAAAGGGAAGCTGGGCAAAGCAAGTTGTTGGGAGCAAACATGAATTTATCTTGTATCATAGTGGCTTATCTGTGTTCCTGGCGTCTTCTCAACTGTGTGAGTTTTGCCATGTTTTCAAGTCTGAAATTCCTCCTCCTGCCCTGTCAAGCTAATTTTCTTCAGTTTGATTTGTTTGGATTTTTAGTTACAGTTTGTATGTATCTTGTTTTGGACCAAATTTTCTACAGTTAAAGGCTCTTCCTGGGAGAGTTTTTCTCCAGCCAAAGGTAACCTGGACATTGGGGGCAAAGTGGGAGATAATAAAGGGATTCTTATTGCTTATTTGACTGTGTTGCCCTTGTGCCAGACCCCTCTGGGTCATCACAAATACCTTCTGGTATCTACATTTCCCACCTGGTAAAAATTGGACCCATTGAGGCTGATAACCTATTGTTAGATCCATCATCTTTGGTTTGGCGCTGCACTGGCGTGGGCAGGGGAAGGAGAAAGCACTAGGGAGAACCAAATGGGTAGCAATAAACTTGCATGCATTCTTGCGTAGGAATTTGGGAGGGGGGATTACAGCTGAGGAAAAGCAGATCACCAGGGAACCGGATCATACCAAGGCATCTTCAAGTACACTTTTCCTGAGTGTGGAAAGCTGAAACTCCTCGGAAGCATCCAGGCAACATCGCATTGGCTGGGTTTGGACTGGTCATGGGGGGTGGGCGGGAGGACGAAATTGAAGGGAATAGTTTTTCTTTTTAGCGCGGAAACTCAGATTTTACTGCAATGAGCATCTCTTAGTCAAAGTGACTTTCACTTAATCCAAATGGAGTCGAGGGTTTTTCTTCCTTGAGGGATCAAACCGGAGCAGGTCTGACACCTATGGAGACTTTTTGCAAATTCAGCCCATCTTGTATGCCACAGTTGGTTTCACAGAATTCATACATTTTAGGGGGCAGGAAAATCAACGGCATATTTGACTGCTAAACACTGACCTCTTTTTGCTTAAGACTTCTGAGAGGAATTTGCACACTTTGAAGCTTTTGGTTATGGCAAGAAATGCAATAAATAGCAAGGCTGTCAGAAATATTTTTTAAAACTCCCTGCTCTCACAAATGATGCCCCTTCTTTCTGCAGCTATTAGTAGTGACCTTTCAGAGATTATTCAGAGAGAAAGAAACCATCAGAATTAGACAACCATGAAAGTTTACAAGATAGTCGAAACTTTATTATTATGATCATAGACCAGTGCAAATGGACAGTAAAAGCAATAGAAACAATCAAAACAATCAGAATGATGGCTCCAATTTGCCCATCCGTGCAGAGTTAAAATGTGTTGAAAGCAGTGGGCATGCATATCCAATTGTGGACTAAAATGCAAATAGTAATAAAAATAAAATCAGAATTGGATGGGTTCTATCAAAGTTAAAAAAAATAACAAGGCTAAAATTGATGGCGTCCATAAAAGAAAAGCAAATATCAAATTAATGTACTATATTTAACTGGTGCTATGGTCAGAACATGCCTGTTGAAGTTTACAAACAGCTGCACAAAACTTTCCACATTAGCTATGGTGCAGGGACCATCATCCTCAAGCAGACACTGCCCATAATGTGCTCCCACCGATCAGGAAAAACTCAGCCTAGACCAGGGGTCTCCACCTTTGACAACTTTAAGACTTGCGGACTTAAAGATGTGAATTTGGGGAGTTGAAGTCCACAAGTCTTAAAGTTGCCAAGTTTGGAGACCTCTGGCCTAGATCTTGGGCCTCTATAGGATAGGCAACAGAAGATGGCGTGTTCTTGAGTTTCTATCTCAGTGAGGTGAGATGGTCCCTCAAGTAACCTGGACTCATGCCATGAAGGGCTTTAAACTAAAGGTGATCTCCACACCTTGGATTGCACCCAGAAGCAGATATAACTTCCCCTTTAATCCTGCCTGTTGCCACCTGAAGGGTGGCACTTGGACATATTGAGAGCGATGTAAAGCTTGCTCTGATTCTGAAGGGCCAAAACTGAGGGAGATGGGGGCTGCCTGCATCCCTCAAGTATTTGTCAACCTTGGCAACTATATGTACAAAAAATGGAGACTTTAAGTTAATTAGATGTAATGCAATTACTCTGAAGATAACTAAGTTTGAATTTTGATAGGCTTCAATAGTAACAGAGTTCGAAGGAAGCTTAGAGACTTTTAATGTTTATAGGAGACCTATAATGTTTCTGATAAATGGCTATCCAATCTCTTCTTAAAAACTTCCAATGATGAAGCACCCACAACTTCTGAAGGCAACTTCTGTTTCACTGGTTTGTTCTCACTGTCAGAGAATTTCTCCTTAGTTCTAGGTTGGATCTCTCCTTGATAAGTTTCTATCCATTGTTTCTTGTCTGGCCTTCTGGTGCCTTGGAACATAGCTTGACTCCTTCCTCCCTGTGGCAGCCCCTCAACTATTGGAAGACTGCTATCCTGTCTCCCCTGGTCCTTCTTTTCACTAGACTATCCATGCCCAGTTCCTGCAACCGTTCACTGTATGTTTTAACCTCCAGCCTACTAATCATTCTTGTTCTTCTTCTCTGCACTCTTTCCAGAGTCTCAATATCTTTTTTATAGTGTAGTGTCCAAAACTGGATGCAGTACTCTAGGTGTGGTCCTACCAAGGCTTTGTAGAGCAGTACTAGTACTTCACATGATGTTGATTCTATCCCTCTGTTAATGCAATCTAGGATTGCATTGGCTTTTGGGGTTTGCTGCTTCTATTCTTCCACACCTCTGTGGGTTTTATTCATTACTCAAAATATATTAAGAATAGAGAGATGGATGCCTCTTCTCCAGAGGTGGTATTCAGCAGGTTCTGACCAGTTCTGGAGAATTTTGAGTTGTTAGGAGAACCGGCCAATCCCATTTCTGACTGGAGATTTTACAGTATCCTTCCCCTGCCACGCCCACAGAACCGGTAGTAAAAAAAAATGGAATCCCACCACTGCTCTTCTGTCTTTTCTATGTGAATTTAGTCTTATCTCCAGAGGACAAAAGAGAACAATTGCCCAGGGGTCTTTGGGGGGGGAGGGGCAGGGGGATTTGAGGAGAATGAAGTAGGTCACTCCCAACTTCCTGAGGGACCCCAAAGGGACAACCCCAAACACCAACAGCAGCTCTTCTCCTGTATTTTCCTGGGAAGACCACCAATTTCAGTGGCGCCTGAAGCAACTGGCGGTCCATGTATCATTACGGCCATAAAATCATCACGTAGCCTGACTGATAGACTAAAAAGGACAATTAAAACAAAAGCCATCTTTCCATGAGTACTTTCCTCCTCTCCCCCTGAGCTCCCACCTGTCAAGAGTGGATCAGGAAAGCCCCCAAACATCTGGATAAGTTTAACATCTCTGCTTGTCTGCATATTCTCTTTAATAACTTCATCTATCTTGTTTCCTAGCTCAAGCACACCCAAAAGGGTTTGCTCACCAAATGGCGGGGGGATGGCTAGTCCATTTCAACAAGTTTTGCTTCATCAGAGGAAAAAAATCTACTTGAAGTGTGTTCAAAGCAGCGAGATTTGTTTTCATCCCACATGGTGCGTGTTAATTAGGGAGATAATGACTAGCGTGGTTCCAACTAGCCTGGGCCTGCCTGGAAAAAAATGTTTGCCTGAGGAAGATGGATCAGTGGTGTTTCTCACCTGGCCCTGCGGGGCTACAGAGATTCGACTTTACGAGATGGTTAGAAAAATGTATTTGTTCATCCGTCATGCTTAAAAAAAGACTCGGAGAGTTAGCTGATGGTCCCAGCTGCAGAATTTTTAACACAGGCCATGGATGTCTTTTTGAAGGGTAAATATCTGGAAGAGTTGAAGTTACCTCATTCAGAATCCGTGCGTTAATTGAGCCACATCTATTGTACTGCGTCCCTTCAGATTCAGGTCAAGGTCTTATGAGACACAGAGACTCTCCAACAAAATATATATCCACGTGACTTTATCAAAAAGTCCCCGGCCGTTCAACCCAATACAATGCAACCAACATAAACCCTAAAAATAATTACTCTGTCACACATCAAGAATATTTAATTTCCAAGATGACATAGGATAGAAATTATATGGTTAATGATAAATACAATAATGGAATAATATGGTGTAGATTGTTGACTAGAATGGTTTGTGAATATAATCAAATAAGAAATGTATAACAATCTTACTATGCGCCCAAGATATATACATCCAACCAACACAGTGTAAAATTGAAAGATGTTTTTTATTTGTTGCTTTTGTTGTAAAAATAAAAAAAAAACTTTTTATAAAAAAAGAATATTTATTTAATTTTAATTTATTTATTTATTATGTCAAGATAACAGGTATAAGTATAAACATGATTATGAATACATGAAATGGATACGAATAAAAGGGAACATTAGGACAGGGATGGCAGGCATGCTGGTGTGCTTATGCATGACCCCTTATAGACCTCTTAGGAATGGAGTGAGGTCTATGGTAGACAGTTTAAGGTTAACATTTTGGGGGTTTGAGGATGTAACAACAGAGTCAGGTAGTGTGTTCCAGGCATTGACCACTCAGTTGCTGAAGTCGTATTTCTTGCAATCAAGTTTGGTGCGGTTTACATTGAGTTTGTATCTGTTGGTTGCTCTTGTATTGTTGCGGTTGAAGCTGAAGTAGTCATTGATGGGTAGGACATTGCAAGAGATAATTTTATGTACTACCCTTAGGTTGGACCAAAGGCGGAGTAGTTCTAAGTTGTCTAAGCCTAAAATTTCAAGTCTGGTGGCATAAGGTATTCTGTTTCTAGTAGAGAAATATCTCAGAAACCACCAACAGACTACTACAACCACATGGAATCGGTATAGCACACAAGCCAATTAAAGCCCTTCAAAACTTCCTATGCAATCCAAAAGACCCAGCAGTCCCAGAAAAAAAAAAACTAGAGACATCTACAACATACAAAGTAAGAATTGCAACAACCACTGTGTAGGACAAACATGGAATAAGGGGATGGTTAGAATGAGGAATCGAAACTATGCATCGCCTCGGCTGTTCCAAGGTCAAAGCAAACCAATGCAGAACCATCCAGCCTGCAAAGACAGGGACTTTTACCCAAACAATTTGTAGCACCTAATGGGACACTCTTTGATAACCAGGAAGGTGGAGGGGAACAAGGGAAACTTAACCATTTGTTTTGAGCACAAAGACTCCAGATTCAGCTTTGCTTCTTCTGTAACCACTTGGCTTTAATAAAGTATCCCTTTGGCTAAACATGGGCCTGAGAGTCTTTCTTTTCTAACTTACCAAGTTGGAATGATTGACAAAAGCAAACGGAATGGAACAGAACAGAACAGAACAGAATAGGAAGGGACCTTGGAGGTCTTCTAGTCCAAAAAGCCTTAGTAAGGCCACACCTAGAGTACTGCATCCAGTTTTGGTCACCACACTATAAAAAAAGATGTTGAGACTCTAGAAAGAGTGAAGAGAAGAGCAACCAGGATGATGAGGGGACTGGAGGCTGAAACATACAATGAAAGGTTGCAGGAACTGGGCCTGGCTAGTCTGGGGAAGAGAAGGACCAGGGGAGACAGGATATCAGTCTTCCAATATTTGAGGGACTGCCACAGAGAGGAGCTATTTTCCAAGGCACCCAAAGGCCAGACAAGGAATAATGGATGGAAACTGAACAAGGAGAGATTCAACCTGGAAATAAGGAGGAATTTTCTGACATGAGAATAATCAACCAATGGAACAGAAGTTTTGGGAGCTTCATCACTTCAGACTTTCATGAAGAGATTGGACTGCCATCTGTCAGAAATGGTGTAGAGTCTCCTGCTTGGGTGGGGGGTTGGACTAGATGACCTACAAGGTCCCTTCCAAATCTGTTAATCTGTCTGTTAGTCCAGCCCCATGTTCAAGCAGAAGAACCTATAATTCTTCTGAAATGATGCAAACAGCTGGGTAGGATGGAGTTGAGGCTTTAGATTGGATTCGTGCTGGAGACAACTTTCCCCCCTTGGATAAATATATTAACGTAGCATCAATTTGCAAGAATTAGGTTTTCATGTGTATCCCAGCCTTTCCTTGACTTTCTTATGTAACATCCTCCTCACAAACACACGCACAGAGAGAGGTTTGGGGGGGATGCTGCAGAAAAGATGGAAAGAGGCTGGGGAAAACACCCTTTTAAGTTGTCCACTTGAAATCTGTGATTTGTTGCTTGTAAAACCACAGTGATTAATTGCAGTTCAACCTTTCGGTTTCATGTCTTATCATGTTTCTCTTGACAACAAAAGAACATCCAGATTTTCTTCTTAAAAAAGAAAAGACTTCAAAGCCAACAGTTCTTACATGTGAGCAGCACAAACCCAGAGCAGATATTTTAAGGACAATCTGTATGGCATTAATTTCCCTTGATGGAGATTTCTGAGCAGAAATCATAGCATTCCCCAGAAGGTGCAAAAAACACAGAGAAGAGCAGCTAAGATGATTAAAGGCTTGAAGACTAAAACATACGACAAATGGTTGCAGGATTTGGGCATGGCTAGTCTTCGAGAAAATAAGAATTAGGGGTGACATAGCAATATTCCAGTATTTGAGGAGCTGCCACAAAGAGGAGGGGGTCAACTTATTTTCCAAAGCACCAAAAGACAAGATAAGAAACTATGGATGCAAACTAATCAAGAAGAGAATCAACCTAGAATTAAAGAGAAACATCCTAACAGCAGGACAATTAATCATCGAAATGATTTTCCTTCAGAAGTTTCCTTCAGGAATGGTATTTCATCACTGGAGATCTATGGAGATTCTCAGCCATCCAGGTGCTGGTTGTCCCAAAGGTGCTTTTTCAAGAGGCAACTGGACTTTCTTGCGTTTTTTTTAAAAACGTTTTGCTTCTCATCCATCTCATCTTCAGTGCCGAGAAGCTCCTTGGATGATGAGCAAAACACCTTAAAAAAAAACCAGAAAATCCCATTACCTCTTGAAAAAAGTTCATCCGTGGAGGTTTTTAAGGAGAGACTGGATGGCCATGCGCCTGAAATGGTACCTAGGGTTTGAGCAGGGATAAGAAGACCTCCAAGGCCCCTTTCATCATCTCTCTTCTGAATTGAATCAAAAGGCTGTTTTTCTCCAGCCTCCTTTTTTCCTTTCATAGATCAGAGATGAATCTTTCACATGATCCCCCATTATCAATTCTTGCGGTGCCTCCCGCAGGGCTCCGGTGCTTAAAAATCTGACTTTCATGTATCCAAATGTTGATGGTATGAATTTAGGAGAACTACTGAGATCCGAGCAAATGTGAATGACTCCTTTGCACACACACACACACACACACATACACACACACATATTTTCTCAAACCAAGTTCCTCTTAAAAGCATTTAGAGCTCAGGTCTGGCTTAACCACCAGGCTTCGTCAAGCCACAGAGAGGGAGCTGGATTGATTGGAAGCAGATTGTTTTTAATTGCTTCAGGGTTCATTTTGCTTTTGGGGGGTGGGGGTGTTTTCTCTGCTTTGTCTTTTTATGTCCTTCCTCCTCCCCTGCCATGTTTTGTTGATGCTCTGTTCGGACATCAGAAAAGAGAATAGGCAGAATTAACTGGAAAGGGGCTTGGCAACGGAGTTTGTTTTCTGAGCCTTGGACAGAAGCCGTCCCAAGTCTAAAGGGCTTCCGGTGAGCTCAGCCATGGGGGGTGGGGGATAAACACTGGGGACAGTTTTTGCCTGAGGTCTGTGCAAAGCAAAGAACCCACTTCCCAAATAATCTTAATTTCTAAGAATGCCTTGAAGTGAGACACAGGCTCCATAGTTTCCTATGGCTGAGCAAGATCCAACCTGGGACTAGAGGTTTAATCTTCCAAGCTTTCAGATTTGTGCTGGACCCCATCCTCAAAGGACACCTCTCTACTGGAATACGTGTTTTGCACTATTCTATGAGTTTCCTATGAGCTGTTCTGTCCTGTTCTGTCCTGTCCTGTCTTGTTCTATTCTTGTTCTGTTCTTGTTCTTGCTCTCACTCTTGTTCTAGTTCTGCTCCTGTTCCATTCCACTCCATTCCATTCCACTCCATAATGGCGCAAGACAGCGGTGGGATTCAAATTTTTTTACTACCAGTTCTGGTGGTGTGGTTTGGTGGGTGTGGCCATTGTGACTGGGTGGGTGTGGCTTTTTTTTTTGCTTTTTTGCAGCCACCCCCCCCCGCACCTGTTTTTGGGGGCCTTCTGGGCCTCAGAGGAGCCTCTGGGGGAGGCATTTTTGCTCCCATAAGGCTCCTCCTGCGGCTCAGGAAGTAAAAAACAGAGCATGGGAGGTGCATGCAGCACCCCCTCCATTTTGAGAGCTTCCTGGCTTCAGAAGAGCCTCGGGGGGGGGGCGTTTTTGCTCCCATAAGGCTCCTCTGAAGCTCAGGAGGGTGAAACATGGATGGGGGGCAGGGCTGAGCCATTTTTTGCCTTCCTGGGGCTCAGCCAGGGGAATCCCGGCACAGCTGATCGTATGAACAGCTGATTGTCGGGAGGGAGAAAAAAAAGAAAGAAATACCTTGGGTGAATGTCAGGCAGGCGGGGTGAGCCCAGCATCAGGTGGGAGGGCGACCGGATTGGGGGCGTGGCCAGCCAGAACTTACCGCCGGTTCGCGACCCATGCCAAATCCTTGCTACCGGTTCACGCGATCCGGTGCGAACCAGCTGAATACCACCACTGGCGCAAGAAGGCTGACCGTCCCTGATCTAGCGACTCCAAATCTTTTAGACCATAACCACCTTAGTGGTCTTGCTCTCCCAGGAATGATGAAGATCACGGTCAATCGACTGAGAAGGGGAAGGGCTGTTAGTCAAAGTCAAAAGCAGCAAAGCTTTGGCTCTGAACACAACAATCCCTTTGAGTTGTTTCCTAAATCTAATAACTCACTTGTCTGATAACCTGCTTAGAAGCAAGAAGGGCCAAGCGCCAACCCTGCATCTCCAAGTAGGCCTGGTATACGCCAAGCTCTCTGATGTATCTACAGGAGACAAATGACAACATGTTTGTGATGACATCATCATGCAAATGGCATAAATTATGGATCTGTATCGGATGTTAGGGACATGTTGGCTCAGTGGCTGAGACACTGAGCTTGTCGATCAGAAAGGTGGGCAGTTTTGGTGGTTTGAATCCCTAGCACCACATAATGGAGTGAGCTCCCGTTCCTTGTCCCAGCTTCTGCCAACCTATCAGTCCTGAAAGCATGTAAAAAATGCAAGTAGAAAAATAGGGACCACTTTGGTGTGAAGGTAACAGCGTTCCATGCACCTTTGGTGTTTAGTCCTGCCAACCACATGACCATGGAGGCGTCTTAGGACAGCACAGGTTCTTTGGCTTTGTAATGGAGATGAGCACCGCCCCCTAGAGCTGGAAACAACTGGCACATATGTGCGAGGGGAATCTTTACCTTTACCTATCAGATGTTAGAACACAGAATATTAGAATTGGAAAGGACCTTGGAGGTCTTCTAGTCCAACCCCCTGCTCATGCAGGAGAACCTATACCATCTCAGACAAGTGACTGTCTAGTCTCTTCTTAAAAACCTCCAGTGATGGAGCCCCCACAACTTCTGAAGGCAAAGCTGTTCCACTGGTTGATTGTCCTCACTGTTAAGAAGTTTCTCCTTAATTCCAGTGGACTTCCGGTTTGAGTTTCTTCGGCGACAGACCGAAACCTCGTCTCTCGTCTCTTTTTAATTATTAGATATAAGTGAGAAATATGGGGAAAAAAGAATTAACTATGGAAAGCTTATAAGTGTTCCCAAGGAAGTATGATATTCAATTGAAAAGAAATGTTAAAGATGTTAAGATTTTAATGCATATTAATGGTAGAATTGAATTGGAATGGAATGTGTTTTATTTACATATATGTAGATAAATATAAAATGGTAATAAGATATGGAAAAGAATATAAAAATGAGCATGAAATTGAGTTTTGTGTCTGTATGAAGAAGTGATAACCTGGGACCATGCTATTTTCAAAAAAGATGTTTTATTTGTATTTTGTTTTTGTGAAAACCCAAATAAAATTTTCAAAAAAAAAAAGTCTCTCCTTAATTCCAGCTTGCTTCTCTTCTTGATCAGTTTCCAACCATTGTTTTTTGACTTGCCTTTTGGTGCATATTTAATTGTAGACTTTATATGATGCACTTCCCACATGCTGACTTTTAGATATCATTGTGGTTGGGCACAGATGATTGCTCAGTGACAGAAATGACAGTAGCGATGTTTAGATATAACCTAATGCCTATTTAGGAGGCTATACAATGCACTCTACTTCAGGATTAGGAAATTCTCTAGCTGACCGCACCAGATATTTCCAGTCACTTCTCTTGGTACCCATCACTCTGCTGACTTTTTAAAGCATTATCTCATTTTAAACAATAGGAAATTGTACGACAGCAAAACAAAACACCGGCTGTCAGAATCGTCTGAGTTGGCAAGGGAGCCTTTGAGTGCCACAGGAATCCCAGCCAAAGTAGCTTGCTTTTTGCTTCGTTGATTTTCCTGATTGCTGAACCTGAGTTTTCTGGCACGCTTTTGTAAATGTGGGGAAGCTGCCCACATAAACATCCATGACTTTGTGGTAGCATCTAATGGGAATCCATCGTGTCTGCTCACAGTAGCCATTTAGAAATAAATAGTTGCCAATGCATTCAAAATTCCCAGTGCACCTTTGGCTCGGAAAGTGGCCTTCCTCAGTTCTGTTTGTGGAAAGAAGGGAGTTGAAGATTTCATCCCATTTTTGCAACTCCCACTGTACACACAGATTACAGATACAGATTAACAGAGTTGGAAAGGACATTGTAGGCCATCTAGATTCTAGTCCAACCCCACCACCACCACCAAACAGACCCTACGCCATTTCTGACAGATGGCCGTCCACTCTCTTCTTGAAAGCCTCCGGGGATGAAACTTCTGGAGGCAACTTCTGGTTAATTGTTCTCACTGTCAGAAAATTTCTCTTTATTTCCAGGCTGAATCTCTCCTTGATTAGTTTCCATCTATTATTCCTTGTCTTCAGGTGCCTTGAAAAACACCTCGACCCCTTCCTCCTCTCTGTGGAAGGCTCTCAAATATTGGAAGACTGCTTTCATGTCTCCCCTGGTCCTTCTCTTCACTAGACTAGCCAGGCCTAGTTCCTGCAACCATTCATCGTATGTTTTAGCCTCTATCTTGATTGCTCTTCTCTGCACTCTTTCTAGAGTCTCAACATCTTTTTTATAGTGTGCTGACCTGTAAGGTTTGCTTATGGATGGAACAAGCAGCCATTCTGGTGGGGGAAAAAAATACGTTGTTAAAAAACAACAACCCAAAACCATAATCAGAGCAATGTGTGAACAAAATCACCGACTCAAAATTGCAAGCTTTGTTTCTTTGTCCAAAGCTTCTGCTCAAAACTATTTTTGGTTGAACTCAGTGGGTTTTCTCTTCCTTTGCCTCCGGCCAACCTCCTTTCTACAATGGATGATAAAAGTCCGATTCCGGCTTGGAGCAATTCTGTGGCCGCAGAGTTATGAAACAAGACCAAGTCTTCTGCTGGGTCTGTTAAACAAAGCGGAATGTATGTTTTTGATCATAGCAGATGACATGAGTGTAAGCTTTGGAACTGGATTTAATTAAAAAATATCCCTCTCAAACCGACAGCAATTAAAAGCAGTAGAGGGAAGAACATACCAGGCCCTTCATCTTCACACAAAGCAAAGCAGTGACAATAATTCCCCAACAGCCGTAACCAGATGATTCCAGGCTGGGGAATTGAGTGTGTTTTCCATGTGTGTATGCTTGTGTCATTATATAAAAGTTTCCATGTCAGGGAATGGCCTGCAGGCAATTCAATAAAATCCCTCTTCTTGGGCCTTAAATTCTTAGGACAAATGACACCTTAACGTTTGCTAATGGCTTTACCCAATTTGAATGGCTTCCATCTCTTTTATTCTGGTAAATTGACCAGAGTTGAATTTGGCTTCTTACAAAAGGATTCCTATGGTCGGTCAACACATTTTGGCCGACAACAGGACAAGCAGTGGTAGGACAAGCAGCTCTCTCTCTCTCTCTCTTTTCTTGCTAGCACAACTTGTTTTACTTCCCTGAAGTAACAAGGAACATTTGAAATTTGTCATTCTTTTGCTCTCAGCCCTTCGTGGAGGTGTTTTGCTACTCCTGGGAGATTTGGTGGCTTTGGTTTAGTCTTCGGCAAGGCAGCCAGTGAGCTTTGGAGATGGGGGTAGTTACATGGGGAATATTGCAAACAAATGGATAGGATAGGATAGGATTGGATAGGAGAATGAAAAGAAGAGAAGAAAAGAATGAAAAGAATACAATAGAAGAATGAAAAGAATAGAATAGGATAGAAATAGAGTAGAAAATAAAAAAAAAGACTAGACTAGACTAGACTAGACTAGACTAGAATAGAATAGAATAGAATAGGAGGAAGGGAAGGGAAAGGAAGGGAAGCTGAGTGTGATTAGACGTAGAAGAAATTTGTCTCTGGTCCATAAGCTCTCAGTGTACATACAAACAACAAAATAATATACCGTAATCATAAAATACCAATAGGGATGATGATGATGATGATGATGATGATGATGATGATGATGATCATCATCATCATCATCATCATCATCATCATGCCCTACTACATGGGTAAACATCCTTAGACCTAAGACAGTGGGAATGAGGAGTTCAACAGAGTGATAGCACAAGGGGGCAAATATGACACTCTCACAAAACGGTTGTCATAGGAAAAGGCTTACACATAGTCACAAATGTCTGCCATAGGAGATGCAGCCAGACATAGTTGTGTCCATGTGCAGTGGTGTTTGGATGGGAGTCAATATGGTGACCACGACTAGGCAACCAAGGATGCTACCTCGACTTTTTGATCCTTGCTTCCTTCTAGAAGGCAAATAGTTAAAACCAATCCCACCATCTCTGTTACTCTTCTCCCAAACTCTCTCTAGTAGCCAGGTAAACCTTTTTAAGTGGCCAGATAGATCCATTAAATCAAACTATTGGTCTGCAGCCAATCATCTGTTTTGGGTTGGAAGAACACCAGGGAGGCATATGGGAGGCCTGTGACATCATCCCTGTAAAGACAATGCTGCCGATCAGAATTTTTCCCTATGCTGGGGTTTCAATTTAGCCTTAACCCAGCTTCCCTATTTTACTAAAAAAAAAAAAGGTCAGCACCATTAATAAAATCATTTTTTAAAAATTATGTGAGTGAACCCAAGTCCTGATAATACTGAAGTTGTGGTAGTCACTGTCTTCAGGGATATTTTGGAATATTAAAGGCTGTGAAGGTGACGGGAAGCATGTACAGACAGCATCTGTTCTATACAGGATGCCCAAAAACTGAACTGGAAATAAATCCAGGCTCTCTCTGTCTCTTCACATTTGCGCTTCTTTTTCACAGTGGCAAGTGTGTAGGCCCTTAGTTCAGGTGGCTTCCAGGTATAAAGAAGCACCTACAACCATTTATGATGAGGGAGCTGGAGGCTAAAATATATAAAGAACATTTGCTGGATTTGGGTATGTCTAGTTTAATGAAAAGAAGGACTAGGGGAGGCATGATAGCAATGTTCCAATATCTCAGGGGCTGCCCCAAAGAAGAGGGAGTCAAACTATTCTCCAAATCACCTGAGCGCAGGACAAGAAGCAATGGGTGGAAACTAATCAAGGAGAAAAGCAAACTAGAACTAAGGAGGAATTTTCTAACTGTGAGAACAATTAATCAGTGGAACAACTCACAACTCCAGAAGTTGTGAATGCTCCAACACTGGAAGTTGTTAAGAAGAGATTGGATAACCATTTGTCTGAAGTGGTGTAGGGTTTCCTGCCTAGGCAGAGGGTTGGACCAGATGACCTCCAAGATGCCTTCCAACTCTGTTCTTCTAGCCTATTCTATTTCTTCCAAAGCCAGACCTCTTTATTCCCAGGCCATTCCCAAGAGCACCCAGAAGACTACTCATCAAAGAAACATGTCACATCTCCCCTCTCAGAATTTGAGGAATGATCCAAAGATGGAAACAGGGCATTTGGAAGGAGGGTTCTCTGTCATTTTGAAGCCATGTTTGCTGGTTCTGGTGTTGATTCAAACCTCTTCTGGCAGTTTCTCTACATTTTTCCTCTCCTGGGAAAGAGGGATTAGCTTTACTAAGTGTCCAGAGAGGAATACAGTCAAGATCCAGTGAGGTATTAATACCACTCTATAAAGTCTTAGCAAGACCACATCTAAGTACTGCATCCACTTTTGGTCACCACACTATGAAAAAGATGCTGAGACTCTAGAAAGAGTACAGAGAAGAGTAACCAGGATGATGAGGGGACTGGAGGCTAAAACATACGATGAACGGTTGCAGGAACTGGTCTAGTATAAGGAAGAGAAGGGCCAGGGGAGACAAGATAGCAGTCTCTGAGGGGCTGCCCCAGAGAGGAGGAGGGGGTCAAGCTATTTTCCAAAGCACCTGAAGGCCAGACAAGGAACAATGGATGGAAACTGACCAAGGAGAGTGTTATGTCCTGAGGACTCAAGGAGTTCTCACTCAGGTCCACTCACTTTGTGTGGGCGTTATTCCCCCATTTCCCATTGGTTGGTTCTCCCCAGCAGCCAGCTATAAAAGCAGGCTGCGGGGTCCAACTGGTGCTGATTGCTGTGAGCCAGTTCCAGGCTTGGCAAGCACGGTCAGCCCTTTATTTGTAAAATAAAGTACTGTTGCACTCATGCTCTGGTTCAGCCTCTCATTGCTCAAACTTAACACTGGCGACGAGGATGGGATGGCTACCAGAAGCACCTTGCAACCGCTGAGTCACTAGCCACCGATCTACAGCCCAGAGAGAGCGATCGGCTGGCGACAAGGGAAACGCTGATCCGCAGCCAGAGAGAGCGGTCAGCTAGCGAAACGAGCGATCAAAAGAGCAAACGCAGATCCGCAGCCAGAGAAAGCGGTCTGAGTCAAATAGTTAGAAGCGTCTGTAGCCGCTTGTTAGCCCCGCTATGGGGAAAGTGAAGCGCTGCGCAGCCGCAGCCGCTCTGCACTTGGCGCAAATTCAAACGGGTGTCATTTGAATTTCGAGCCAGTAGGAATCACAGCACAGCGCTGTAGAGAGTCACTAACGCCCACTTTTTGGCGCGAATCAAGACACCTCCAACGGCTAGCAGCCAACGTGGTAACCCAGAGAGAGAGAAAGAGAGGGTAGCAAAAAACCTCTCCAGAGCTGATATCACTAGTAACTCACGAGCGTTCGTAGTCCCAGAGAGATTTTTCCGCAGGTAGCCCAGCCGTTCCAGCACCATGAGTTCCAATCCAGTATTCCCAGCGTTTAAACCAGACGAAGAGAAGTGGGAATCGTATAAGAACCGTTTCAACCATTACATCGATGCGGTCGGCCTGTCGGATGCGGAGAGCATCGGAAAAATCCTATTTCCTAATCTACTGCGGAGCCACCGCTTACGATACCGCTGCAGCACTCGTGGCGCCGAGAGAATTGAAAAACGTTCCATGGTCCGAGTTGCTTGAGATCCTCACAAACCACTACGCTCCCAGGCCTTCACAAATCGCCAGGAGGTTCACGTTCCGAATGAGGAAGCAATCAAGTAAGGAGACCATCAACCAATATATGGCCGCCCTCAGAACAGCAGCCCTGCACTGCGGGTTTGGAACATACCTGGAGGACATGCTCCTCGATCAATTAGTTTGTGGGGTCAAGGATCTCAACCTACAGAGGCGACTGCTAGCTAAAAAGACCTCAACCTCGCGCAGCGGTAGAGGAGGCCCTAGCAGCCGAGCTAGCAACGAACTCAGCCACCGAAATTCAGGGCCCAAGCGCCAAGCTAGCAGCGTTCCCAGTCCATTCCGAAGAGGTGGAAGCGGAGGAAGGCCACAACGATGAGAACGATGTCCATCGCCTCACCAATGACAGACGGTCGCAGGTAGGGGCCAAACAAGAATACACCGGTCCACCCAAGCACATCACCCTGTGCCTAGCCTGTGGGGGATCCCATCAAAGGGCCACCTGCAAGTTTAAAGGAGCCGTTTGCAACAACTGCCATAAGAGGGGGCACATTGCGAGAGTCTGCCAAGCCCCCAAAGCGCTGCACAAAGACCCCGTCCTCGCACTCGGGACCACAGAGGCAAGTATTAAACTGTGCATCGCACCGCCTTGCCAGGCGTACTTGCCACTCTGTTAGTAAAATTTCTCTCTCCGTTTCCCTAGAAGGTAAACCGTGCCACATAGAGGTTGACACAGGGTCAGCGCTCTCAATAATCTCGTGGAACACCCTCAAGAGACTCCACCCCAGCCTATCTACTACCCGGCTTCAGAGATGCCAGTTCGGTCTGAAGGACTACCAGGGGAAGGCCATTCCCGTGATCGGCAGAGGCAAGTTCCTTGTCAGTTTTAGAGCTTTTAAAGGCCACCTACCTCTAGTGGTAGTTAACGGCAATCTACCCACCTTATTGGGGCTCGATTGGTTTCCCCACCTCGGCCTAGGGTTAACAGGAGTCCATGCTGTCTCAACCTCAGACACTGACTCCTTATTCGCTGACTACGCAGATGTGTTCAGCGAGGAGCTGGGGTGTTATAATGGAACCCCATCTCGTTCACCGTTGACCCCCAGGCAGTCCCAATCAGATTAAAACCACGTAGAGTTCCATTTGCTATTCGACCAAAACTAGACGCTGAATTGGATAAACTACTAAAACAAGGGGTCATTGAGCCAACAGATTTCGCCAAGTGGGAGACGCCCATTGTCACACCCCTCAAAAAGATGGTAGCCGGAGAATCTGCTCGGACTACAAGACAACAATCAATAAATATTTACAAGTTAGCGCCTACCCGTGCCCGTCATTCAGCACTTATTGCACACATTCGAACCGGGCAGTATTTTTGCTAAATTGGACATGTCTCAAGCATATCAACAGTTCCCTGTTGATAACCAAACAGCGGAACTTCAGACCATCGTCACTCACAGGGGTGCCTTCCGATGCAAGCGTCTCCAATTTGGCGTAAGTGTTGCCCTCGGGTATTTTTCAATCCCTCATGGAGCGGATTTTACAGGGCCTCCTGGTGTAGTACCCTACTCGACGACATCTTGGTCTCGGCCAGGACAGACCCCAACTCTTCCAGAGAGTGCGAGCAGTGTTAGAGAGGTTCAGACAGCATGGCCTCAAGTTAAAAAAGAAAATGCGCCATTGCCACTAGACAGGTGGACTTTCTGGGTTATAAAATTGACGCCTCTGGCATTCACCCCTGGAGTCCAAGGTCAGGGCGATCCACGAAGCTCCCACACCGACCTCCAAAACGGAGCTACAAGCTTTCTTGGGGCTCCTAAACTTTTATGCATCCTTTTTGCCCCATAAAGCCTCAGTAGCCGAACCCTACACAGATTACTAGACAAAAAGTCACCGTGGCACTGGGGGCACAAAGAAGACCAGGCGTTTAACGCCGTCAAATCACTACTTACGCCAGAGGCAGTGCTCATACAATTCGACCCCAACCTTCCTTTAGTACTGGCAGCAGACGCATCCCCTTTTGGAATTGGGGCGGTCCTTGTCACCGACTCGCCAATGGCGCCGAGGCCCCCATCGCCTTTTTCTCCAGGACGCTCTCGGCCACGGAGCGAAATTACAGCCAAATAGACAAGGAAGCCCTAGCAGCTGTTGCAGCCGTGAAAAAGTTTCACGAATTCCTTTTGGCCACTTCTTGAACTGGTCACCGACCATAAGCCCCTCCTGGGCCTACTGGCCGGCGACAAACAGACACCTCAAGTCCTCTCCCTCGGATGACAAGATGGACACTTTTCCTAGCGGCCTACTCATACAAACTTATCCACCGCCCGGCAAAATCCTATCCCACGCTGACGCGCTCAGTCGCTGCCCCTTACCCGCTCCGGCTGAAGACCCAGCTCCTGTCAATGCCATTTTTGAAATCACCCAGTTGGACCTGCCCATCACCGCCCTTGACATCGCCGCCAAAACCAAGGCAGACCAAACGCCGCCCAGGTGCTCGACTGGGTGAGGAGGGGGTGGCCGGGAGGCAATGTTGATAACAAATTCGCACCCTTTAAGACTCGCATGCAGGAGCTGTCCAGTTTGCAGGGTTGTCTTCTGTGGGGCACTCGAGTGGTCATTCCGACCTCGCTGCGTACCCGAGTCCTGGAAGCGTTGCACGAGGGACACCCGGCATTGTGAGAATGAAGGCGTTGGCACGCAGCTACGTGTGGTGGCCGGGTCTAGACGAGGACATTGTCAATTGGGTAAGTTCCTGCAGCATTTGCCAGGAATCCCGTCCTGCTCCCCCATCGCCACCCCTACCAGATGGGAGAGCGCCAGCGCCCTTGGTCTAGAATCCATATCGATCTGGCCAGCCCCGTGCATGGAAAGATGTTCCTAGTGGTCGTGGACGCTTATTCCAAGTGGATAGACGTGGCGCAGCTATCCACGACCACCACACTAGCAATCACCAACGTGTTAACGCGCCTGTTCGTTACACATGGACTACCCGACTCCTTGGTCTCCGATAATGGCCCACAGTTCGCATCAGTAGAATTCAGCCGTTTTGCAGCCAACCTAGGCATTCGCCACATTTTCACAGCCCCATTTCACCCTGCGAGTAATGGGTTGGCTGAAAGGGCCGTCAGGACCACCAAAGAGGCTCTCGCTAGGTTTGGCAGAGATGACTGGCACCACAAACTCTCACGGTTCCTGATGAGCCAGCACTCAACCCCCTGTACAGTCACCAATAAGTCCCCAGCGGAACTTCTGATGGGCCGCGCCTGAGGACTGTATTAGATAGACTGCACCCACAATACTGCGTTGACTCTCCCCTCGCTTTCACTTCGGGGTTAGACATTTTATGTTACAGGAGCCGATATTCGCAAGGAATTTCGCTGGGGACCCACTTTGGATTCCGGGCGAGGTCATCGCCGCACCGGGCCGAGATCGTATAGAGTAAGGCTGGAGGATGGTCGCGCCTGGAGGAGACACATAGACCAACTCAGAAGGCGCCTCAGCAACCTCGCAAACAAGAATCCAGAGTCTCCAGTCGAAGGGGAACCGTCTCATCCGCCACCCAGCCACACCGCACCCAGTGACCAGTCTGCGCCAGCGGTCGTTCCGGTCAGCCCAAACTCGGACAACAGTGCCCAGAGAGTTGACCAACCGGATCCAACCCTCAAGAGCTTGACCCCAGAAACCAACCCGGTGGTTTCCGAGGATGCCCAGTCCAGAGAGAGTGTTGGCGACACTATGCCAGCTCAACCGTCACAGACTGATACCGAACAGTCAGACAATGTTCCCGAGTTGCGCCGCTCCGGGCGCCAACACAAACCCCCCATCTACCTCAAGGACTATGCGTGTTCGCATCTGGGGGGAAGGGGTGTTATGTCCTGAGGACTCAAGGAGTTCTCACTCAGGTCCACTCACTTTGTGTGGGCGTTATTCCCCCATTTCCCATTGGTTGGTTCTCCCCAGCAGCCAGCTATAAAAGCAGGCTGCGGGGTCCAACTGGTGCTGATTGCTGTGAGCCAGTTCCAGGCTTGGCAAGCACGGTCAGCCCTTTATTTGTAAAATAAAGTACTGTTGCACTCATGCTCTGGTTCAGCCTCTCATTGCTCAAACTTAACAGAGAGATTCAACCTGGAAATAAGGAGGAATTTTCTGACAGAGAGAACAATCAACCCATGGAACAGAAGTTGCCCTTGGAAGTTGTGGGAGCTTCATCCCTGGAAGCTTTCAAGAAGAGACTGGACTGCCATCTGGGTCTTCTCCTGCTTGGGTGGGGGTTTGGACTAGATGACCTACAAGGTCCCTTCCAATTCTGTTAATTTGTATCTGTAGGACTCCACCTGCATGAACATAAGACAAGAGGATGCAGGATGCAGTTTCTGAGATTCTATCCTTTGCTCCTAAACGTTGCATGAACATATATTGCAAGCATTATGTAATATTTATTGTACATACGAATAACCCATCTGCACCGTCCTTGCTTCCCTGATTGGGCCCCTGCTATGCATGGCTTGACAAATGTATTGGGCAAAGCAAGGAAATTGTTGGCCATGAAACATGTTGTGTGAACTTCGCTTCAGTGTGTGGGGAATCTGGGTCAAATGAAAAAAAGGCATAGACAAAAAAAAACAAACCCAAATTAGCATATTGTCAAATTTAGCCTTGATTGAAGATTTAACTTGAGGCTGCCCTGATTCTAGTTATCTTCCATCAATGATCTCAGTCCCAGGAAGTTTAGATATGACTCTGAAGGGATTTTTCTACCTCAACTGGATTGTTTCATTTCTTTTGGAATATAAATTTGTTTGTTAATGCACTGAGAAAGTATAGAGTTGGAAAGCGGGGGGGAAGTAAATGCTTCAACTTAAAAAATAATTTCCACCAAATCTCCAGAGAGTTGAGGGAAAAAACCCTCAGCAGAAACATTAGAATGGCTGCATTTCCTGGTAATTTATCCATTTATCTTTACAGTAGCTATCAAGGAGCGTTTTAAAACCCCGAGATATCATGAATTAGACCAGAAGACTTGGGGCTCTGCCCGAAATACTCTTTTTATTTCCTAAGGAGAGTGAAGTAGCCAATTGTGGTTTACTCTTATCAAACCTCTGTTTGGCTATTTTCTTGACTCTTACCATTTTGGGGCTTTTAAGGAGCATAATAAAACTTATTGAGGGAGGAGGATGAAAATAACTCCTCTACAGACGTGACAGAAAATATTGGTACCCCTTAACTTTTCTCCAGAGAATCCCAATTTGCTGTGAACTAAGTTGGGAACACAACTCAAATGGCACCTAACCTTCTTGATTCCACAGTGCATAGGGCAGGCACTGTGTTTGTGATGCATGGTTTAACATATTTTAGTAAATAAGAAAATAATATTTTTATTTCACAGAATAACAGAGCTGGAAGGGACCTTGGAGGTCTTCTAGTCCAGCCCCCTGCTTAAGCGGGAGACCCTATACCATTTCAGACAAATGGTCTCTTTTTGAAGGCCTCCAGTGATGGAGCACCCACCTCTTCTGAAGGCAAGCCGTTCCACTGATTAATTGTTCTCACAACAGGGAGCCTGTTCCCAGTGCACATATGCACAGAGCTGCCAGAAGGCAAGAGCAGCTGAGATATATGGGGCAACTCAGGAGTAAGGCTTAGAGGTGATTGCCCCTCCCATAAGGTATAAAGGAAATGCAAAGGTAGAGAAAACTTTGCAGGAAGCAAAGTCGCTCGCTCTGTTTGGATTAATCCTTGAAGTTCTGTGTGGACTTTGTACTTTGGTTGGTTTTTTACAGCTAATTTGGCTCTTTAGTTGTTGGCAGCCATTCAAAGGAGAGAAAGGTGGGTGCTTATCTCGAGGGACTGTTTGGGATTCATTACCGGCTGAACATAATTCCCATAAAATAAAACAAAGAGTTATAAAATAAAACAAGAGTTGTTTGGACTAAGCTTGTGCTTAATTATGGTCTCAGGAAGTCTTGGTCAGAACAATCATCTCATTTTGCTCTGGTTTGTCAAAATATGATCGGCAGACTCTGGATGAGACCGCAGATCAGAGTTTCTGTCTCATATTTTGAGGGTGGCTTGATGGTGGGTTTCCAAGAACGAGCATGAAAACTAGCAGCCTTTTCAGCTAGTTTATTCCCAAGAGTTCTTGCACTTATCACCTCCTCTTCTGTTATCTCTACCAGAGGCTCCCAACCTTTTGGGCACCAGGGACTGGTTTCGTGGAGAGAAATTTTTCTGTGAACCGGAGGGCATGTGGTCTTACATGCTGCCTGTATCCCACAGATCTGTGTGGCCTTGTTTCTGGTATGCTGCAGCCTGGTACTGGTCCATGGCCCGGGGCCTTGGGCACCCCTGATCTATAACCTTGGAAAGTTGGATGATATTGTCTCCATGTAAATGCAGAACTAAGATTTATCCGCTTTGCCTTTTGGTTGCTGAGCACAAATTGATATCTTTGGTTTCTGCATCCATTACTGCATCAACCCACATAATGGGCAGGAGGAGTAACCTTGAGGAAGAAACACAACCAAGACAATGGTCAGATAATAGACATTTGAGGCTAGCCACATCCTGGCATTAGAGAGCGGAGAATCAGTACATCCTTCCTTCGGAGAGGCTACCAGAAGAACTTTTTTTCCCCTTGGCAATCAGGCAAATACATTACTGCAGCTTCTCGGTTCTCAAAACCTCACCATCTTGTTCCTTCTTGAAACATCTACTACTTTTTGGCCTAGATCAGGAAGTTGTTCCCCAAACAGCCCCTTTGTGGGATTTCCCAGGCCCCTCGCTCAGAGTCCATGGAGGGTCTTCAAATCATCAAGGTGTGTTTACAGAGGGATACAATCAAGATCAAGGGAGGTACTAATACCACTCTATAAAGACTTAGTAAGACTTAGTAAGACTTAGTAAGAGCACTGTATCCAGTTTTGGTCATCACACTATAAAAAAAGATGCTGAGACTCAAGAAAGAGTGCAGAGAAGAGCAACCAGGATGATTAGGGGACTGGAGGCTAAAACATACGATGAACAGTTGCAGGAACTGGGCCTGGCTAGTCTAGCGAAGAGAAGGACCGGGGGAGGCAGGATAGCAGCCTTCCAATATTTGAGGGGCTGCCACAGAGAGGAGGAAGGGGTCAAGCTATTCTCCAAAGCACCTGAAGTTCAGACAAGGAATAATGGATGAAAAATGAACAAGGAGAGATTCAACCTGGAAATAAGGATAACTTTTCTGACAGTGAGAACAGTCAACCCATGGAACAGAAGTCCTCCAGAAATTCTGGGAGCTTCACCCCTGGAGGCTTTCATGAAGAGATTGGACTCCCATCTGTCAGAAATGATGTAGGGTCTCGAGCTTGGGCAGGGGGTTGGACTAGATGACCTACAAGGTCCCTTCCAACTCTGATTATCTGTCATCTGTTATCAGTGATCATCCCGTAGCCCTGAGCTCCTGCAAGAAAGATTGGCATTGTGATATGATAATCCAGATGTTTGCCAGGAAATCTTAAAGTGGGCTATGCAAATCTTCCACCCTATCCCCAAGGAATCCTCTGATCACCGTCTGGTCCCATCCATCTGTTTTATCAAAAATGAGAGGGATCTTGAAGTCCCCTGGACAATCACTTAAATGTGAGTCTGCAGTGTGCAGCAGCAAGCAAAAAGCCAATACAATTCTAGGCTGCATTAACTGAGGGATAGAATCAAGATCGCATGAAGTGTTGAGACCACTTTATAATGCCTTGGTAAGACCACACTTGGAATATTGCATCTTGTTTGGGTTGCCATGATACAAAAAAAGATGTTGAGACTCTGGAAAGAGTGCAGAGTTGAGAGTGGAAAGCGTGCAGAAAAGAACAACAATAATTAGAGGGTTGGAGGCTAAAACATATGAAGAACGGTTGCAGGAATGGGGTATGTCTAGTCTTGTGAAAAGAAGGTCTGGGGTTGACATGATAAGCAGTTTTGCAATGTTAGCACAAAGAAGAAAGGATCAGCCAACTCTCCAAAACACCAGAAAGCAAGACAAGAAATAATGGATGGAAATTCTCCTTGTTTGCATCCAGTTAGAGAGACTGACCGGGAAAGTGCAGGAAGTAAAACTGAACTGGAAACCACCCACTAGAATTTTATTTTTTAAAAATTTTTATTTTATTTATCTATCAAAAGCTTACAGAAACAAGAATAAACACAAGTTTAAATACAAGAAATAGGAGCTAATAATTGGGGACAATAGGACAGGGGCGGTAGGCACAATGGTGCGCTTATGCACCTCCCCTTGCAGACCTCTTGGGAATGGGGTAAGGTCAAAAGAGGTTAGTTTGAGGGGAAAGGAGTGTAGGGGTTTGAGCAGGTGGCAACAGAATCAGGTAGTGAGTTCCAGACATTGACCACTCTGTCGCCTGCGCGAAATGCAAATTTGGTGCATGTGTGCACGCAAAGTGTGCACACACGCAAAGTGAGCCCACTGAACTGGTGGCAAAAACATTTGAACCTGCTCTTATTGTTAGGAAATTCCTCCTTAGTTCTAGGTTGCTCATCTCCCTTGTTTCTTGAGGCTATCCATCTGTTTATGCAGTCTAGGATTGCCTCACCTTCTCAGATTCCCTGGTAAACTCAAGCTTGCGAAAGGCAATGCATTTATTTATTTATTTATTAGAATATTTGAATACCATAAAAGTATAACGAGTTAAGGGAAAGATGAGAGAGGGAACAAATATTCTATCAAATATTTCCTACCTTATTCTTTTCTTCTAGCAATAAAAAGTCCATACAAGGCTTCCTAGTTTTCAAAAAGTCCTTGCTCATTTTGAGAATCCCCAAATCCCACTCTTGGATGGCCCACCCCGCCCCACCCTGCCACTCCCAGGAGTCTCCAAAAGGGCCCGTTTTGGATGCAGGTAAGTGCAGGGCGCACGTGGAAGCTCAGGGAGGGTGAAAAATAGGCCACCCAGAAGTTCAGGAAGGCTGGAAACGGGCCCATTTCTGGCTTCCAGAGACGCTCCAGAGCACAGGGAGGCCATTTTCGCCATCCTGGAGGCTCGAGGAAAGCCCTCGGGAGCCCAGGGAGGGCAAAAACCCCACCCACCGTGGTGTAGGAGACCGAATATGTCATGCCCACCATGGCCACGTCTACCCAGCAACTGGGCAGAGAGCCCTTTGCTAAAATTGTCGAAGCCCACCCCTCGTCTTGAATGCTGTCCTCAAACTAATGGCAGGGTTTGAATACCATGGTTTTCTTTCCTTATATAACTTGAACAGATGTTTTTGGAACCTGCCAGGTGTGTGTGTGTGTGTGTGTGTGTGTGTGTGTGTAAAACTGTCAGAACCAGAGCTGCCACTTGGGCTTCATAAGCCCGGGGTCTTTGCTTCCCTCCCCACACGATTCCTCTGTCTTTTTTTTCCTAGGAATTAATGAACGGGATGATTTCCCATTAAGTAAGCCAAAACCCCTTTCAAAGGCAAATCAATATAAAGTGCTGAGTTGTTGGGGAAATATGGGGAAACCAGGCGGTTTGAATCAAGATGTTGGCAAAAGCCCTAATGGCTTTGTAACTAACTCATCATTCCTTTTGGAATTGAACAAACAGCCCAGATCTTCTGGTTGCTTGTTCTCTGCAGAAAGACCAGATTGTTCTGGGCAAATTAAACTCAGTTCAAACCCGCTCAGCACACGGGAAGAGCCCTCTTGATAGGGGCACCAGGGGCATCTCCAAAAGCAAGTTGGCAGGTGCAACTCAGGATCTGAAGCCTGCCCCTATCTTGTCCTTGTACTTCTGAGGAGCCCTGGTCCTTGGATCAGACAGGGAGCAACAAGGGATAGCCTGGAAGTCCTGCAACGCTGCTACCTGTGACCAAAGGTGTTTGGAGATGCCAGGAGGGCAGACCAAGCATCCCATCATCGTCTGCAACTCCTCTTGGGATCCCATGACAGGCAGTCAGAAAAGACACAACAGCTTCACTGTATTGTTACAAGGTGCACCCCCTGTCAGCCTTGGAAGCCCTATTTCACTTGAAAGCTTCAAGGCTGCTGCATTCGGTGCCTGGGAATTTGGGAGGGGGGGGATTGAGTAGAGAGATAGAAGATTAGACTCAACAACATTCTTTCTCACAGAGTCAAGGACATGTGGCCCTGCACCTGGAGAGGAGTGTCTGGAGGAATGGCTCCAGTTGGGATGACATTTGATTGGGCCATGTGACGGACTGATGGGTGTGCAGGGGATGGATCTTTGAATGTCTCTTTTGGGAAGGGACAACCCAGAACTCTCAGGTTCGGATTTTCCCAGATGTGCCAATATGACTTCTCTAATAAATTCTAACTTGGATGAACTTTGTTTCTGAATGCTGAATGAGTATGGGGAGTTTCATTGGAATGCTGACACCCTCACTCATTCATTCTTCTCCGGCATTGCAATGTCCAGTGACAACTGGCCAATGAGATAATGATGGTGATATTTGCTACTGATCCTGAATGTCCTTGTATTTCATTTTAGTGGCCAATTCCTAACCTTAACTCTGTAAGAGAAGATGTCATGCTCTCATAGGAGGCTGACTCTGCAGAGGAAGATGAGCCGGAGATTGAGGAGGAGGCTTTGTTAGCTTCGGAGGAATATGGGGAGGAGCAGGCCGAGACAGGCCAGGGCCTTTCAGGATTGGGATGGCTTGTAGGCAGGGAGGAAGGGGGGCAGGATGACCAAGAGAGGCTAAGCAGGAAACATTAGAGACAGAGCTCAGGCGATGAGTAAGGACTGCCCCCTCCTGATCTTTGAGCACGGAGAGTGGAGAGAAGGCAGGAACAGCGCAGGCTGACCAGACAACTCAGGAGGAGAGCACCCCGCCCCTCTCCACAAGGCACACCTGGAGACTGAGACTTAAAGAGACTCTGTGGGGAGGGTCATTTGTCAAGAACAAATGCTGAATTCATTGAGGGTTATGTGCCATTGCATTGTTGGATGTTTCCTGGACTTCTTGCTTTATTTCTTCCCAGATTAATTGACTTATCCCTGCTGGGTTTCTTGTTTTGGCAGCTGTTGTGCTCACAGCTTTGTGCTGGACTACTTGCAGCCAAAGGCTGCTGAAGGTGTGTGTGTGTGTGTGTGTGTGTGTGTGTGTGTGTGATCACTTTGCGAGAAACATGGGAGTGTCTGGGGGAAATTTGGAGCAATAAAGAGGCAGTTTGACCTGTCAGCTGACTTGTGTTGCCTCTGTGCCATGCCCCGGCTCATCAGAGAAGGCACATATCTTTGAAGGATCCAATCTGGATCAATCCCCTGGTTTAGTCTTCTGAGCTATCCTACTTGTTCTGGAGCCCATCCTCAGGGAACTTCTCTCAACCAGAATTTGTGCTTTGGGATAGTCTATGCATTGTATCTACGTGGTGCCTGGTTGTGTGTGGCTTTTTAGTTGTTGATTGGGGTGTTGATGGCTGACTATTAAGTCGTTGGTTGTTGTTTCCTTGTGCTGCCAAGTCTTTGGCTCTTAAGTGCTTGATAAGCTGGTAGAAAGTCAGCACTCCTGCCTATTTTTGTACCTGCTCCTCCAACAATCTTAATAGCTACGAAATTGAATGTATGTCCTTGTTCACTGCAATGTAAAGCTACCAACAAGTTTGGATCTCCTCATCTGACCACTTGCTTATGTTCTTGCAATCTGGTAACGTACAGAGTAGCCTAAAGCAGGAGTCCCCAAGCACCGGTCCTTGGACCGGGATCGGTCCGTGAATCATTTTTTACCGGGCCGCAAAGCTTGGGCGCCGCCATCTTGTTTCAATGGCACTTCCGGGTTTTCGGTTGGAAAGCGGCGTTTGGGTGCTTACGCCTTAGTTTCGTCGAAGGGGGGGGCGGCTTCGAACGAAGAGCCGTCCCGATGGTGGTGGAGTCTCACGTTACTCAGGTACCGGTCCGTGGAAGAATAAATAATCATGAAACCGGTCCCTGGTTCAAAAAAGGTTGGGGGCCACTGGCCTAAAACACACATTTCAGTAGAGAGAAGTTCCCTAAGAATGCGCTCCAGCACGAGTCTGAGAGCTTGGATGACTATCTGGTCCCAGAGTTGGACCCAGATTGGATCCTGCAACATTATCCTGGGGTAATGTCTTAAAGTTGCCGGGGTTGGATACAGAGTGGTGTCATGTTACACCAGGAACTGTTCCCAAGCCTTCTGGGAAGAAGAAATATGCTCCCCCCTCTTCAGTTTAGGAAATATAAATTCCAGATGTTACTCTGTTTAAGAAGGTTTGCCAGGTTCTTCCTTTTCTTAAATTTTAACCATTCTGGATGACAAAAAGTTCTTGGGAACTTAAAAGCTTGAAATCAATAAGCTCAAAGCTACAGCTGTTGTTTTTTGGGGGGGTTTTTTTTTAGGAAGAGGCAAAAATGAGTTGAGGATGCAATTTTATTTCATGAAATCTGCAATGGTTGTGGGTTTTGCATCCTCAGACCTCAGCCTCTTTTTTTGTCAGTGTCAGTTCTTGGAGAATAGCAGTAGTACACAAAATTATCTGTAGTACACAAAATTATCTGTAGTACACAAAATTATATGCAACATCCTACTAGTCAATGACAACTTCAGCTTCATCCACAACAATACAAGAGCACGCAACAGATACAAACTCAGGAACTTCTCTGGAATTTTTTTCCCCCTCCTTTGCTGGTACTTTGCTTGTGTGGAGTGACCATGCAGAGTTATAATGGCACTGAAAAAAGTGACTTATGACCATTTTTCACACTTACGACTATTGCAGCATCCCCACAGTCATGAGAGGCCAAGCGAGGAGATGCATGCCTTGATGTGAGTAATATTGAGTTGGTCACACCCAGTCAATAACATGACCACCAAGCCATGCCCTCTACCTAAGCCATGCCCATAGAACCAGTTGTTAAAAATTCTCAATCCCACCCCTGAATACATCCCCAACAATGAGAACTCTGAGGCGGGCATATTCCTCAAAGAACATTTTATTGGGACATATCATATTGGCACAAACTTGGTGGAAAACCAGCTCTAAGTTCCTGCCAGTTTTACACCCAATTAAAAGTAAAACTTTGTCATTTCCCCCCAAAGGGACTAGTCACATGGTCCAATCAGCAGATAGTCCAATTTCTAGGTGACTTCAGTCTCCACCAGTAGTAGGATTCAAAATTTTTTTACTACCGGTTCTGTGAGCATGGCTTGGTGGGTGTGGTGTGTCTTGGTGGGCATGGCAGGGGAAGGTTACTGAAAAATCCCATTCCCTCCATACCCCAGTAACCTGCTTTCCAGCTCCGTTCTCCTGTGCAGGGCAACCAAAGAAGACCCAGCCAATCAGCTGGGACTCAGGAGGTAGAACATAGATGGGGTTGGCGGGGCCAGTCAGAGGTGGTATTTGCCGGTTCTCCAAATTACTCAAAATTTCCACTACTGGTTCTCCAGAACTGGTCAGAACCTGCCGAATCCCACCTCTGGTCTCCATCTTTCAAACACCTGCACGAATGTCCTTGATTCCCAGGGAAAATAATTTTATTTTGGCTACAATACCCCAGCTATCTCTACACCACCCCCTGAAGCAATGCGTAGAGAAACCTCCATCGAGGAAAATTACAGAAAAGAAAACGGCCACAGTTAGGCCAGCTTCAGAGTTGACAGTCGATCTCTGTGGATATGGAAATAGCCCTACCAAACCTCATACGATGGAGGTTCTGAGATGACCCATAACTATCACGAATGATGCTTTGGTTTCAGAGGAAGCTCTCCATTCGGATAAAACACGGCTGGACCGAAGCTTGAATATCTCCTGTTTATTGTTGGAGAATGGAATGATTTGAAGCTCTGTAACATTTTCTCAATTAATTATTTTCATTGTACACTGAAAGGCCCACCTGGAGCATCTTTATTTCTCTGAAGTTACTAAAAGGGCATTTTTTGTACCCTTTTATGTAGTCCCAGTCAATTAATTTTCTATTTTACTTCCATTTCCAAAATTAGTCTGAAGTTTCTTTTCATGTCTGTCCTGAACAGCAAGAAATGAATTAGAATTATCCCCCCATTTCTCTCCAACTTAGTAATTCTTCACCATGAGGATGAAATTAAAAGCCAACCCTAGTTTGCAAGCACTTTTTGCTAATGTTCCAAGTCCAGGTTGATTTATTTATGTATTTATTCCTAGCCACAGGGCACAGCCTTTGAAATCATGGGTGTTTACCAAATACTTCTCAGGCTAACCAAGTGATAGACACAAATCCTATTTACTCTATAGTGGCACCTCAACATTAACTGGTTCTGGGAGGAGTGATGAGTACCAAACAATTTTTCCTATAAGGAATAATGTAGTAAGTCCCAAGGCAGCTAACACCAATAAGTTTTAGCTTGTGCATTGAGTACCAAACCAATGATGAATACTGGGACAAGATTTCCATGTCAAAATGAGTTAAGTACCAAATTCAGTGAGTTTCAAAGCAGCTGAGTACCAAGGTACCACTGTATCTGATATGGTCAATATTTTGTTTAATTGTAATATTGAAATTACAATTATTGTTACAAATAATGGTATTAATATTCTATTAAAAATATGATATATAATAGGTAAATCCTATTCCTGCAGATTGATCTGACTCCCCATTTATTGGGATTTGGAAAGTGAACTAGAAAAGCAACATTATTAGAGATCTGCACAACCCCCAAACCACAGCTTCTGCATTATTCTTTGCTGCTATTTACTAGCCATATTCTATTTTTGCAGTTTTCAGACTAACAGAATAACCGAGTTGGAAGGGATTTTGGAGGTCTTCTAGTCCAACCCAACCTCCTTTTCAAGGAGAAGACCCCACACCACTTTGGACAAATGGCTGTCCAGTCTCTTCTTGAGAACCTCCAAGGATGGAGCACCCACAAGTTCCGAAGGCTCACCACCAGGATATTTCTCCTCAGTTCTAGACGGCTTCTCTCCTTGATTGGTTTCCATCCATCTTGGCTGAAGAAAAGCTTACAATGCTGTTTTAAAATCCCTGATTTGTAGAAAATAGTGTACAAAAATGTATGTTTTAAGCCAAGGGAAAGTGCCAACAAATATTAATGTTGATTCTTGTGTATTTTTGGAAAGCAACCTTTGATACATCTCAGTAGCCAGTTGATCCTGGAGTCATTTCCAGAAGCTCGATCTATCTATCTATCTATCTATCTATCTATCTATCTATCTATCTATCTATCTATCTATCTATCTGTCTGTCTGTCTATCTATCTATCATCTATCTATCATCTATCTATCTATCATCTATCTATCTATCTGTCATCTATCTGTCTGTCTGTCTGTCTATCTATCATCTATCTATCTATCTATCATCTATCATCTATCATCTATCATCTATCATCTATCTATCATCTATCTATCTATCTATCTATCTATCTATCTATCTATCTATCTATCTATCTATCTATCTATCTATCTATCATCTATCTGTCTGTCTATCTATCTATCATCTATCTATCATCTATCTATCTATCTATCTATCTATCTATCTATCTATCTATCTATCTATCTCTATCCATCCATCCATCCATCCATCCAGAAATATATACAGCCTCTAGATCAACTGGCTCCCAGGTTGTATCAAAGGTTGGTTACCAGCTGAGAAAGCATCCTTCCCAAAGAAATCGGTGTAATCAAGTGTAGCCAGACTGTCTTGCTGGGTGAAATATTAATGTACCACAAAAACTCATAAAGGGGGCAGACAAACTCGCAGCTGTACGGAGCTGGGGATGGTTTGAACTGATGCCTTTGTAAAGTTGCCTCAGTGTGTGGGTTCAGAGGACAGAATGAGAACACATACATGAAAGTCGACCAACAGGGAGAACCTCCAACAAGGAGACCAGTGGTTATAAATGTCTGTGTCTGTGTGTAGAGGCATCACAGCTGCACAACACTGTTCATGCTGAGCCAGATTTCAAGAGGAACAAAAGGCAGGAAGGAACCGTCTCTTTCCCTGTATAGCTTATTCTGTTGCCGTTCTTCCCTGCCTGCATTCACACAGTGCACTAAATGCAAGTTAACACACCTTGTGTACATATCATTGCTTATGTCCCCCAAATCAAACATAACCTGATATAGCAACGGCCAAGTTTCTATCATATGCTGAGCCCCAAGAGATCCAGACTGCTGCAAATGGGTCTGAAGAGATGCTGTATGCAGAATATTGCCTACTGCATCCAGCTCTGGTCACCACAATACGGCAGGACTACCAGATTCTGTAACAGCGTTGTTACTTATGCCATCCATCTGGTAAACTCACAAGATTCTTTTTTCTCACCATAAACATGTATAACTAGACTGTATTCTTTCTTGTAATCTTGTTTCTCTGCGTCATATAATATATGTTGGTATATGTACATAGTTTTGTATTTATTTATCTTGTCATGCTTATGGAGTGTAAAATTGGAGATGGTGACTTTTTAAGAGCTATATGCAATGAAATTTCATTTTTAATGTATGCCAATTAGTGTACGTTCAAAGTGACAACAAAGTTATTCCATTCCATTCCATTCCATTCCATTCCATTCCATTCCATTCCATTCCATTCCATTCCACTCCACTCCACTCCACTCCACTCTACTCTATTCTACTCTATTCTATAAAAAGATGTTCGGATTCTGGAAAGAGTGCAGAGAAGAGCAGCAAGAATGATTAGGGATCTGGAGACTAAAACATATGAAGAATGGTTGCTGGAATTGGGTATGTCTAGTTTAATGAAAAGAAGGACTAGGGGAAACATGATAGCAGCCTTCCAATATCTCAAGGGCTGCCCCAAAGAAGAGGGAGTCAAGCTATTCTCCAAAGCACCTGAAGGTAGGACAAGAAGCAATGGATGGAAACTAATCAAGGAGAGAAGCAACCTAGAACTAAGGAGAAATGTCCTAATGGTGAAAGCAACCAACCCATGGAACAGCTTGCCTTCAGAAATTGTAGGTACTCCATCACTGGAGGCACTAAAAAAGAAACAGCCTGAAATGGTATAGGGTCTCATGCTTGAGCAGGGGGTTGGACTAGAAGACCTCCAAGGTCCCTTCCAACTCTGTTATTCTGTTATTCAAATGCCAGAAATGCAGATTGGCCAAATGGAATCAGCAACGAATAGCATCCTTCAGCAGTTCAAGATTCAGTTCAAAATTCTCACAACATTCATTGATTTGTGAAACATCCAGCGATAGTTGCTAAAGTTAAATTCCTTTTGTTAAAATCCCATGTATTTTATTGCTTTTAAAACATTTGTGTTTAAGAGCTTTCCATGCTAGGGAAAGCTCTGAATAAGAAATGAATGCAGATATCTTAGTAGACTCAGTAGATTAACTAAACCCAGATTATTATTATTTTTTGCATAACATGTGAGGAAGACTCTTTTACAGTTATTTGGCACAGCATAAATTTTTTAGAAAAGCCCGAAAGTATGTAGACTCAGCCTATATAGTTTTATAGCCTGTTTGTTCACCTGTCAACTCCCTGTCTCTGTTTCCCTATGGACAAATATCGCAGGCTGTGTTGACCTTGGCAAGCCAAGCATTGCTTTGGTTTGCCTGTTTCCTTCAGCAGCAACTCACACAGAGACAGTGCGAGCACCCTCCTCTAACCAGCAGCCTGTGACTGGTGGTACTTGGCTTTGAACAGCTAATTTCATGGGGCCTCCACTTTGGGAAACTTTGCCCACAAAACGAGAAGAAGCTACAAGCTCATAGAAATGTGTTTCCGATTAAACAAAACGGCTTCCCTAGAATGTGGCAATCTGGACAATTCCAACCATCCCGAACAGAAAATTTTCCAAGCCAGACAGAAACCACAGCAGACGATGTTTACTTAACTGGAAGGGCAGGATAACTTTTCCCTTCTCCTTGATTTCAAATTCCTGCATTATTAATAAAGATCAAAGAGAAAGGAGGGGGAATCACCTTCCAGAAACAGATTTGAACTGTCCCATCAGAGAACAGCTTCTCATTTGCACCAGCACTTCAAAAGATGCACCCTTGGGAGGCTGCAGAAGGGCTGTTTCTCCACCCCACAAACTGAAATGCAACAGATTTACTCACGAGAGTCCAAAGGCATATCTTTGGGGATGGCATGTCCTAACATGAGCCAAACACTTCTCTTTTGGTGTGCAGGCCTCCAGCAACCCGATTTAGATGAAGGAATAGAAGGGGAACTTACCAAATTTGTGGATGATACTAAGCTGGCAGGAATAGCCAACACCCTAGAAGATAGGCTCAAGATCCAGATGGATCTTGATGGGCTGGACCAATACAATACCACCACCGCTATCCATACTCATGCACCATGGAGAAAGGAAGAAAACCAGTGCAACACAGTGCCTCCCACTTCCAAACTCCAGAGCCGACCCAGAAGGATACCATGGTATCAAAAGCTATGGTATGCATCCCCCTACCAAGGGGCTTTTCCATCTCTCATGTTCTGTGAAATCTAAAGATTACTACTCAGCCACTTTTCCAAGGCTCCTCCATGTATGCTCTCAAATATTCCAGTTTTCCTCCCCTGAGAAATAGGCTGTTTCATCTGTTCACCTACTAAAAATAGGAAATTCTCAGTCATCCAGGTTGTCCCAAATGTACCGTCAGAGCTGTCAGCACTTAAACCTATAAACAGAAATGATTCTTAGCTTCCTTTATTGAGAAAGGTTTAATTGTATTAGAAGTCAAGCATATTGTAGTAATGCATAACCAGAACTGGGAGTCATGAGCCCAAATCCCCAAGTTCAATTTTTCCTCCCTTAATTGACCTCCCCTCATTGACCTCCCCTTGACCCATCAAGTTCAAGCAAGAAGTTTTCAGAACGGACACTTCAAACGTTAGATCGGTATGCAAGCGGCCTTCCTCTCTCAACTGGACGACCTTGAAGCATCATCTTGGGGAGATATAGAAGTGCTTCCGCTTTCCCTCAAGCATCCCCCCATCCCAGCCCCTCTGCCCAGAGTTCATGGCAGAGACTGTGCTATATGGTAGCAAAGCACACAAGCAACCATAAGTTGACAGGTGCTTCTTTAAGAGGCACCTGGACTGACTTTCTTTGTTGTTTTCTTGAAGACGTTTCATTTCTTATCCAAGAACCTTCTTCAGTTGTGGATGAGAAATTAAACATCTTCAAGAAAAAATACAAACAAAGTCCAGTTGCCTCTTGACAAAGCACCTTTGGGATGTTCATTTACTATTTTCTTAGGGTAGTTGGGAATTTCTTCCATATTCTTCTTGGTAATTTTTCTGATCTGTCTTAGCTGGAGGCCTCCAAGGGTACAACAGCTGGTATTCTAAGTATACATTCCCTGGCTGTTTCCACTTACTGCTTTTCAGTCCCACAGGACTGAAGGAAAATGTGGGAAGCAAAGAAACTGCAAAAATTGTCCAGTAAAAGGCAGGATATTTCCTCACAACCCTGGAGCATCTCATTACTAAGGAAATACAAGGATGTTGTGCTTCCTCAGTAGGAATTTCACCCAAATGTTCTCTTCCTTTGAAAGCCATTCAGAAGTAATAGTTTTCATCAGGTCTATGAGAAAGGATAGGGGCAGAAAAGGCAAGGGGTTTTCAGTGGTGGGATTCCATTTTTTTTAACTACTGGTTCTATGGGCGTGGCTTGGTGGGCGTGGCAGGGGAAGAATACTGCAAAATCTCCATTCCCTCCCCACTCCTGGGGGAAGGTTACTGCAAAATCCCATTCCCTCCCCACCCCAGTAACCTGCTTTCCAGCTCTGTTCTCCTGTGCAGGGCAACCAAAGAAGATCACCAATGCAATGCAAAAATCTAATACTACATCAAGCTACAATGCACAAAGGAGGGTTCGCCCCACCCCGGTGAGACCTGCCTATCAGGACAACCTGGTCTACCCAATTATGGGACGGAGCATACTGCTTCCACTTTCGCCTCCCAGCCCCAATCCAGGAGCCTTCGCAGGCAGTTGCTTTCGCGACAAATGAATTTTGTGTTCAATTTATGTTTTACCGACAAAGAAATAAATTTGACAAAGGAATAAATTCAACACAACCCACAAAGAAATTAGTAGTGGAGGTGAATTTACTACAGCAAAAGCCACAAGGAAATGTGTCCGTTGTTTTCTAGCTGACTTTTCATATATTCTGAGCTTTCATCAGGAAAAAAAAAAAACCCGGTATATTACAAATAGTGATGAGTATTAAATGTCAATTCCATGGTAATCATTCTAGCAGCTGTGGTGGCACAGTGGTTAGGATGCAGCATTGCAGGCAAATTCTGCCAACTGTCAGCAGTTCGATCCTGACTGGTTCCAGGTTGACTCAGCCTTCCATCCTTCCAAGATCGGTAAAATGAGGAGCCAGATGGTTGGGGGCAATAGGCTGACTCTGTAAACGGTTTGGAGAGGGCTTTGAAGCAGAATATAAGTTAGGGCTATTGCTATGGCTATTGTAAATCCTTTTCTCCTCCCTCCCTCCCTCCCTTCCTTCCTTCCTTCCTTCCTTCCTTCCTTCCTTCCTTCCTTCCTTCCTTCCTTCCTTCCTTCCTTCCTTCCTTCCTTCCTTCCATTCACCCACCCAATCACCCACCCATCCATGGTGCACAATGGTTAGAATGCAGTATTGCAGGCTGACTCTGCCCACAGCCAGGAATTCAATCCTGACCAGCTCAAGATCGACTCAGCCTTCCATCCTTCCAAGGTTGGTAAAATGAGGACCCAGATTGTTGGGGGCAAGAGGCTGACTGTGTAAACTGCTTAGAGAGGGCTGGAAAGCACTGTAAAGTGGGATATAAGTGCTATTGCTAACTGGATGCAATATTCCAAGGGAGATCTTTGTAAAACAGTATTAGAACTTCATGTGATGTCAGTTCAAGAGAAAATTAACTGGGGGGGAGGAGGGGGGTAACCAGGAAAAAGAAATCTGAGTTTGGGCAGCAGGGGCACCTTTTAGCTGCACCGTTTGTATTTCTTAACATGTCCTTCAGTTTGGAAAAAAAATGACAAAAAAAAATATACTCGGAGTTCTTCTAAAAGAGATCGTGGCAGTGATTTCTGATTAGCACTCCTGGATGAGCCTAGAGATCATTCAAGGGCCTTTCAGTTGGAATTTAGTTTATCGAGGGATCCGTGAAATAATCTCCTTTGTTGTCTTTCCAAGGATTTCAGATTCCAATTAAATTCAGAAACTTGCAAGAACGTCTCTTCCTCAGAGCCAACTTCAGCAAATCCCAGGTGACTTTCAAGCTTCGACTTGCCCACTGGAGGGAGCTGGTGAATTCTCTCTCCTCAGAACACAAAACCAGAAAAAAAAAAAAAAAGAGCTCTGGAAATGCCCTAGGATGGATTGGCCAACACATGTTCCTTAATCCTGATTGCCGTTGTTATAAATCATAGTAAGATCTTCTCTTACATTTTTATGTTATCTTGGATCCCACATTCTTAACCTGAAGTAGCTACTGGCATGTAAAGTCATGCAGTAAGAATCAGGAATATCAGCCAAACTGAAGCAAGCCAAGTCCAAGTCAATGGAGGAGGAAAAACATAAGGCTTTGGGTCTTCGAAATGTCAACTCTGAAGCTGGCTTGACTAAGGCCATCTTTGAGGGTTCAGGGTTGCCACAATGGAGATGAGAGTTAGGAAGGGGGGGAAATAGAGATAGCTGGGGGGTGGTTAATAGCCAAAACAAAATAGTTTACTCTGGGAACCAAGGACATTCTCACAGGTGGCTGAAGAGAGGAGGAATGAAGTTGCCAAGCAACCAGACAGCACCTTGATTGGAGCATGTGACTGATTGTTTGGGGAAAAGTGGGAAACTTCTACTTTTAATGAGGTGGAAAACAAGGGAACTGCTAGCGTTGGTTTTCATCAGTTTGTGCCAATATGATGTATCCAATAAAACAGTTCTTTTAAGGAATCTACCTGCCTAGGAATTCTGTTTGCTATGGGTATATTACTTGGAACCTTGGCACTAAGATCCCCAGAACTAGAATTGGTGCCTTTTTAAAAACCCTGGCAGCAGGTAAAGGAAATTTTTTCTGGCAAGGTTGGACAGGCATGGAAGGGGCAAAAGAGTCAGGCCTTGCAACATATTCTCTAAACAAAGAAATGATGGTTGGATTGGGTTGGGTTTGGCCTTCGTTATCTGGTGATGCACTCAAGAGGCAACTGGGTTTTCTTTGTTTTTCCTTGAAGACATTTCGCTTCTCATCCAAGAAACTGCTTCGGTTCTGACTGAACGGTAGGGAATTCCACCAGAGCTGAGGAAGCTTCTTGAATGAGAAGTGAAACGTTTTCAAGGAAAAACAAGGTCCAGTTGCCTTTTGAAAAAAAAAGCACCTTTGGAACAACCATTGCTTGGATGACTGAGAATTTCCTTAGGCACTTTTGCTATGTTTGGTCCCTAAAACTGTAGCTGATGTCAGCTGCCACGTGATGCTTACTTGTGCTTTGCTACTCTTCAGTGGCAGACTGCCATGAACTCTGGGGAGAAGGGGAAATATAATGGAGAAGCCTTGGGGGAAAGCGAAAGTAAGTATTGCATTTCCTCGAGATGCTGCTTCAAGGTCACCCTGCACAGGAGAAAGTGGTTGCCTTGCACAGGAGAAAGGAGCTGGAAAGCAGGTTAGTGGGCTGAAGAGGGAATGGGGATTTTGCAGTATAGCCTTCCCCTGCCATGCCCACCAAGCCATGCCCACCATGTCACACCCACAGAACCGGTAGTAAAAAAAATTGAATCCCACCACTGACCCCCATCATCACCACCACCACCATCATCATTTTAACTATTTCTATCCACTGTAGGACGAAGGCCTCTTCCGCCTGTTTCCAACCCATGCAGTCCTGAGTTTCCTTTTGCCAATTGGGCCCGCCATACTTGCTGATGTTATCAATCCACCTTGTTTGAGGTCTCTTTTGTGGACGCTTTTTATCAAGTGGGATCCATTCTATGACCACCTTGGTCCACCTGCCCTCAGTTCTTCTTGCTAGGTGACGATCCCATTTCTGTCATGCCCCTGGTGGAGACTGACTCTGAGGGAGAGGAGGAACAGCCGACAGGGAGTGGGAGTGTGGCTCCGGAGGTGGTGGAGGAGGCTGGGGAAGGGCAGAGGCCGGATGGGCAGTCAGAGGAGGACCCAGGCCCATCCCCTCTCCATCCTAGGGCACGCAGGGAGGAGAGGATGAGGGAGAGACGTGAACGGCGTGGTGTATGGAGGAGGAAAAGGCCTTGATTCTCCTCATGGGCTGCAGCTGTGACAACTGAATAAGAGGACGGACATGTGTACGAGCGAGCGTTGGAAACAAAGTGTGGAAATATCTCTAGTTTGTTGTTCCTCTCGGAGTTTGGCATCCTTCCCGGCGTGTGTTCTGTTATCTGCGGATGTCCTCCAGCCCTTATTTTGCCTGGTTTGTGTTGTTTTTTCCCTCTTTCTTGTAACCGTTTGTGTGGGAGTTTTTTGTCTTCAGTCAAGAATATTTGGAACTTGGAAGCAAAGTGATGGAATCAAAGGAGTTTCACTGGGTTTTTTGTGACTGTGTTTATTTTGTATCCCCCCTCCCAACGTCATCACAACTTCCATCTCCATTCTTTTACTCTCTTGACGATATTGTATACTTTCGTTTGTTCTCTAACCCATGTGCAGGTCTTTCTATTTTGTCTTGGGATGCCTAGCATGTGTTTTTCCATGGCTCTTTGCAAAGGTGAAGAACTCTATATTTGGACAAAAATGCCAAATTCAGTCTTAAACATCTGGTTGACTGAGGGTACTACCATAATAACTGTTGTAATAATAGTAATACAAAAAGTCTGGATAATGATAATGATTCCAGTACTTGGAAATGGCAGAATAGAAGAGAGGGAACTGGAGACGCTAACAAAAGACAAAGACCTACAAATAGTAATAGAATGACTGTGGTAAAAGCAAACAAAAGTAATAGTAATTACCTTGGGTGTAATCCCAAACCAACTGGAGCGCTATTTAAGCATCCTCGGCATTGACAAATTCAGCCTGGGTCAGTTGCAGAAAGCAGCTTTACTCGGAACAGCTTACATCCTGCAACGCTACCTCTAACAACTCAAAACATCCACATCTGCCTGTCCCAGGTCCTTGGGAAAGACTCGATAGGTGTACAAAAAAGCCAAATCCAGCCCGAACAACTGTGTTATGACCTGCGGCATGGCACAAAGGCAACACAGCCAGATAATAAGTAGTAATCCCTTTATTAGCATCAAACTTTGCCCCCAAGGTCCTGGTTTACCTTCTGGTCTGGTGAAAAACTCTCCCAGGAGCAGCCTTTGGCTGCAGAGATTCAAGCTGTCAACAGAAAACTTTAAGTCCAATCGATGCAAGATGAGGTAATTAATCTGGCAGGGCAAGATAAGAAGTTCCAGAAGGGAAATAGCAGTAAATCAGTTGGGAGGATGCCAGGAACACAGATAACCGCAGTCAACACAAGATAAACTCACATTTGTTCCTGGCAAATGCAGCTCTGAGCTGCTTCTCCTTTAAACTCTCTTCCCAGGTGTGGCTAATGAAGGGAATCAGGGCCCTTTCCTCCCTCGTAAGCCACACAACCCACGTTGCTCTCTTCTCTGTTCCTCCCTGAGTGCCCTAGGAGGAAGAGGGAGTGGGCCTGGGTCTTCCTCTGAACCCCGTCTCCCTTGTTCTACCTCTCTTCTGCTCTGCCCAGCTGGACTTTGCCCTTCCCCAGTTTCCTCCACAGCCAACGGAGCCACACCTCCACCCCTGTCAGCTGTTCGTCTTCCTCCTTGGATTCAGACTCTGACAGGGGCATGACAATCTGGCTGTGTGACAAATCACAGTAATTATTAGAGCCAGTGTGATATGGTGGTGAAGATGCTGGCCTAGAAATTAGCAGGGAATAACTTCTAGTCCAGTGATGGTGAACCTATCTTACATGTGTCAAAGGTGCTATGCCACAACATTTTGGATGACACATCAGTGTTCACCAACATCCGGCAGTGACTATTCTCAGTACCTCCACGTGGCTTCAATGACTCTCAGAAAGAGGACTAATAACCAGATGACTACATGGAATATAAATGCTTCTATTCTCCACCATTCTGTCAGAACTGAAGAAACTTCTTAGATGAGAAGTGAAACATCTTGAACCAAAACAAGGAAGTCCAGTTGCCTTTTGAAAAATGACCTGGATGACTGAGAATCTTCATAGACATAGTCACTATAAGTTAGCAGCAAAGACACATACCGATATAGCAACCATCAATTAACTAATTTATTTTTTTACTCAGAACAGAGTACAGATTTGTTTAATTTATACTTGAATGCAAACTTAATTTTTGCAATTATAAACTAACATACAAACTCAAAGTGACCTATTCTTCATCATTCATACTTCTCCAGATTTTTTAAAGCTCATAGTAAAACAAAAATACACATATTTTTGAAAATAATGAATGAGGTGATGAGCCTTTTGAGAGCTGCATTCAATGAAATTTCATTTTAATGTATGCTGATCAGTGTACAGTCAAAGAGACAATCATATTATTCTAAGTTCTTAGTCTCTAATGAGTGCTTGAGCTTTATAGAGGAATACTTTGCAAAGGGTTTGTTTGCTAATTATTCTCCAACTAAATGTAAAATTATTCCTGATAATCAAGATCTCCTGGCTGGTTTTTATGTTGCACTGTGGGAAGCCAGATGCTTGGATTTGCAAACTATGATTCATACTTCTGCACAATGTATGAATGCAGCCAATATGGCTTGCTTAACGAACTGTATTTAAAGTACATTATGGATTAACGTGTCATGTGAACCAGAACTTTAAACTTCATTTTCGGATGATGAAGTAAAAGAAACTACATATACTGATGCTTGTGAACATGTGCACATAACTCACCTACATAAAAATCTGAGGTTCTTTAATTAAAACTGACAATTGCAAGCATTAATTGATTGGCATGAGGCTACCACCAAACTAATTGCTGTTTATTTATAATGTTTCCCTTTTTTATTTTAAAATCCAGCAGAAAAGAAGTGGGTTTTCCCTGCAAATCCCTTCTCATGATAGAAATGATTGCAAACAGTAATTAAGGCTTGAGAAATTACAGGGGAGGAAATTCAATTGCAAAAATATTAATTGAATGTGTGCTATCAAACACCATTTACTCCCCTCCCACTCATTTAACCTACCATTCCGTTCCCAAATGTTGTTTGATCTTTCTTTAATTCCAGTCCTGGGTTGGGGACACATTTGCGCATTTGCCTTTGATTTGTATCCTGCAGTATCTTGAAAGTTCAAGGGAGATTATAAATTATATACATACAGTATATACCACATTTGTTTTGTTGCTCTTGCCATGGGAAGAAAGGAGATCTCCCTTGGCTGGTTCAAACTTTTGTATATATTTTAAGTTTACTCACAGATGTTATGTTTATTTTTGGCATGGTGACACTTTTGTTCTTATAGTGTTACTTCCTTCTTTCTCCCTCCTCCATCCCTCCCTCCCTCCCTCCCTCCCTTCCTCCTCCTCCTCCTCCTCCTCCTCCTCCTCCTCCTCTTTCTCTTACCTCTCATTTCTCCTTTTCTCCTTTCTCCTCCACCTCCTTCCAAATGTCTCAGAAAAGTAGGAATCTAACATTTGTTCCATTTTTTTCCAAGGCTGTAAAAGCATTGCTGTAGATTCTGGAGCATTTACTTTATACTTTATTACTAAACTGTATTTCTGTGAAAAGTATTCTATAAGATTTGGGTGAACATTTGAGGAGAGGAGAGGTAGAAGAAAAAGCTGAAAGCATCTGTTTCAGTTTCGTTCGTTTTTTCCCTTGTTTTCCCATTCATTAATTGGTGTTGTGGCACCTTCAATTCAGCTTCCCCAAATATCTACATGTTTTGTTTGTCAGTTTGCTCCACTGACAGTTTCCCATCAAATTTTCCTAAAGTGATGCCATTTTTCTGCATTGTTTTGATAAATATGCAGTCTTTTGCACGGATGTTTCTGCAATAAACTTGCTTTTAAAAAAAAAAAAAAAAGAAGCAACAAACTCAGAGGACTTGTAAAGTTCTGATAGTTGAGCGTTCAGCTTTCAACTGTAATCGGCAAGTGAGATTTGGTTCATATATTGATTAAAAACAGCAAAATTACCTCCGTCATCATTCAAATGAGAACCAGTAGTTGCTCCATCTCTACAACGGGCAAGTAGGGGACAGCGATGATATTACAGGTGAAAGTCACTGTAACTGAAAAGTATCTCTTTGTGCCCCTTCAGCAAAATTCAGGCACCATTTATTCAATCCTGGGTTGTATAAACAGAGGCACAGAATCAAGATCACATGAAGTATTAGTGCCGCTTTATAAAAACCTAGTAAGACCACACCTAGAATACTACAACCAATTTTGGTCACCATACTACAAAAAAAGATGTTGAGACTTTGGAAAAAGTTGAGAGAAAAGTGTGACTAAGATGATCAAAGGCCCAAAGACTAAAACATATGAAGAAGGGCTGCAGGATTTGAGCTTGGCTAGGCTAAAGAAAAGAAGAATTAGGGGTGGCATGATAGTAGTATTCCAGTATTTGAGGGGCTGCCACAAAGAAGAGAGGATATTGGAGGATGGAGGAGTCCAGCCGTATTTGTACCAAGCCAGAGAGAGGTATATTCTACCCGTTTCTCCCAACCCAGTAACACCCTTCTTACTATTTCTTTCCTGGCCTCAGATCTGCCAAACGCTGCCTGGCTGGGGTCTCTGGCTTTACCCCTCCCACTCTTCCTGCCCCCCCACCTCGCCCAGGACATGTCCCAAGTTTTAGGGGGTCATCTTTTAAATGTGGGGATCACAACCGAGTCAATATTCCAGCTGCAATTTGATGAGCAAGAGAGAAGCAATGGGACAATTATCAATTATGAGCCGTGGTGGCGCAGTGGTTAGAGCGCAGTACTGCAGGGCTACTTCTGCTGACTGCCGGCTGCCTGCAATTTGGCAGTTCGAATCCCACCAGGCTCAAGGTTGACTCAGCCTTCCATCCTCCTGAGGTGGGTAAAATAAGGACCCAGATTGTTGGGGGCAAGAGGCTGATTGTGTAAACTGCTTAGAGATGGCTGTAAAAGTATAGTGAAGTGGTATATAAGTCTAAGTGCTAGTGCTATTGCCCTTCCTTCCTTCCTTCCTTCCTTCCTTCCTTCCTTCCTTCCTTCCTTCCTTCCTTCCTTCCTTGTGGTTAGAATGCAGTATTGCAGGCTAATTCTGCTGACTGCCAGCAGTTCAGTCCTGACCAAAAATGAGGACTCAGCTAGTTGGGGACAAGTGGCTGACTCTGTAAACCACTTAGAGAGGGCTGTAAAGCCCCGTAAAGTGGTATGTAAGTCTAAGTGCTATTGCTATTTGCCTGAATTTGGCCTTATGCTACTCAAGAATAGCAGCTTTTTAGCAATTGCATCATAAGGCTCGCATTTCTAAAGTGCCTGGTCCAAACTGCAATGACACCATAACCTTTCCCCATCCTAATATCTGACGCAAGTGTACAATTTGAGCATTAATTGTTAAGATGCTTTTGTGTGTCTGTGAATATTAACTTGCGTTTGCTGACTGCGACGGGATATTTTTTTTTTCATCCAAGAAGTATCTTTAGAATTATACTTTAAACGTGTATAACTATATGTACACCCCTCCTTTGTCTGCTTCTTGGCTTCATTAACTTTGAAGCCTGCACAGGAATCCAGACAAGTGGGAGGTGACTGAAATTAGCTTTTAAAAACAAATTAATTGTGAACCAGAAAAGGGAGCAATTGTGTGCATTTTGGAACCACACCACCAAGAATATGAAGAAATCTATCGAAAGTAGGTCAGCACAACCATAAGATTCTGGGATAGATTCCTTGCTAAATCAACCTCTGGCCCCCACTTGGGCCTTGCACATTGTGTGAACTCCGCAATCGTGCTAAGCTAAAAAAAGGAAAGGAGTGGAAGGTTTGCAAGTTGTGTGAACAAGACGGTTGGTTTTCCTGGTTTTCTTTAGGGGAAAAGAAATTCCTTTTTGATCAATGGGCAGGTCAATTTAAGGGCAGGTCAATTTTTCAACTCCGATCAGTGCCAAACTGGGGAGAAGGGTAATTTCCCCTCCCAGGAGAGGCTGCGGGGACGCGCTCAGAAGCTGCGGCCCTCGAGGATCGAGCCGGCTGGTGGGAAGGGGCGCAGCGCACGTCTGCTGCCTTCCAGAGGATCGCTCGCGACCCCAACCCCCCCTTCAGAAGAAGCCCCTATTCTCGCATCCCGAAAGGTGGGAAGGGGCGCAACGCAGGTCTGCCGCCTTCCAGAGGATCGCTCGCGCCCCGCACCCCACCCCAGGAGAAGCCAATGGAACAGAAGTTGCCCTCGGAAGTTGCGAGAGCTTCGTGGCTTTCAAGAAGAGACTGGGCTGCCTATCTGACAGAAATGGTGTAGGGTGTCTCTCCTGCTTGGGCGGGAGTGGGTGGGCTAGATGACCTCCAAGGTCCCTTCCCCCTCTGATGATCTGAGAGCCCCCCTCCTCGCCTCCCGGGAGCGCGCATCTTGGAGCGGAGACCCTCGACGGCGAAGGAGGTGGCCCCCGGCCGAGGGAGAAGCGAAGTCCCGCACAGCGACGCCGCTGCGCGTCTCCTGGGGGTGGCAGCTCCTCTCCAAGGCGCCTCCTCCCCCGGGGGAGCGCCGGCGGGGGCTCCCTGCCTGCCCAGGGAAGGCTCGGTGGGGAAAGCGGGGCGCCTGCCAGAGGACGAGCCGGCCCGGGAGCCCGTCAGGGCAGGAAGGTGCGTCTCTCCAGCCCCGCCTCGCCGCGCCCCGCCCCGCGCCGGCTGAAGGCTGGGCTGGCGAGCGAAGCTGCAGCCGCAGCCGCAGCAGCAGCAGCAGAAGCCGGTCGGGAGGGCAAGTGCGCCGCGGCCTGGGGGGCGGCGCCCAAATAAGGCTGGGTGGGGGCTGAAAGGACCGGACCGGGGCCGGCTCGGCTGCCTAGGGAGCGGCGAGGGGACGGCCCGGCCCGCGCCCTCCGGGGGAGCGATGCCCTCGCCGCCCCAGCCGGCCGCCAGGACTCCGCCTTGCCCGGGGGCGCCCACCGCCCATGGGATGTAGCCGCGGCGGGCCGCTGGGGGGGCTTCCGCGCGCCCCGCTCGCCCTGGCCATGCTGCTCCTCTGCACCTACTTCTTCTACTGCCTGACCGGCCCCTGCCAGCCCCTCCGCCGGCCCGGCCCGCCCGGCTGGCCCCCCCAGGCCCGCCCGCCCCTCTTCCCCCAGCGCCCTCCCGAGCCCCCCGGGCAGGAAGAGGAGGAAGAAGAGGAGGAGGAGGAAGAAGAAGAAGACGAAGCCGCCGGAGCCGAGGAGGATGCTCCGGCCGGGGCTCTGCCCGTGGCCAGCGGCTCCGGCCAGAAGAAGTTCCCGCAGGCCATCATCGTCGGCGTGAAGAAAGGCGGGACCCGCGCGCTGCTCGAGTTCCTGCGCGTCCACCCGGACGTGAGAGCCGTCGGAGCAGAGCCGCACTTTTTCGACCGCTGCTACGAGAAGGGGCTGCTCTGGTACAGGTAAGAGGGCTCCGTCCTCCGGGCCAGGAGGTTGCGCGCCACTTGCGCCCTCGCTCCGCCATCCAGCGCTGCGCTGGCTTGGAGTCCCTGGGCTCCTCCGCCCGGTCTCCGGAGCTGCTCCGGGTTGGAAAATATCCCCCAAGGCGCTTCCCCCCTGCCCCCAAAAGGCAACTGGACGGTCTTTGCTTATTTGCTGGAAGACGTTTTGCTTCTTCATCCAAGAAGCTTCCTTCCGTTCTGAGGGGCTGGAAATGATAGTTTCCCAAGCCCCGAGCGGAGCCGATCCCGGGCGGCCTTCCCCAACTTGCCTGGGATGGGATGGAAGTGGGAAATCCTCTAGAAGACAGGAGCGGGATGGAAGTGGGAAATGGGTGATGTAGTTAAAATGGGTCTCATTAGCCAAGCCAGGAGGACAGTTTCTTCGGCCCGGTCCAAAACTCAATTATTCATCTGGCCGCCCCGCAGAGGGCTGAAGAGCCGCCCCCCGCCAATGCCTCCTCCCGAGTCCGTCCTCTTCCTCCTCGAATCCGCTTTTATTTTATTTATTTTATTTTTTTGCCCTTTGGGTTTTTATTGATTTACTTCGTGCCGCTGCCATACGCTAAATGAGGGGTCTCCAAACGGGGCAACTTTAAGACTTGTGGAGTTCCGGGTAGTTGGCTGGAGAATTCTGAGAATGGAAGTCCGCAGGTCTTAAAGTTGCCCCGTTTGGAGACCTCTGCGCGAAATAAATAAACTAACTTTGTGCCACTGCCCACCCTGGCTCTGCTGAGAAGAAACGTTGCCCCGAGTCATTTCCACTGGAGTTGTCCCTCTGCTTTGCGCACCTTGCTTCCCTGGTTCCTCCTGTTGCTTTTTTCCCTCCCTCTTCAGTAAAGTTTTGCTTTGGACAGGCACAAATAACTCAGCCTAACGGTTGGGTTTTCTTTGGAAACTCAGCAGCGCTGCTGCAAACTTGAGAGGTTGTATTGATGATGGTGTCTTTCTCCTCCCTAGCCCCTTCCCTTGTGTTAGGAGGTCCTCCTGCAAAAGGGGTCAGCCGGTCTGGTTCTTAAATGGCAAAGGCTGACAGCAGCCAGGAGTTTAAAAAGTGTCTTCCCTGACCGCTCCAGCCTTGTTCAGACAAGACTTCGTTGCTAGATACGGGGCGGCTCTGGAAGATGATGAGCCCAGCTCTGTTCCACAATGGATGAAACCCTGAGCCCAATTCAGCCGCTGCTTTTTTCTACCTTCCTCCTACTTTTTATAATAGTTTCTATTATGGGATCTCGGGGTAGAAAAGAAATCCTGACTTTCCCAGGCTGAAAGCTGCCTGCTTTTGAAGTCTATGGCGGCTTGTCTGCTTCTGTGACTTCAAAGGGGCTCTAGATTTCACAAAGGCAAAAAGTTAACAAAAGCGAGTCGGCTATGAAACCCCCTTAAAAAAAAAAAAAACCAGATGATTAATTGAGGTTCAGGTATTTCTCCTGGGTGCCTTGCTCTGTCGTTTTAGGCTTTGAGCCTTTTCTATTCTGCAGAAAGTTTCTGTTCTTATAGCCCCCTTCCTCTCCACACTATCTTGAAAGTGAAGTCAGGATGGTGGAGGCTCTGATCCCATTTTCAGCCTTCTAATTGCCCTTATTTCCCCATCCTTTTCTTCTTCTTCTACGTTCCTTCTCTTGTGTCAATAATAATGTCCTGCAAATTTGGGTTCACTTCCACCCTGTTGAAAGTGAAATCAGGATGGTTGATGCTCTGATCCCATTTTCAGCCTTCTAGTTGTCCTTATTTCTCCATCCTTTATTTTTCTTCTTCTTCTTCTTCTACATTCCTTCTCTTCTCTTAATGATTTCCTGCAAATTTGGGTTCCCCTGAATGCAATCTCAGAAGACAGCGGTGAGATAGATTCGAAATCAGGGTCTAAACTTCTTGGGGTTTCCTTCCCCTTTTGAGCAGCCCTCAAAAAAGGATAATTTCAGAGCCAGATCCTGGGAAATGTCTTTCAAATAAATAAGCAGAAACGCTGCACGGTAGCACTTATTAGCTAAATCAAAAGTGCTGCCTTTATGTAGAGAGAGGCAGGAATAAATACTATGTGGAAGAGCAAGTTTGCCTTTAATCTTCTTCTTCTTCTCTCAGTTGCCTTTTGCAGTTTCTTCCCCAATTAGCTATTTTACAACTAATTTGATTAATGGTTTGTGAACCGGCTACTAGTTCTTGATGTCAGGGGGTATATATATATATACCTCGCTGTACATATAAATAAATGGTGTGCACCACAGCTTCAAGTCTATTGCAAACTTGATTTGAACCGAATAATAAAAACCCTTTTCGTTTTTTGTATTGGTCTCGAGAGCCTCTCTCGGGGATTTGGGTTTTGTTTTGCTGCTCCTGGGATCACGACAGGCCTCCAGCTCCTTGTGGTGAATGCTTCCCAAAATCAATAAAAGCATTTAGAGTTAAGAACTGGGGGGGGCGGGGCGGGGGGGGCTTCATTTCAAGCCATGGATATGCATTATCCCTGGTGTAACAGCAGGATAATGAAGCTTCTGTTTCCCCCCACCACACCCAAGAAATTCAAACTTCTTGAGCAAAATATATAAACAAAAGAAGACGTGGAGTGTGTGTGTGTCATGGGGCGGTGGGGGGGGAATGGTTGGAAGGATTGCAGAAGGGCTGCTCCTTGCACCCAGACCTTTGTGCATTCTTAATTGACGGGACAAAGAGTTTTTTGGAGAGAAGCCGTGAAAAGAGTCAGGTCCCTCTCATAATGGCCGGAGAGCCTGTTGAGGACGTTACAATCCTCTTCCCGTTTCAGAATGGAGGGGAGGCATGGCGCTGTTTCACTGTTCGAATCCTGCTGCCGGAGCGATCAGGCCCCCAGAAGCAGTGATCCTGTCAGATCCCGTCAGATCCCACGTGGGGGATCATCCCGAGCAAAACATTAGCGCTGTTCGCAACTTCTTGTTTCCAGCCCACCCCACCCATTTTTTTTAAAAAAAGCCTTTTCAATTCATTGTCAATGTATGCAAATCGGCCTCTGGGTAAAATCACATTTTGCAAACGCCTAATTTCCTGTTATGAGATCTTAGCACTGGGGTGGTTCATTTCTGGAAGGGAGACAACAACCCACCAGGCCCCCATGACAAGGCTAAATTGAAAAGCTTATGGCTCAGGGGGTTACAGAAACACATCAGCATCTAAGCACATGCAATGATCCAGGTTGTTTCATAAATTAATATTCCAGTGTATTTGTTTGGTGTTATAGGGCAGGTGGGCACAATAATGATTTGTTGTTGTTGTTGTTGTTATTGTTGTTATTGTTGTTATTGTTGTTGTTGTTGTTGTTATTATTATTATTATTATTATTATTATTATTATTATTATTATTATTATACACAAAAATGACAGTATACATAGCAAACGAGATAACCATGCTGGGTTTCGTATCACAAATCACTAGTCGAACACTTCCCAAGTGTTTAGGACTGTGTGATGTATTGGCGGATTATGTGAGCAGATCCCAGTAAGGTGGCCTTCTGCCTCTGACCAATGGTGATCTTGCCAGCGCCAATTGTTTTCAAGTGCTTGCCTAGGTCTTTAGGCACAGCAGCACCCAGTGTGTCCAGTACCACTGGAACCACCTGCACTGGTTTATGCCAGAGTCTCTGCAGTTCGATTCTCAAGTCCTGATATCTGGTGACTTTTTCAAGTTGTTTCTCGTCGATTCTGTTATCACCAGGTATGATGGCAAAGTCGATGATCCACACTTTTTTCTTCTCCACAGTCGTGATATCCGGGGTATTGTGTTCCAGAACTTTGTCAGTTTATATTCAGAAGTCCCACAGTAGTCCCACGGGGTGCCGCCTTGACCCCCCCACGGGGTGCTGCCTTGTCTCCACTGTATTTCCAAACAGTACTTGTATACTTTGAAACTCTGTCATAACAAGTAGGGATGTCCATGCAATGGGTTAATAAAAAAAGCCAAGATGGCAACCCATGATCACGTGATCAAAGCTCCTCCCTTTTTCAAATACATCTCAGATACGATATATGTAAATTGATTAAAAGAAGCTGAATCATTTAGGTTGCTGGTACCAAGGCATGGTCTTAACAGGCAGCCGTAATGCTTCATGAGCTAGGGTAATCCCATGTTATGTCAACATAACATGTATTTTAACATGCTCATAACATGTGAACCTAATCTTAAACTTGCATTTCAGTTAAGCTCAATAAGTAGTAATGGAGGTTCACTGGTGTAAATAACAGATTAACAGAGTTGGAAGGGACCTTGTAGGTCATCTAGTCTAACCCCCTGCCCAAGCAGGAGACCCTACACCATTTCTGACAAATAGCAGCCCAGTCTCTTCTTGAAAGCCTGCAGCGATGAAGCTCTCACAACTTCTGAAGGCAACTTCTGTTCCATTGGTTGATTGTTCTCACTGTCAGAAAGTTTCTCCTTATTTCCAGGTTGAATCTCTCCTTGTTCAGTTTCCATCTATTATTCCTAGCCTGGCTTTTAGGTGCTTTGGAAAATAGTTTGACTACCATCTGCCTGTGGCACCCCCCAAATATTGAAGCACTGCTCTCCTGTCTCCCCTGGTCCTTCTCTTCACTAGACTAGCTGTGCCCAGTTCCTGCAGCCATTCATCATATCTTTTAGCCTCCAGTAATAAGTACAAGCAACAAGTAATCTTGTTGGCAACACTGTACAAGTCATTTTGGGTGGCTGCAGAATTCTGGGATTGAAGTATAAGCATCTTCAAGATGCCAAGATTTGAAAAAAAAACCACTACTCTAAGTAATCTAAGGTCCTGAAATTTTCTGGTGGTTCCTCAGGACCAACCCAGACTAAATCCTGCTGGGCTTTAGAATTAGACAGGTTTAACCAAGTGTTGTCCTCTGCTGAGAGTCAGTCAAAGTTCTGGCAATGTTTACTTCGGTCTAACCGTGCTGAAGATTAAATGGTACACCTCCCCGTGGTTTTCCAGAGAAGAGTTAACCACCTGCTCAGTTCTCAGCCTTAACTGCAGCTCCATCATAATCTCTTGATCTGTGTAAAAAGTAGGAACTAAACCTACTGGCTTTAACGTTTATCTTTCGTTCCCCCCTCTTTCTTGTTTGTAAGCTTGTTAAACTTATGTCTGTTTCTTTTACTCGTTTTCCCTTTGGCAGAGAAAGTTGGCTCAGGTATATTTAAGATTGCATACAGTTGCAGGGGGATGGAGATATATTTAAATCTGGGTGTGGATATGTGCTTGGGGGTTGGAGAAAGAATTGTAGAAGCTGAGCTCCTGGGGGAATCTTTTAAAGTAGTGTCAACATTTCTGAAATAGTTGACTAAGCCGAGAAATTCCAAATTGTGCCAAAAGCTTTTTAATTGCCAGCATGTTGACCCCACCTCCTGCACCTGTGGAATTGTTCGATTTAAATGGTTTAAAAATAATAATAATGTTTTGAGCCACTAACTCCTTCTGCACCGACCCAAGTCTCTTTCTGTTTTCCCATGCAGTGTTTAATCCTGAAGGCAGGTCTGTGGATCCAGCTTGAAATATTTCATAGATGGCCTCTGATCAGCCATTGTCATTCCTTAAAGAAAGAAGTTCTTTTGCTTTGTCAATATATTATGCAACTCAACAAAAGGCAAAGGGTAGTATCTTTCCCTGGTGTTTTTTTTTTTTTTTTTGATGCTTTTCTTAGCCCTACCTTTTTCTGCAACTTGGGCCCTTTGTTAATAACAAAAGAAACCTTCAGTTAGAAAGCCATGAGTAATTCCCCAGATTGCTAAACCCTTTTAACCCTTGAGTTTGGAGCAGAAGAAGACTGTCCGATTCAATAGAGAGGGCAGGATGCAAATTGAATCAGTAAATGAACAAAGCAAGAAGTAGAACAGTTTTCCTTGTTGGCACAAATGCATTTATGACCGTCCAGGACTTAAGGAAATCATTAATTCAAGCCAGCAGCATTTGCAGAGAGGCCTTAAAAGCAGTGCAAAACTGCAGCTGCAAAATCACCTCTGGAGACTTCCCTTTTCTATGTGCATCAGGTTGTGCCAGTGTGACTGTTATGTTGTTGTTGTTGTTGTTGCTTTGCTACAAACACACACACTGCCCGTGCCCCTAATCTAAACCCTTAAAAGGTTTGGGTTATATTTCCCTAGGGCTTAGGCTAAACCTCAAGTTTAGAAAAAGGAGTTTTAGTTACTCCCGCGGCAGTGAACAGCTATGCAACAGGCTAAATTCAGATAAGTGCAGGGAAGTTTTTGCAAACCCCACCTGTCCGGGCACAGCTAGACTGATGAATTCCAGCTACAGTGGAAAAGGGGTGAGGTTGCAACAGGTAAACAAGCAATAACCATCCCTCTTAATGATTTCTTGCCACAATTAAATTCAGGGAAGAGGCGAAGTGCGGTTTTAAAACATGTCTCAGCTCAGTCAAGGAAGACACTCTTCTTGGCAGCATGGAGGCTAAATTCATTTAAGGTTTTCGGAGAGAATCCCCAAGTTCCTTCACCTCCCCAGGTTGTTCCCAGGTTCAGATCAATGGGCCTTGGTTCAGGGGTGGGATTCAAAAACCCCAGCGACCGTTTTGCTGTCCAGTTGCTGGGTGGGCGTGGCCATGGTGGGTGTGGCCTACCGGAACTTCCGGGAGGGCTGTTTTTTTGCCTTCCCCAGAGTCCGGAGGCTTCCCTCGGGCCTCTGGGAGGGCGAAAATGGCCTCCGCCGGGCTATGGAAGCCTTGCTCAATTAAATAGCTTCTCTCCATCTTCTCTCAGTCATGGGATTAATATATACAGGTAGTCCCTGACTTACAACAATTCCTTTAGAGACTGTTTAAAATTACGATGGCACCAAAAAAAGAGAGCAACTTACGATTGTTTTTCACAGTTATGACCTTTGAAGCATACCCCTGTATATCAACATTCAGGTGCTTGGTGACTGCTTCATACTTGTGACCGTTGCTGTATCCCAGGGTCACGTGACCCCCTTATGCAATCTTGTGATAAGCAAAATCAAGGGGGAGGGAAACCAGATTCACTTAATAACCAAGTTACTAATTTATCAACTGCAGTGATTCACTTAATGACCGTAGCAAGGAAGGTCATAAAATAGGGCAAAACTCACTTAATAGATGTCTCACTTAACAACAGAAAGTTTGGGCTCGATTGTGGTGGTAAATCCACGACTACTTATATTCACCTGGATGGTTATGCTACCTTTTAATTTAGTATTAATTTTCTGGGTGTTGGGTGGGTAACCCCCATTCCCACCCTGGTCTTTGAGGGAAGGCACTCCAAAAAGTTATGCATGAAGATAAGAACCTGTTTTGTTCATTTTCCATTTTTATTTTGTTTATTTATTTTTCTGTATTTCGTTTAGTAAATGGTGTGCTGTTTTCATGCTCCTAGTGGGCCCTGGTGTGTTTTAATCATAGTTAACAGAGCCGGTTTTATGAGTCGGAGAAATAATCTTGGCTTGCTTGACCGATTCCTGGTTAGCTGTCCTTCCTTTCTATCTCCTCTTGCATTTTTCTGAGTGGATTAGACTTTGAGGAGGGAGTTCAGCAGATAATTGGGATCTAAGCATAGCCTTTAAATTCAAATCATGCAGCCATCAGAACATCCGCAACGCTCTCCAGATTCAATCAGTGGTGTGTTCGTTCTTCTTCGTGCCATATTTCTACGGCTAATAATAGTAATAGCTTCAGATGGCACGTGAATGAGTCCTCTTTATGCATAAAAGTGGCGCAGAAAAACATTTTGTGGTTGGTGGTGTTTAGAAGAAAGTGTTTATTCATTTCGCCTGCAAATAGCCAGTGTGTATTTACAACTCTTTCTGAACAAGCAGGCGTGCCGGATTGCTTCAGGGTTTCGGAGAACTTTACACGCATATGGGTGTAACCGTGTAGCTCAGGGGGTCGGTAACATGTCACGCACCAGCTCTTCCCCCATCAAAACAGGACAGATTGCTCCGAGTATCGCAGTTTCTTGGAGAGACCTAGACTTATTGCTGAAACTTCACGCATTTTTCTTGATCTTCCTTCAGGATGCAAAAACCTTTTGATTTTGGCGATCTCATGAATCATGGGGGTTAATTTTGAGAATTGAAACTACGGACACTTGACAATTTCCCACTTTAGGATGATCATGAACGGGGCGAGACGAGTCAGAAAAATCAAGATGGCAACTGTGATCACACAATCAGAGTCCCACTCCTTTTTTTTCTAAAAAAAAAAGACTACTGTGTTTCCCTGAAAATAAGACCGGGTTTTATGTTAATTTTTGCTCCAAAAGACGCATTGGGGCTTATTTTCTGATTAGGTCTTATTTTAAGGGAAATATGGTACTAAATGTGTGTCTGGCTGACGATCTTAACTAGGGCTTATTTTTGGAGTAGGGCAGGGATGGGATTTTACCAGTTCGCACCTATTCACTAGAACTGGTTGTTAACATTCTAAGCAGTTTGGAGAACCGGTTGTTAGAAGAAATGACTGGCCTAATCCTGTAAGGAAGGCACGCAAGGAAAGCAGCAAAAATCTTTCTTTCTCTCCCCCAAACTCCCAAATGAGTGTTTGGGACCCTGCTAGGCATCCTACTCCAAGAGGCTGCGCCAGAACGACAAGTCTCACAAAGACTAATTTCTGGTGGAGTTTGGGGGAGAGAAAGAAAGACTTCTGCAGCTTCTTCTGCTTTCCTTGCATGAAGCCAAAAGTCTCAGTCTCTCTCTCTCTCTCTCTCTCTCTCTCTCTCTCTCCCCCCTGAGAATGGAGCTGGAGATGGTATCCTGTGATCCCAAGTAAAGAATGATTGATCGGTAGGAAAATGGGGTGGGAAATTTTCCTGCAGACTTTTTTGGGGATTTTCCGAGGGTCTCTGGTCCATGGGATTTACAATTATGAGTTTGGTGGCCCCTGAGGTCCAAAAGGTTGGTGATCCCTGTTCTAGAGTGTCTTGCTGGTAGATGAAATGTGAGACTCCCTGGGAAATATGCAAAAGTGCAGAATGTGTCTGGACTGAGCAGCTGAAGTTTTGAGTGTCAAACGAGGTCTGTAGGAAGAGCCCACATCAGTAGTGGTATACTACCGGTTTGGACTGGTTCAGCCGACCTGGTAGTAAAAACAAAAAATCCAATGATCAGCTGAGAGGAGAGAAAAAAATCAATCAGCTGAGAGGACAATGAAGAGAAAAGTGCAGAGTTTTCTTTATCCTCTCAGCTGATTGGCCCTGCAGGTCTCAGCTGGTTGTGGGGAAAGCTGCACAACCGTGTTAGGCAAAGCACCCCAGCAAGCCACGTCCCGCAAGCCATGCCCACTGAACTGGTGGTAAAACAATTTGAATCCCATCACTGGCCCACTTCTTGCCTAACTTTTGCAAACAAAGATAATATTCCTTGGCATCTTTTGGGATACCAAAGATAGTATCTATCTATAACTCTCCCTGGTTTTAAACTTTGAGATTTGAAACATCAGTGTTCTGACCAAGGCTTCTGAGACCGTAATTACGCACACGCTTATTTTAAAAACAAGACTTATTTTATTGCAACGCCGGGAATTGTTTTCATTCCCAGCTGGAATTAATCTCAAACAGTCCCTCGAGATAAGCACCCACCTTTCTTTTCTGCCAATAACAGAAGTATCAAATGAACTAGAAAAAAAAAAACCAACTGAAGTACAAAGAGCTGCAAGAATGAATCTGAACCGAACAAATGACTTTGCTTCCTGCAAAGGTTTCATCATCTTTGCCAGTCCTTTATACCTGATGGGAGGGGCGGTCACCTCCCAGCCTCACTCCCAAGTTGCCCCTTTTGTCTCAGCTTCTCTTGCCTTCTAGCAGCTCTGTGCACATACACCCTGGGAACAGGCTCCCCTTGTTCCTCTGCCCCACTTCTACCAGACTCCAGAGGCTCCAAAGGCAGCACCCCACTCCCAGATGGTCCTGGCCCCATCTCTGCATCAGATGCAGGACCCTCATCCGAGTCCTCTCCAGACTGGTCCCCGTTCTTCCCCACTGTCCGATTCCGCTGCCATATGCACCGGCTGCCGGCGAATCACAACGCTCAGTGAGTTATGGGAAGATGATAAAAAGTCTGTTTTCTCTGTTGTTTTCCTGGAATTCCTGCTACTAGTGTATAGATTTCCAGGGCCGATATGCTTGCAATTGAACTGTTATCTGTGTTACAGCGAGAACCAAATCAAGCTCTTTGTGTGCAAACTCTTTGAATGCAGCCCAGGTAATTCTAGTCAAAGCAAATTGACTCAACCTGGCAAACAGGTTTGGGTTCCCAGGCAGGGACAGAGATGAGGAGTGTGCAAAAATAACAAAAAAAAAAAAACCAAAAACCCTCTGAGGGAAAAACACCCCAACTCTGAAATATCAGGTTCTGATTTCGGAGAAGCTTTTCAGGGTCAGGACAAACACTTCAGAATTTGAGGATTTCAGCCTGGAATGTTTGCTTCCTTTCTCAGGGAAATGTATTGGGTTTTTTTAAAAAAGAAAACTTGGTCACCCTTTCCCTGTCCCAGCTTGGACATTTAAGAAAGAAAGATCCTGGACTCCATTTGCGGTTCAAGATATACTTTTACTAAAGCCAAGTGGTTACAGCCTAAGCAAAGCCAGATCTGAGGATTTAGAATAGAATAGAATAGAATAGAATAGAATAGAATAGAATAGAATAGAATAGAATAGAATAGAATAGAATAGAATAGAATAGAATAAGAGTAGAGTAGAATAGAATTAAGAGTAGAGTAGAATACAATAGAATAGAATAGAATTAGAATAGAATAGAATAGAATTAGAGTAGAGTAGAGTAGAATACAACAGAATAGAATAGAATTAGAGTAGAGTAGAATAGAAGTAGAGTAGAGTAGAGTAGAATAAAATAGAATTAGAGTAGAGTAGAATAGAATATAATTAAAGTAGAATAAAATTAGAGTAGAGTAGAGTAGAGCAGAGTAGAATACAATAGAATAAAATAGAATAGAGTTAGAGTAGAGTAGAATACAATAGAATAGAATAGTAGAGTAGAATAGAATTAGAGTAGAGTAGAGTAGCGTTGCGTAAATTGAATTAGAGTAGAGTAGAGTAGAATCAGAATGAGAATTAGAATTCTTTATTGGCCAAGTGTGATTAGACACACAAAGAATTTCCATGTAAACCCAGTAACTCTCCCAGGCCCTCCCTGCCTGGTCATCTTGTTAGTGTCCAATAAGGTGCAAACCAGTTGTTAGAATACATTAGAGCTGGAAGGGACCTTGGAGGTTAGAATTAGAATAGAATACAGGTTAAAGGGACCTTGGAGGTCTTCTAGTCCAGCCCCTGCTCAAGCAAGAGACCCTATACCATTTCAGACAAACAGTTGTCCAATCTCTTCTTAAAAACCTCCAGTGTTGGAGCATTATGTATGTATGGCAAAGACAAATGCCAGGAAAGTCGCACTGTGTCCAAATTTTAATAATTACTTAATAATTTTTTTTCCAAAAAAAAAGTGGGGAATCCTGTCATCTCACAAACACAGCTCAATTGTTCCAATCCGGGAAGGGGTCTTCTTCCCTTTGTCTGCCCCCCACCCCAGTCTATTCTGCAGCTTTGATGGGAGGGGGAACACGTACGTAGCTTTTTCTCTGGTCATATCACATTACTAACTAGAGCATACAAAACATTTGCTAGACCAATACTCGAATACAGCTCATCAGTCTGGAACCCACATTACGTATCTGATAGTTGAGAAAGTCCAGAAATATTTCACAAGAAGAGTTCTCCACTCCTCTATTCATTGTAGAATACCTTATGCCACCATACTTGAAATTCTAGACCTAGAAAACCTTGAATTAGCCCGTCTTCGGTCTGATCTAAGTACGGTATATAAAATCATACATTGCAACGTCCTGCCTGTCAATGAATACTTCAGCTTCAACCATAACAACACAAGAGCACACAATAGATATAAACTCAAGGTTAACTTGATTGCAGGAAATACGACTTCAGCAACAGAGTGGTCAATGTCTGGAATCCTCTACCTGACTCTGTGGTTTCATCCCCAAACCCCCAAAACTTTAACCTTAGACTGTCTACTATTGACCTCACCCCTTTCCTAAGAGGTCTGTAGGGGGTGTGCATAAGCGCCTACCTAACGTGCCTACCGTCCCTGTCCTATTGTCTCTTTTTATTTTTCTTATATGTACCCATTTCATGTATTCATAACTATATATATTCTTATACCTATTATCTTGTAAGCGATTGTCAAATCAAATAAATGCAAATAAATAAATAAATAAGAAAGGAAGGCAGAGAGCAAAGCTAAACGTGGCAGGTTCGGACTGAGAAATGGGAAGCGGCTGTTTCGCCCCACGTCTCCGCCGGTGTTTCTGACATCAACAGCAACACCAGCTCCGAGAAGGAAACTGCTCCAAGGGGGAAGTGGGCGAGGGAGGCACTCTGATTGTTTGGAGAGTAGGCTTAAAAGCTTACGGCTGACCCTTTTGTAAAGAGGGGAAGGGGAGCCTGAGCGTTTTCACAGTCTTAAGCTGGGTGGGGATTGCAAAGTGAGCTAATGAAAGCCGTATGTTAATACCAGGATTTAAGCTCCTAAGTGGCTTTTCAAAGCACTTTTGGTGGCTGCAAAGGAGATTCACCAGCCCTAAGTTAGGGTTGTTTTCTTTCTTTCTTTCTTTCTTTCTTTCTTTCTTTCTTTCTTTCTTTCTTTCTTTCTTTCTTTCTTTCTTTCTTTCTTTCTTTCTTTCTTTCTTCTCTCTCTCTTTCTGTCTTTTTCTTTCTCTCTGTCTCTATCTCCCTTTCTCCCTTTTTCCCTTTTTCCCTTTCTCCCCTTCTCCCTTTCTGCCTGCCTGCCTGCCTGCCTAATTTTTCTTTCTTCCTCTCTGTCATTTCTTTTCTTTCTCTTCCTTTCTTTCTCTCTGTCCTTTTCCTTTCTTTCTTTCTCTTCTTTCTTTCTTCTCTCTCTCTTTCTCTGTCTCTTCCTTTCTCTGTGTCTCTATCTCCCTTTCTTTCTGTCTGTCTCATTCTTTTTCTTTCTTTCACTCTGTTTCTGTCATTTCTTTTCTCTTCTCTTTTTCTGTCTTTTTCCTTCCTTCCTTCCTTCCTTCCTTCCTTCCATGCCTTGATGTGAGTGATATTGAGTTGGCCATGCCCAGCCAGTCACATGACCACCAAGCCACACCACAGAACCAGTTGTTAAAAAAAATTGAATCCTACCTCCGGTCAGAAAGCTTTTCTCAATATATTTGATGGATTGACAAAGGTAGCAGAGAGAAATATCTTATCTTGGCAACCCCAGGACCCTTGACTCTGATGGCCATTATTATTAGTCATTGTCACAGTTCGCATCTAGGAATTGGATTTATTGCAAAGGAAATAGGGGACCGGCATGGCTCCCACATCTGAGCTGCACCCAGGGGTGGGGTTCAAAAATCCCAGCAATTGGTTGGCTGCCCAGTTGCTGGGTGGGCGTGGCCATGGTGGGCATGGCCTACTAGAACTTCAGGGAGGGCCATTTTTTTGCTTTCCCCGGAGTCCGGAGGCTTCCCTCAGGCCTCTGTGAGGGCGAAAATAGCCTCCCGCGGGTTCCAGAGGCCCTCTGGAAGCCGGAAATGGGCCCATTTCCAAACTTCCAGAAGGCCCGTTTACCGCCCTCCAAGGGCCTCCGTAGGGCCTCCTGCACTTACCTGCATCAAAAATGGGCCGTGTGGAGGCTTCTTGGAGGGGAGGGGAGGGGCAGTGTGGGTGGGGCCAGCCGGTCAGTTCAACTACCAGTTCGTTGAACCAGATATAAATTTAACATCTGGTTCGCCCCGAACTGGTCTGAACCGGCTGAATCCAACCCCTGGCTGCACCCTATGGATGGCCAGTAGAGGTCAGGCAAGAGACTCTTACTCGCCTGGCTGCACCACTTGCTCCCTCCACAGTTCTAGCTGGCGTTACTGCAGCCCTCATTATGCTTCATCTTTATTTCCAAGAATTCTCTGGCACCCAAAAGACTTTCCAAGAAGGTTAAACGGACAGAGAACTACTATCCAAGGCTTGCTTAGGAAATGGTCCCCCACCACAGAACGAAAGCATCACCTGGGCACATTCCTGGCAGTTCAAGAAGGTGGGGACGAGCAGCCTTGCCATTATTCGATGTTTTTATTGCCTCTGCACAGGATGGTAGCCCTGATGTGAATCGGTAATTTCAATTCCTCATGGCCACCATTCGGGGAGTACCGTAACATCCCTAAATGCCAAAACGGATGCTCGCTCAGCTGTATTTAATCCATGTGTGGCTTAAAGAGAAGGAACTCAAAACAGAGAAAACACAGAGTTAAGTTTGGAGTTGTTAAGTTTAGCTAAGTTGTTAACTGGAGGCTAAAACATACGATGAACGGTTGGAGGAACTGGGCCTGGCTAGTCTAGTGAAGAGAAGGACTGGGGGGATATGATAGCAGCCTTCCAATATTTGAGGGGCTGCCACAGAGAGGAGGAAGGGGTCAGGCTATTTTCCAAAGCCCCCAAAGGCTAGACAAGAAATAATGGATGGAAACTGAACAAGGAGATGTTCAACCTGGAAATAAGAAGAAATTACATGACAGTGAGAACAATCAAGCAACGGAACAGAAGTTGCCTTCAGAGGTTGTGGGAGCTTCATCCCTGGAAGCTTTCAAGAAGAGACTGGACTGCCATCTGTCAGAAATGGTGTAAGGTTTCTGCTTGGGCAGGGGGTGGGGTTGGACTAGATGACCTACAAGGTCCCTTCCAACTCTGTTAATCTGAAAATCTGAAAGTTGCTGGTTCAGGTTTAGCATCTGGACCAGGGGCCAGCCAGGCAGAATAACTGATTCCCCACTAGGGGGCACTACATTCTGTTTAAGGATTTGAAAGGTAAGGTGTAATGATTGCCCAATTTGCATCACTGCATCTAAATGATCACTTCCTGCAGCCTTTATTCTTTATTCTTTGTTGTTGTTGTTGATGTTGTTTGGTAAAAGGATGGTGCAAAATGTGCCAACTTCAGAAAAACAACAAGAGTCTCGGGGTTTTGTCAGGGCTAATATGCCAGTTTCAAGGATTGCCCTCCTGGTACTCAGTTTCCAAATTTGTCAACTGAATTGGAAAAAAACCATAAGAATACAAAATAAAAAGACTTGCTGATTACTCCAGGTAGAGGTAACTACTTGGTGTTGGTGCTTTCCCCTAAGTATATGCTCTTAGTACTAGTACTATTACCCGCCTTGAATAACCATCCAGGCCTGTCTCAACTACAGCGGCAAAGTCCACAATGGTTTTGATCAATCAATCAGGATAGAGCTGGAAAGGGACCTTGGAGGTCTTCTAGTCCAGCCCCCTGCTCAAGCACTAGACTGTGTACAATCTCAGACACCTGACTGTCCAGTCTCTTCTTAAAAACCTCCAGTGATGGAGCCCCCCACGATTTCTGAAGGCAAAGCTGCCCCGCTGATTGATTGTCCTCAATGTTAGGAAGTTTCTCCATAATTCCAGGTTGCTTCTGTCCTTAATTAGTTTTCATCCATCGTTTCTTGTCTTGCCCTCTGGTGCTTTGGAGAATAAGTTGACCCCCCTCTTCTTCAGGGCAGCCCCTCAATTTTGCTCTGCATGGAAAAAGAATCCACATGACTGGAAGCAATAGCACTCTTGAAGCAAATTTCCACATTTTGCTACTGCCCTTAACCCATTTGTAGAATTCCTGCCTCCTACGAAAAAAACTCATTCGTTCAGATTTTTTTAAAAATAAATAAAGCATATCAGTGAATTGGTCTTTCCTTGGGAAGTTAGGAAGTCAGCTGTTCTCTTTTCAGCAGTCATTCCATTCCACTTCTTCTTTATATTACTTTTCCAAATATTCATAGAATCTATTTAGTAGTCACTGGGATTAAATACAAATAGGCGTATTATTTAAATAACCCCAGGTCAATTATAACCTATGCCAACGTTCTGCAAACTTTGGATATAACCCCATTGCTGCCTGGGCAGTTGCAGTTGGTGAAGCTAAACCTATCTGCAAGCTAGCAACTTGTAGAGGTGCAATGGTTCTTGGCTAGTGAAAAGCAAGATTCATTCTGTGAAATGTTATCATTTAGCCTACAAGTTACTTAGGTGCCCAAAGTATGGTGACTCTGTGACCTGATACTCTTCCCTCCCATTTTCCCTCCTGTGTTGTCAGCCATTAAAAATGATTTTCCAAGAAGACCTTCAGATCTTTCTTCTTCTCCTTGTGCCCTATCCATCATCAGACGTTGATGACCGTGTTGGCGACCCTATTTTTTTATTAACAGCTGCACGAAAAAGTGGCACTGAGTTTTGTCCAAACCGGTCCCTTAGGTTTTGAAGCCCTGATATTCTTCTTCTGCCTGGACCTCATTTGCCTTCAATTTTTCCCTGGAGGATTAAGTGAAGGATGTCATATTTTTCCAGCTGTCGTATCACATGCCCAAAATATTCCAACTTTTGCTTTTTGATGGTTTTGATGTTTTCCCTTGGCTTTTCCAGGCTTTTTCAGATCATTGCTGAATAATAACAACAATAATAATAACTACTACTTCTATTCTATTCTATTCTATTCTATTCTATTCTATTCTATTCTATTCTATTCTATTCTATTCTATTCTTGCAGCAGATCCTGTTTCCAAATCAGGACACAAGACCACGAAAGGTTGGAGAATACAGGTTTTTATTGGTGCACAAGGTTCAGGGCATTGGAATGGCAAATTCTGAACCCCTGGCTCTTCCTGAGGCATCACTTTTATACATTTTGTGACCTCAGCTTAGCCCTGGGCGTTTCTCTCATTAAACTATACCAAAAAAGGAGATGTACATTTAATTATTCATTTTATCTTACACTATCTGTTATTTTCCATATCCACCCTTGCTTACTGGAACATGGCTAGTTCCTTGGTTTAGTAACTTTGTGGTTTTGCACAATATTGTATTAAGTAAAACTTTGGAGAATTGGGGGACTTCTGCTAAATATAAAAGTGCTTTATGTGTAATTTTACTACTCTATGTGTAATTTTTCTATTCTATTCTATTCTATTCTATTCTATTCTATTCTATTCTATTCTATTCTATTCTATTCCATTCCATTCCATTCCATTCCATTCCATTCTAATAGGGAACTAGAGGCTAAAACATATGAAGAACAGTTGCAGGAACTGGGTATGTCTAGTTTAATGAAAAGAAGGACTAGTGGAGACATGATAGCAGTCCTCCAATATCTCAGGGGTTGCCAGAAAGAAGAGGGAGCCAAGCTATTCTCCAAAGCACCCGAGGGCAAGACAAGAAGCAACGGAGGGAAACTACTCAAGGAGAGAAGCAACTTAGAACTAAGGAGGAATTTCCTGACAGTGTGGACAAGCCCAACCGGTGGAAGGGCTTGCCTTCAGAAGTTCTATCACAACAATTGGACAACCATTTGTCTGAAATTGTAGAGGGTCTCCTGTTTGAGCAGAGAGTTGAACTAGAACAGGGGTCTCCAACCTTGGCAACTTTAAGCCTGGAGGACTTCAACTCCCAGAATTCCCCAGCCAGCTTGGCTGGCTGGGGAATTCTGGGAGTTGAAGTCCTCCAAGCTTAAAGTTGCCAAGGTTGGAGACCCTGAACTAGAAGACCTCCACAGTCCCTTCCAGCTCTATTCTGACGGATGGTTGGATTACAAACCGAAAAGAATGGCATTAATATTTTCAGTCGCCACTCGCAACATACCTGTAATCTCTTCCCATTAATCTGCAGAAAAGATAGAGCTGGCCTTGTTAAGCCTCCCTGCAGGTGAGAGGAAGCCTTACCTGGCTGCTATTGATTTATCACTCTGAGACCATAAATGCCCTCTTGGCACACGGCCTGCATTCCAGCCTAGCGGGAGCAGCCTAGATCAGAAAGGAGCTAAGTCCTAACTTGCCCTTATTGGGAGCCAGATGGGTGACTCAACAAAGGCCAAGTTGCAATTGCCTTCTTAAAAGGCATGGAAAGCAATAGCCGCATTGTTTCTGGCTTGTAACTAGTTGCTTAGGAAGAGTAGGAAAGGAACATCGGAGCCCAGAAATCTAAAGAGAGGAACACCCATGAATATGAGGTGAAATCAGAGGTGGTCTTCAGCAGGTTCTGCCCAGTTCTGGAGAACCGGTAGTGGAAATTTTGAGTAGTTCAGAAAACTGGCAAATACCCCCTCTGACTGGAGATTTTACAGTATCCACGCCCACCAAGCCACGCCCACAGAACCCGTAGTAAAACAATTTGAATCCCACCACTGGATTAAATGATTGTTCTGAGTCCCCAGGAGGACAATTTGTGGGCATTACTGCACCCAAGAGATTCTTCGGTCTCCACTAGCTAATATCTAGTACTTTTTTTACTAGATGCATTCAGTGGAAAGCAAGCAAAAAGCTCCAGGATGATTAGGGGACTGGAGGTTAAAACATACGATGAACAGTTGCAGGAAGTGGGCATGGCTAGTCTAGTGAAGAGAAGAACCAGGGGAGACAGGATAGCAGTCTTCCAATATTTGAGGGGCTGCCACAGAGAGGAGGAAGGGGTCAAGCTATTTTCCAAAGCACCCGAAGGCCAGACAAGGAATAATGGATAGAAACTGATCAAGGAGAGATTCAACCTGGAAATAAGGAGAAACTTTCTGACAGTGAGAACAATCAACCCATGGAACAGAAATTGTCCTCGGAAGTGGTGGGAGCTTCATCACTTGAGACTTTCAAGAAGAGATTGCACTGCCATCTGTCAGAAATGGTATAGGGTCTGTCTGGGCAGGGGGTTGGACTAGATGACCTACAAGGTTCCTTCCAACTCTGGTTATCTGTTAATCTGTTAATCCTCATTTTAAACCAGCATGTGCCAATCAGAAGTAGAATTAGAGCAGAACCAATGAGGCTGATTTGGAAAATGGACTTGGAATAAGAAGAACAGTTGCATGAATTGAGATGTCAAATGAAAAGAAGAACTAGGGGAGACATGATAGCAGTCTTCCAATATCTCAGGGGCTGCCCCAAAGAAGAGGGAGTCAAGCTATTCTCCAAAGCCCCTGAAGGCAGGACAAGAAGCAATGGATGGAAACTAATCCAGGAGAGAAGCAACCTGGAATTAAGGAGAAATTTCTGGACAGTGAGAACCATTAACCAGTGGAACAATTTGCCTCTAGAAGTTGTAAATGCCACAACACTGGAAGTTTTTAAGAAGAGATTGGACAACCATTTGCCTCAAAAGGCATGGGATCTCCTGCTTGAGCAAGGGGTTGGACTAGAAGACCTCCAAGGTCCCTTCCAACCTTAAGCCTGTTCTCTCCTGTTAGAACATGCACTGTGAAACTTATGCCAAGAGGACCTTTCTGCGTGCAGTAAATCTAGGAACTGGAGAAAGAGAGTTGTACTTCTTAGTGCTGCTGCAGCATTCTTTGTCCAGAAGGGAAGGACAGGAGATGATCATACAAGGCAAAAACATGACAGTGCTCACTGACATTGATGGTAGACTGTCAAGATTCCTGGGAGGACCTGTTACCTGCACCTGTTACAAGCCTCAAAGGTGTCAAACTGGCAGCAGGCTGTGTTCTGGAAAGCTGCTGTAGCTCTCATCTCCGTTTGAAAATCACTGGGTTGATCCTGTCTGAGCCTGCCAACTAAGAAAGATCATGAATGATTAGCTTTTTGGCAGCTGCAGCACACTGCTGGTTCATGCTTAAGTGGTGTTTTACCAGGACTCCTAGATCTCTCGTGCAGTTGCTATTTTGGAGCCAGCTATCATCCATCCTCTACCTGTGCATTTGGTTCTCCTTGCCTAGGTGAAGGATCTTACTTTTCTCACCACTGAATTGCACTTTGTTGGATAGGTCCCAGTGTTCAAGTCTGTCAAGATCCTTCTGGATCTTGAGCCTATCTTCTGGGCTATTGGCTATTCAAGCTAGTTTGGTGCTGTCATTTGATGAACTCCCTTCCTATCTCCTCATCTAAATCATTTTTGAAAACGTTGAGGAGACTGGGCCTAAGAGAGAACCTTGAGTTATGCAACTATATGCTTCCCTCCACATCGCTCTCTCGAGGACTACACATTGAATGTGGCTGGTCAGCCAGTGATGAATCCATCTGGTGGTAATGCTGTTTTTCTACATTGTTCTATCTTGCTGAGATAGAACAATGGCTATGGTCTACTTTGTCAAAGACCTTACTGCAGTTTCAGTAAATAATGTACGCAGCATTTCCTTTATCCACTAATTTAGCCGCTTTGTCAAAGAAGGCATTAAGGTTTGTCTGGCATGATCTGTTTTTGCCAAACTCAGGTTTGGCTTCTAGTAATTGTGTTATTGCTCACCGTTGCACTGCTTGGTCATCTTTTCCAGGATCTCCCCAGGTATTGATTTCAGGCTGATTGGTCAATAGTTTCCTGGATCCCCATTTTCCCCCCTTTGTGTAGACTGGAACCACATCAGCTCTTTTCCAGTCCTCTGGCAATCCCGCCCCGCTCCCAATGCTCCAGCAATTCTGAACTATCTGTTCACGTGGTTTTTCAAAATCACCTCTGCCAGTTTCTTCAGAACTCTGGAGTGCATCCATCTGGCCCTGGCGACTTGAACTTGTCTAGAGTGATTAGCATTAAAAACAGATCAACTCAGATGATGAGACTTTGGGGAAAAAAGTTCCGAGAAGAGCAACTAAGAGGATCAAAGGCCTGGAGACTAAACCATATGAAGAACGGATGCAGGATTTAGATTTGGCTAGTCTAAAGAAAAGAAGAATTAGGGGTAACAGGATAGTAGTATTCCAGTATTTGGGGCGCGGCGCTGCCACAAAGAAGAAGGGGTAAAATTATTCTCCAAAGCACCAGAGGGCAGGACAAGGAACAATGGATGGAAACTAACCAAAGAAAGAAGCCACCTGGAATTAAGGAGAAACTTCTTGACAGTGAGGACAATTAAGTAGTGGAATGGCTTGCCTTCAGAAATTATGGGTACTTCATCACTGGAGGCTTTTAAGAAGAGACGAGACAGTCACTTATCTGTGATTGTATACGTTCTCCTGCTTGAGCATGGGGCTGGACTAGAAGACCTCCAAGGTCCCTTCCAGATTCTCTTCCCTTCCCTTCTATTCGGTAACCTGGTGTTAGTGATTCCACAAAACTAAGAAGAATGAGAGGGTTAGTGCATGGATAAAAACTCCCTGTAGAAAGAAGTGGCTAAATTTCTTATGAGAAAAGATGGCTATAACAGTGAGGCGACTGCAAGCAGGGTGGGGTGGGGGAGGCTTGTTTGCATTTCACTCCCGCTACATTTTTTGCAGTTTGTCTTTTCTTCCCCCTGGTCCTGGCTCTCCTCCCCTCACCCCTTTGGCTCCAGGCTGCCTGCCAGTCTCTGGGGCAGATGCTCAATTCCAACTTCAGGTCCACCAATTTGCTGACAGGACTCCTGTCCCTGCAGCCAACTTGCTTTCTTGCTTCGGAATGCAGGAAACTCGGATCTGGAGCCAAACCCCTTCCCTGTTCCACCAGGAACCTCCTCTCCAGCCCGTCTCATGGGCATCTTCCTAAAACGAAAACGTTATGTGGAATGAAAAGGCCCCCGAGAGGAAGGGCTGACTTTCTGAATTCAAAGCTAATTCTTTTGCTGAATAGATCTTTTGCAAACTCATTAGCGCATGGAGTGATACTCTGGCTAGTTAGCAGGCCAGGAATGCAGGTCTCTTGCAACATCTGTGGTCCTGGGAGAAAATGGTGCCCCCAGAGCAGCTTCAGTAGAAGGTTTTGCCTATTTAGCACAGGCCACTTGGGTGGACCTATTTCAGAGTCTAATTTATCCGGAGGGCACTCCGCTGAGTAAAATGAAGCAAAGAGAGGAGGGGCAACACCATATCTACTTTAGCTGAGGTACTAATACCACTCTATAAAGCCTTAGTAAAACCACACCTAGAGTACTGCATCCAGTTTTGGTCACCACATTAGAAAAAAGATCTTTTTTTAAAAAAACTTAAATGTAAACATTCTATCTTCCATTAAAGAGTGTGTCGTCTGACTACAAATATCTCTATGCAATAACAATCAAAGTTTACAACAATATACCTTACGTTAATATTGATTTTCTAATCTTACAAACATAATATTGTATATAATTATGGAAAGGGAACTTCCCGAAGACAGTAGTGTCACAAAAACAGGAAAAGCCCAAGGGCAGGTCAGCCAGAAAACAAACTTACGTAGGAAAAGGAATCCAATAAAAAGTATTAAAGAATCCCTATAGACAAAAGCCTAAGTAATTAAGAAAACTAGACAAATAGGAAAAGGAAACAAAAGATAATTTAGAAAACCCTTACAAACACAGGACATATCAAATAAGCAAAACAAACAGACAAAAGACACAAAATATAAATTACAAAAGGGACAGACAGGAGATTGCCACAGAACAAATATGAAAAACTATCTTAAAGCTAAAAGAGATTACAGAAAACCAATAATACAATCTGGCCACCCCGCGGAGTTTGCCCTCTGGCGGAAATAAAGACAAACTCAAACAGGATTTGAAACATTAAGCACAAATACAAACACTCACACAAAATCAACTTCCAAAGGGAGAAAAGGGTCTAAAAAACCAGGGACTTACCATAAGAAGCCAGCTAGCCCAGGAACGCAGACTTCTCGCTGTTCTCCGCCTTCCTGAAAAATAAAAAGATCCAGCTTTCAAGCAGTTGTCCGTATCCTTGCGCCGGAGCTCTCCCAGCGGGAAAATCGAATCCTCGAAAGAAAGGCATTTTGACACCTTTCAACATAATAAACCTATTCATTTCTCCCTCTTAACGGATCTTCTAATAAGAATATAGTGATAGTATTGGAACAGTATGGAAAAAATAACAAAACAGCATATAGACTTTAAACCAGAGATGTTTTTATTGAAGGATACAGTAAAGAATTGTCATATTTGATTATAAATGTTTTGACAGCAGCTAGAATAGTATTTGCCAAAAATTGGAAAAGTGAAAAAATTCTGATAGAAGAGGAGGTGATTAAGAAAATAATGGAATGTGCAGAAATGACATTAATTGACATTAGCAATTAGAAAGCAAGAAGACAAATTTGGGACTTATTTTATCAATAGTTAAATAAGAAAATGGTGAAATAAAATACAATACAATATAAATACAATATTATAGTAAAGATAAAATAATGTAATGATACGTTATAATTGACTGTAATGAAATGAATGATGTTATGAACTAGGTTTTGTAAAAGTTGAAATTTGCTCGAAAAGGATAATGTGAATTTACAATTGAAGTTCAATAAGGAGTTAATAATAATATAATATAGTATGCATAGTTGATTTATATAATATGAATTTTAATAATGTATCTAGAAGAGAAAGACTGTTGATATTGTGCACAAGAAGATATGTACCACTGACACACTGTACAATGGGAAGATGGTTTTATGTTTTGTGTTTATGTTTGTATTTGTTTATGTTTGTTGTTAAAAAATAAAAAAATTTTTGGGGAAAAAAGAATATAGTGATAGTATTAAACATAGTAAGCCTAATAATCACATCAATAACCGTCATCATTTTGTTTATATCTCTATTTTAACATACTTTCTTTATTTCACTAATCTCCTTCTATCTTCCATTTTTGCCTCTTATTGATAAAATAATTCCCATGCCATATAATATTCAGTTTGTTCTTCTCTGCACTCTTTCTAGAGTCTCAATTTCTTTTCTATAGTGTGGCGGCCAAAACTAGATGCAGTACTCTAGGTGTGGGCTTACAACTCTTCTACTTTTTTTCTTCGCAAGGGTGCGAACATGCATGGGTGAAGTGGGAGGGGTAAGGGAGAGGGGTAGAAAAGAATAGGAAGATGCAGGAGAGTCACAAATGATATGAAGATGTGGCCTTATCCCTGTGACTGACTTCTTTTTAAAAAAAAAAACAGTAAAAGACTGAGGAAAGTGGGGGCGGATTAGCTGTGAACTGAGAGGAATATGAAACATTTTAAAATTAATTCTACTGGTTTTAAGTCGGTGATATACACAGTTCTGAAGCTGCATTGCAAAGGGCACAACCTTTTAGCCAACCAAAGTCATACTCTAGAGACCATCAAGCCAGGACAAAATCTAATTTGATTCAGTGTAACTCACTTAAAGTGTAATTAATAGAGTGTGATTACTCCCTTTATATAATCTTTTTCCTTCTGTGTTGCATAAAAATTATGATCTTGAGGCTACCAGACTGAGGGCGTTTTTGAATTCCACCCAGGACAAATGGGGAGAGGTTGGGGAGCCCTGCATGCTGTTTCTTAAATTCGAACATTGTACATTCCTCTATATTTGGGGAGAGGAAGGCTTCATCAACCCTTAGTCTTTTCCTTGCTTCAAAGAATAGAGGACCTGTGTCCATGGTATTGCATCCTTTTTCCCCTTGCCGTCAGCAAAAATTAAATAAATCACAACTGTGTTTTGAAAAGAATTGGAGAGGAGACTAATTCCCGACTCCATAAATGCCTTTCAAACAGGAGTGGGATTCAAGAATTTTAGCAAAGGGTTTTCTGCCTGGTTGTTGAGTGGGCGTGGCCATGGTGGGCGTGGCCTAGTTGATCTCATGCGCCATGGCTGGGGGGGAGGCGTTTTTGCCCTCTCCGGGCTACAGAGGCTCAGATTTTCCAGTTCCAGTATTTTCAAGGTCACTTCAATCTTCTTTTTTTCTACTTCAACTCCAGACGCCGGCTAGCTATAGTTTCACAGATGAGCACCTGTATAAACAAACTGCCATGCTCATCCCACTATCTTTTTCAGTTGCAAAGCTCAGAATCCTTGAGTATAACACAAATACACAAACAAGTAAAAGAAAAAAGAAAACAATATGTCCAAGTCTCTAGATGGCAGTGCTACTTATTTTTCTTCACTTTCACTTCCCCTCATGTATCCAAAACCAGGAACAGAAAAAAAAAGTAAGATCTTTTTCTTTTTTAAGAAAAGAAATAAATAAATCTCAAATCAGAAAGAAGAGTCTTAATCAAAGCAGACTTTCAAAAGAATTGTTAAAAAAAAAATAAAAAATAAAAAGTCCAGTCTGGTTTAAAATTGAGAAGCTTTGCCAAATTCCAAGTTCCAATAAAAAGGGGGAAAAAGAAACTTTCAATTTAACTAGCTTAATCTCTTAAGCTCCTTTCTCTTCACTTTTAATTCAACTTTAAGTCTTTTAGGGTGTTCTCTCCAAAAGAAAATAAGTAAAAGTTCATCTCACCAAGCTGACATGCTTTCTTCCGATTTCTTCCGTTCCGGACCTGTCCCAGCTTCAGAAGCTTAAATGGCTGCCTCTCCGCCACGGGAAAAAGGGGCTTCTCCTGGATCTACCAGGGACTTTGCAATGTCCCTGGGATCGACAGGATGTGCCCTTTTCAATCACCGTCTCTGTGGGACGATTTAGATCTAGCGGGACCGTCCTGCAACGGAGATATCAGCGGTGAACTTGGAGCCTCAAGATCGCACGCTGTACCGCTGCGACGCCAGCTCCGCCTTCCAACACTGGAAGTTTTTAAAGAAGAGATTGGACAACCTTTTGTCTGAAGTGGCGTAGGGTTTCCTGCCTAAGTAGGGGGTTGGGCTAGAAGGCCTCCCAGGTCCCTCCCAATTCTGTTATTTTATTCTAATTCAGTATTTCCCATAGGAAAGCCATCTGGATAGAATAGTGGGCCTTGTTCCCTCTGCCTTTGCCCCAGGAATGCCATCAGAGCTGCCTGCCATGGAATGTCCTTTGTTCCGGCCTTCAGCCATTTCTCTCTGCTGCTCCTTGCTGGGAATCGGATCCTTTTGTTCCTTACATTCCCCAGGGCTGTAAACCCGGAATGGGACAACTAGCCCCCAGCCAACTCGCCCCAGGACAATTGGACGATTCGATTTAATTATTTGAAATAAATTTTAAAAAATATTTTAATTTTAGTCGTTTGCATTTCATTCTGTCCCTCCTTTTGCATCTTTTCTTTAATGATTTTATTCCACTATTATTATTTTTTTGATATTCATGTAACTCTTGTCTCACAGCAAGTTATCCCATGATAAGTTGGATGTGGTTAGTTGTCCTGCAGCAAGTTGGCCGTGGTGAATTGTCCTGCAAACCCACCATGGTTTTATTGTTTGATCTTAGGTTTACGAGCTGGGAAAGAAGAGACGCAGAAAGATAGCAATAGCCCTTAGACTTATATACCGCTTCACAGTGTTTTACAGCCCTCTCTAAGGGGTTTACAGAATCAGCCTCTTGCCTCCAACAACCTGGGCCCTCATTTTACCTACCTCGGAAGAATGGAAGGCTGAGTCAACCTTGAGTCAGTCAGGATCGAATTGCTGGCAGAGTTAGCCTGCAATATTGTATTTTAACCACTGTATACCTTGGAAGGAAGAAAGGGAGGGAGGGAGGGAGGGAGGGAGGGAGGGAGGAAGGAAGGAAGGAAGGAAGGAAGGAAGGAAGGAAGGAAGGAAGGATAATAGCACTAGCACTTAAACTGATATATCGCTTCACAGGGCTTTCCAACCCTCTCTAAGTGGTTTACAGAGTCAGCCTCTTGCCCCCAACAATCTGGGTCTTCGTTTTACCCACTTCAGATGGACGAAAGGCTGAGTCAATCTTGAGCTGGTGAGGATCGAACTGCTGGCAGTTGGCAGAATTAGCGTGCAATACTGAATTATAGCCACTGCACCAACATGGAAGGGAGGGAGGGAGGAAAAGGAGGGAGGGAAGGGAGGGAGGGAGGAAGGATTAGTTATAGCCTAGACTTATATACCACTTCACAGTGCTCTACAGCCCTCTCTAAGTGGTTTACAGTCTCCCTCTTGCCCCCAACAATCTGGGTCCTCGTTTTACCCACCTCGGAAGGAGGGAAGGCTGAGCCAACCTTGAGCCTGGTGAGATTTGAATTGCCAAATTGCAGGTAGCTGGCAATCAGCAGACGTAGCCCTGCAGTACTGCACTCTAACCAATGTACCACTGTGGTTCGCTCATAAGATGAACCTCCATTTAGGACTTGTGACATATTTCTTTAATTTTTTCTCTCTGTTTATTCTTGTGGAAAAAAGAGAGAGGGTCATTTCCTCACCCTGGAGACAGTTGCCAACAGATAATTTCTTAGGCTTTTTATTCCCCAAGGAGCATTTTTTTTTTGTTTGCTTGTTTAAATTCAATGCTGTTTGTTTAATTTCTTGCCAAGGTGACACTGTTCAACTTTTGAAAGATCCAGTGCTGATTGATTCTGAAAGATAATTTGTTTGCAAGTGCCGATTTCCCTTCAGGTCTGATGGAAAGTGGAAAGCAAGAGAATAGAATTGGAGAGAGATTGATTGATTGATTGATTGATTGATTGACTGATTGATTACCAAAGTGTGCTCTGAGTGGTAAGTGATGCTGTTACATTCCTGGGGGGTGCAAAGATGGCGTTTCTAGTACTTTCCTCCCCTTTTTCCTTGTCTGGGGCTTTATACTGTAGAGGTACGTGAATATTTTTTGTGACATGTCATCTACAAGTAGTCACAACAGTTCATTTCATAACTGTTCAAAATTACAACGGCACTTTAAAGAGTGACTTATGACTGTTTTTTTCTACTTATGGCCGTTGCAGTATTCCCATGGCCATGGGATCAAAATACAGGCACTTGGCAACTAACTCATATTTACAACGGTAGCAGTGTCCCAGGGTCATGTGATCGCCTTTCGCAAACTTTGGACAAGCGGAAAATGGGATTTGGACATGTCAATATTGTCAGATCTTTTGCAAGAACAGGCTTCTTTGGCTGCTTTCGGATGCAGCAATCCCGGGAGGAAGCGAGGGAGGCTCCTTGAGGCCACCCAGAACAATCAAACCATCAGCATAGAGCTGGATGGGACCCTGGAGGTCTTCTAGACCAACCCCTTGCTAAAGCAGAAGACCCTAGGCCAATCTCTTCTTGAAAGCCTCCAGGGACGGAGCACCCACAACTTTCTGAAAGCAAACTGGTTGATTGCTCTCACTGTTAGGAAATTTCTGCACACTTGCAGTTGCCTGCCCGCAGAGCTGGAGCCAATCCCTTGTGGCATCTTTTTCAGGCAGATGGCTGTCTGGTACATGGGCAGAGCCGCTCCTTCTGCCAGTGGAAACCAGCAGCCCACGGAGCCTGTCTTGTGAGATGCGTGTGACCAGCAGCCTTGCACTGCCACACTGGATTGCTGCCTGATTGTTCTGGGAAAGAAGGAAGGAGTCCTTTGACCTGAGCCGTCTTCCTCCTTCTACCCTCACCTGCTGTCCCAGAACACAGTCAGGCACACTCTCCTTTAACATTTCACAGAATAACAGAGATGGAAGGGACCTTGGAGGTCTTCTAGTCCAACCACTTGCTAAAGCAGAAGACCCTAGGCCAATCTCTTCTTGAAAGCCTCCAGGGATGGAGCACCCACAACTTCTGAAGGCAAGCTGCTCCACTGGTTGCTCTCACTGTTAGAAAATTTCTCCTTAGTTCCAGGTTGCTTCTCTCCTTGATTATTGTTTCTTGTCTTGCCTTCTGGTTATTTGGAAAATAGCTTGACTCCCTCTTCTTTGTGGCAGCTCCTCAGATACTGGAACACTGTTATCATATCTCCCCTAGTTCCTTCTTTTCACTAGACTGGACATAACCTATTCCTGCAACCGTTCCCAACAGTGAGAACAATTAACCAGCAGAACAACAGCTTACCTTCAGAAGTTGTGGGTCCTCCATCACTGGAGATTTGCAAAAAAAAGACTGGACAGCCACTTGTCTGGAGTGGTACAGGGTCTTCTGCTTGAGAAGAAGGTTGGTCTAGAAGACTTCCAATGTCCCTTCCAACTCTATTACTCTGTATTCTATATTTTGCATGGACCACACTGTAACCAGAAGACAAGAGAATCTGGCAAGGCATAAGGTAACCCTTATCTTCCTCCCCTCCTGCAAGGCAAGGCTGAAAACAGATGCAGTTCATGAAAACAAATTGGCTTGTGATACAAAGCCAGATGACAGGAAATACAGTCCTAAGGATTAAAGCTTTCCTTTGTTAAAAGGAAGCTCAAACTGCCCAAGGAGCTGCTGATTCAATTCTACAGAGGGTTTATTGTCATCTGCACCTCTATAACTGTCTGGTTTGGTTCTGCAACCCAACAAGACAGACACGGACTTCAGAGAGTAATTAGGACTGCAGAAAAAAACAATTACTACCAACCTGCCTTCCATGGAGGACCTGTATAATGTCAAAAAGAGGGCTGTGAAAATATCTACAGACCCCTCACATCCTGGACATAAATTGTTTCAACTCCTACCTTCAAAACGAAGCTATAGAGCACTGCATACCAGAACAACTAGACACAAGGGCAGTTTTTTCCCCAAACGCCATCATTCTGCTAAAGAAATAATTCCCTCAACACTGTCCAACTATTACAAAGTCTGCACTATTATTACTATTAATCTTCTCATCACTCCTTATCACCCATCCCCTCCCACTTGTGACTGTGGGACTGTAACGTTGTCGCTTGTATCCTTACGATTTATATTGACTGCTTCCTAGTATGATTTGATGGCTTATTGTACCCTATGACTATTATTAAATGTTGTCCCTTATGATTCTTGACTCTTGACAAATGTATCTTTTATTTTATGTTCACTAAGAGCATTTGCACTGAGACAAATTCCTTGTGTGTCCAATCACACTTGGCCAATAAAGAATTCAGAATTCAGAATGTAGCCTATCAGATTGCAAAATATTATTGGAAGAAAAGACATGCTCCCGGGGTGAATGATATCAGATACATCATACCATCTTGTGAATGATGCAAATTATGTAATCCCAGGGATGAAAAAAAAATGTATTAAAACATTGCATGGCCCAGCATTCTTTTTTTTTATTCATGGCATTCCATTTAAAAAAAAAAAATATTGATACGTTTCATTTGTTTCAGCGACTGATTTAAAGCAGATTTTCACGGTGTTGATTTAAACCCAGATCTTTGGCAGTGGGCTCCCCGTTCCTCTATTAACAAAATAGAATGATGTGAATTTTTCCAGAGAGAGGGCTTCGCATGCGGTTGCTTCATGCTTCTTGCAAAGGTTTTGCTTGTTCGTCATGGATGCCTGTACTTCAAACATGATGTGTGTACGTGTATGTGTGTGTGTTACCGTAGTTTTTATTATTATTTTTTTTCAGAAGTTTCTTCTAATTCTGAATTATTTTGGCTACTGCCATTTTGCCGGTGTCTGCTGTGGGCGGTAGAGCTTCATTCTTCTCTCTCTTGGCTCATTGCTCTGTCTGGAGAGATGCTTTTCCTGGCCAATTCGACGGAGCCCATCCCAGCATCAGTAACCCAAAACAGGACCCAAAGCCACAAACATCCCCTCAAATCACCGACTGTAATTTACTCGCGGAGCATTTTTTCCCCCTGCCAGATTGACAAACGGAGCAGGCCCCAAAACACATGGAAGCATTTTCCTGCTGATAAATTTAGGATGGGGGACACCAAAAGAAGTTAAAAAAAAATGAGAAAAAATTTCTCTCTGGAGAGTAGGAAATAATGTAAAGTGCTGAACTTCCTGGTATTGTCCTAATTACCCTTTTTAAAATATATATAAATTTAACACGGGTGTTTTTATATTTGTTGGTAAGAAAGTACAGGCATTCTGGCAAAGCATAAGGTGAAGGGTGGGGGAAGTTGCTCCTGGCCACACACTTATAAAGAGCTTCATTGCTTGAAATGACCAGATGGGCTGAGCATTTTAATACACAGCAGTAAAAGAAATCGGTTAAAATTAAAACCTCAACTGTTGTTATTCCATTCTCTCCTGGTCATAACAGCCAATGAAATCAAGATAAAAGCAGCAGCGAATGAGTGATCTAATTATTATTTTTGAGGGGAGAAATTTATACTAGCATTACAAGATAAGCATTTCTGGGAAGTTTGCCAATGGAGAGACCCCGCTAACTAGGTACATGCTGGCATTCTGAAGGTGAGAAGGCGCACATCGTAAGTAATGACAGAATAAAACAGTTGGAAGGGACCTTGGAGGTCTTCTAGTCCAACCCCCTGCTCAAGCAGGAAGCCTTATGCCATTTCAGACAAATAATCGTCAAATCTCTTCTTAAAAACTTCCAGTGTTGGAGAACCCACAACTTCTGGAGTCAACTCGTTCTACTGATTAATGGTACTAACTCAGAAAATTTATCCTTGTTTCTCGGTCGCTTCTCTCCTTGATTAGTTGCTGTCCATTGTTTCTTGTCTTGCTCGCTGGTGCTTTGGAGAATAGCTTGACTCCCTCTTCTTTGGGGCAGCCCGTCAAATATTGGAAGACTGCTATCGCGTCACCCCTAGTTACTTCTTTTCACTAGACTTCTTTTTGCCATATCCGTCATCGGACATTAGCAATCATGTTGGTGATCCTATTTTAATCACCAAAAAGTACTGCTAAGTTTTGACCAAACCGGTCCCTTAGATTTTGAAGCCCTGATGTTCTTCCTCAGCCTGGACCTCGTTTGCCTTCAATCTTTCCTTGGGAGGGTTAAGTGAAGGATGCCGTATTTCTAGGAGTGTCACGTTACATGTTTCACTAAAGGAGACAAACCCAGTTCCTGCAACTATTCTTTATATGTTTTAGCCTTAGTAGAGAGAGAGAGAGAGAGAGAGAGAAAGAGACAGAGAGAGAGAAAAGAGAGAAAGAGAGAAGGAAAGAAGGAAAGAAAGAAAAGAAAGAAAATAAGAAAGAGAGAAGGAAGGAAGGAAAGAGAGAGAGAGAGAAAGAAGGAAAGAAAGAAAAGGAAAGAAAGAAGGAAAGAGAAAGAAAGAAGGAAAGAGAAAGAAAGAAGGAAAGAGAAAGAAAGAAGGAAGGAAAGAGAGAAAGAAAGAAGGAAAGAGAAAGAAAGAAGGAAAGAAAGAAAGAAAAAGAGAAAGAAAGAGAAAAAGAAAAAAGAAAGAAGGAAACTGAAAGAAAGAAGGAAAGAGGAAGAAGAAAGGAAGGAAAGAAAGGAAAAGAGAGAAAGAGAAAAAGAAAAGGAAGGGAAGAGAAAGAAAGAAAGAAAGAAAGAAAGAAAGAAAGAAAGAAAGAAAGAAAGAAAGAAAGAAAGAAAGAAAGAAAGAGTTAAATCTGCCAGCACACTTTCTCAGCCTCCTTCAAGTTCTCCTCTTCATTGGGGCTGCCCACATGTCTCTCTCTCTCTGTGTCCCTCCTTCCCTCCCTCCCTCCCTCCCTCCTCCCTCTCCCTCTCTCTCTGAGGTCAGTTTTAAAAACACCTGGAGTTCTTCAGACCCCCATGCCAAGCTGTTCTCTCAGCTCCAGCAGTTTTATGACAGCTCTCCGGGCCTCATCACAATCTGGGCTTCCTTTCTGGGTTTCCATCAGCCGCTGCCGAACAAGTTCAGAGGGTGGCCCTTTTCACCAAAGAATCACCGCGCAAGCCAGCTTTGAATTAGCAACGGCAGCTAAGGAAACCCTCCCAGGTGGATTGCGGCCTGTGTACTGGCTAATCTGCCCCCTGTTTAAAATTCCTTAAACAAGTTTTTGACCCAACAAAAGCTTTGATTTCCCCATTGTGGCTGAAAGAGAACAGATGTTGTTGCTGAGGACCACAAGTGTATCGGGTGCAGTCAAAGCTGTTCCCCCCTCCCCCGTGATGGACGGGGGGATGGACCGGGGGGGGGGGGGCTTGATGCCTTCTGCATTCTAATGGATGCTGTTTGCATGAATCCCCCAGGAGTTGGAGGAGAAACACCTGCAGAGGAGAAGTGACAGGTGTCCTCCCCTTCCCCAGCCATCCTTAAAGAAATAACAGAAAAGAAAAGAATATATTTAGAGACATTGTGTGTGTGTGTGTGTGTGTGTGTGTGTGTGTCTTTGTTATGATGGCTAGGTTGTTCCTGTCCAGAGGCTCAAAAAGGATTTTTTTAAAAAATAAACTTTTATTAATTTTCTCTGATTGCAATCTTCGATCAGGTATTGTTGAACTCCAATGAAAAACTGACTAAGAAACTATATAACTTGCTACTAAATTTGAAAATGGAAGATGAACAAGTCAAAGAAACAATGAGACAGTGGGCCAAAAACTTTGGATATAATATAGAATTAGAGAAATAGAAAAATATAGGGGAAACAAATGATAAATTAACAAAAAGGAATTTTTTTAAACATACCATGTTTTCCCAAAAATAAGACCCTGTCTTATAGGTTTTTTTGCCACCAAAAAAGGCACCAGGTCTTATTTTGGGGGGGATGTCATCCACGAATTAACCTCACCTATGTGCATCACACACACCCCGCCTCCTTTTTGCTGTCAGAGGCCTTCAAGAACATCTTCTGCGGCTGGCAAGGCTTTCCTGAAGGCCTCTGCAGCCAATAACAGAGCTCAGGATCGATCCAGAGCTTTGTTCTCACCTCCAAAGGCCTTCAAGAAAGACTTGCCAGCCTTGCTGGCTGCAGAAGAAATGGGCCAGCAAGGCAGGTGTCGGGGTGTGCAAGGCCTGGCTACAATTGTCGAAAGGTAAGTAGTAAGGCAGCTCCACCCCTCCATCCCCACCCTAGCTTAATTTTCACCCATCCACTCGAGTGGGCAGGAACTTAATTAGGTCTTATTTTAGGGGTAGGGCTTATATTGGGCATGTGTGTAAAAAAAATCACGCTAGGACTTACTTTCGGGGTAGGTCGCATTTTCAGGAAAACACGGTGGTTAAAATGTAAAATTGAAAGGTTGGCTTTTGGTCATACAGTTTAAAAGGTGGGTGAATGCAATCTGCATTTTTTCTAAACGTAGATTGGTAGCAAAATTTCTGGGAGAAACCCATGGGAAATGTCTGCATTCCAGCCTTTGGGTCATCAGGTTTTTCTCATCTGCATTTTTTCCTTTTCAGCACAAAGCATCTGGTAGCATTCATTGGGTGGGTTTGCACTTCATATTTAACGGGGTTGGCTGCATTGTACAAGTTACAAGTCTGGGATGTGTTAATCTTGGGCTAATTTCTAATAAGGTATGGCATAAGCCTTGCCGATTTGCTCAGTTTATAATTATGATGTTGTATGAACTCAGAAATTTACACATTAACACACATGAGCATGTACAGTCTTTAAGGTCTGTGGCAGAGAACAATCTGGCCGTTCTCTCTGGTCCTAGAGCTATTGAAATACAAAGTTTATTAGAATTATATTTTGTGTTTTGTACAGGTAGTCCTCAACTTACAACACAATTGACTTATGTTGCTAAGTAAGAAAATTGTTAAGTGAATTTTGTCTTGTTTTACAACTTTTCTTGCATGGAATGGAATGGAATGGAATAGAATGGAATGGAATGGAATAGAATAGAATAAAATAGAATAGAATAGAATAGAATAGAATAGAATAGAATAGAATAGAATAGGACCTTGGAGATCTTCTAGTCCAACCCTTTGCTCAGGCAGAAGACCCTGCACCATTTCAGACAAATGGTTGTCCAGACTCTTCTTCTTCTTCTTCTTCTTTTTTTAAATAAAGTTTTATTTGCGTTTTCACACATACAAAATACAACATCTTTTTTGAAAATAGCATGATCCCGGGTTGAACTTCTTTATACAGACACAAACTCAATTTCATGCTCATTTTTGTTTTCTATTCCACATCTTATACTATTCTACATTTTCTATATAGTTTTTCCCCTCTTTTAATTTTCTCAATTTTATTTTGATTATCTCATCTCAATTCAAATCATTATATTTATACTTTTTTCTGTTCTGTTTCAATTTCATATTATCTTTTCTCATTAATAAATTTCCTCCTATAGTTACTAATTGGAGTATGACACCTTTATAGCTTTTAATTATATCCATTCAACTCTTATTTAAACTTCAATATATACCTTAAGGTTATGACCTTCAATATGACACATAATGCATAACTTCCAATCGAATTCTGCTTGGTACATTCTTATAATGCACACTATATTCTTTTTTAAAAAAGGATTATAAATATATGTAATTATAAACCCTCATTCCATTCCAATTCAGTTCCATCATTAATAATCATTAAAATCTTAACATCTTTAACATTTCTTTTCAGTTAAATATCATACTTCCTTAAAGACACATATAATCTCCATAATTAATTTTTCCCTTATTTCTATTCCCATATGTTTTGTAAATCATTAAATATTCATTTTGTTACATTTATTTATTGACAAGCATTCCACTGAGTTACGATAGCTATTTTATCAAACATTTTAATCATACATTGTTTCATATTTTCTGAAATTATTTTTATTTCTAATATAACAATACTATCTTATGTACCTTTGCAGAATCCCTTTTTCCATTAGATTTTCACCCATTATCTCTAAATAGGCCCTGTTTCTCTATATTTTGTTTCTGTCCTTTATAACTTCTTTTCCTTTCTTTCTTCCCTCTCTTCTTTTCCCTCCCCTTTTTACCCGCTTGTCTCTCTACTTCTGCATTTCCCTCTTCTGCATTTCCCTCTTCTGTTGCTTTCTGATTTTATACTTATTTTTTACTCTATTCTTTTTTGGGGTTATTTTTCCCAATCTTAAGCTTTCCATTCTCTTCCCCCGCCTAAGATTCATTAAAGATGGCTTCTTCTTTGTCGCAATCTTCTTGTTCTGCAGGCATTTCTTGTTGTTTCTCATAGTTCCAAATCTCCATTTCTAAGAACTGAAATACAAAGCCAAAAGAACCTCTTCCTTCTTGTGCATCTTCTTTGTACTTTTTAAGTTCCATTTTCAATTCTTCTAAAAGTGGAGCCATTTTAAACAGTTTTAAACAACCACCCAATTGATTTTAATCATTCAAATACAATAACCAAGAATCCAGAGATCACCAAGTAATCCAAATAGTCCCAAGCTGTTTCTTCTTATCTCTTTTTCCACTTACTCTTCCTGGGGTTTTACTATTTTGTTGTGATGTTTCAGTTAAGATGTATCTTTTGGAAGTCTCGTTGAGATTTTGCTGTAAGTTCTTTTTAATTCCAGGAAGTCTCCTCCCTTCCAGATCCTGCCCTTTTATTCTTTTTCTCTCCTTTCCTGTTTTCAAAAGCTTTTAATTATCCAGAAATCTTTATTATCCCTTTGACTTTTTATTTTCAGCATTAAATGTCAAAGTGGATTTTTTTCCAATTTCTTGCTTAAGTCTCTTAGCTGTCAGTATAGGAAAAGGAGGGAAAAAAACCAAATCTTTTCCCTTTTCTCTCTGCTTCGCAGTTTAAAAATCTTCTTAGGGAACAATGTTATTGTTTTTTTAATAGTTTCTATTCCAGGGTACCTTATTTGTTGCTTTTGACCCGGTCAACCAAAAGGAAAGGAATAGTGATTAAATAGAAAAGAACTTTACACGCTGTGATAAATCTTGCAAAGGGTAAGCAGCTCTCCCCTACGCCGTCACAACCAACAAAGTGTCTTGACTGCAATAAGTTCTTGTTCGACCATCTGCTTTTTCCACCTCCTGTGATTGCAAGCAGTTGTGATGGAAATGCCTCCAGGTCCACAACTTTGTTAGGGTTTCTTGCAGTGTTTACAATAGCAATAGCACTTAGACTTATATACAGCTTCACAGGGCTCTCCAGCCCTCTCTAAGCAATTTATAGAGTCAGCCTCTTGCCCCCAACAATCTGGGTCCTCATTTTACCCACCTCAGAAGGATGAAAAGCTGAGCCAACTTGAGCTGGTCAGAATTGAACTGCTGGCAATCAGCAGAGTTAGCCTGCAATGCTGCATTCTAAGAGGAAAGAAAGAAGGAAGGAAGGAAGGAAGGAAGGAAGGAAGGAAAGGCAATAGCACTTAGACTTATATACAGCTTCACAGGGCTTTCCAGCCCTCTCTAAGCAATTTATAGAGTCAGCCTCTTGCCCCCCAACAATCTGGGTCCCCATTTTACCCACCTCTGAAGGATGGAAGGCCGAGCCTGGTGAGATTCCGAACCTTGAGCCTGGTGAGATTCGAACTGCCAAATTGCAGGCAGCCGGCAGGCAGCAGAACTAGCCTGCAGTACTGCACTCTCACCACTGCACCACCGCGGCTCTTACAAGCTGCTACGGTCCTCAATGCTGATCTGGGGATTATATTTTTTCCCCTCCTTTGGGGGCTGATGAAAGGCAGATCACAGCTTCTCTGGTCTGGCTTCCATTAGAGGCTCTCCTTCAGCGGTAGGTCTCTTTTCTGAAATGGGGGCTTTTGAGAAAGAATGTTTAATGGAGAACAGAAGTGCTAAGTGGCTTAAATGGCACATATAGCAAATGTACACTTAAGCTATCAACAGTTCCGTCATTCATTCCAGATTGGAATCTCCAGAGGCTGAGCTTCTAACCTCTTCCACCTTGGAGCTCCATCTGTGAGAAACTGGTGCGTTCAAAGGGCTGGCACTCTTTTCTTTCTTTCTTTCTTTCTTTCTTTCTTTCTTTCTTTCTTTCTTTCTTTTTTTAAAGTAGGGATTTCGAATGGCTCATGACGATGCACAGAATATTTTTATTTTAGGGGAACAAAAATCACAGCACAGTCAACATGTGAATACCACACTTGAAATATTGCATCCAGCTTTGGATGCCACAATGTTAAAGAAGATGTTGAGAGTCTTTTTTTGTTGGGGGGTAGGGAAAGTGAAAAGAAGAGCAACTAAGACGATTAAAGGCCTGGAGACTAAAATATATGAAGAACAGCTGCAGGATTTGGGTTTGGCTCAGAGGTGGTATTCAGCAGGTTCTGACCAGTTCTGGAGAACCAGTTGCGGAAATTTTGAGTAGTTCTGAGAACCGGCCAATCCCACCTCTGACTGGCCCCGCCAACCCCATCTCTTCCCTGCCTCCCATTGAGTCCCAGCTGATCAGCTGCGTCTTCTTTGGCTGTCTGCACAGGAAAACGGAGCTGGAAAGCAGGTTACTGGAGTGTGGAGGGAATGGGATTTTGCAGTATCCTTCCCCTGCCATGCCCACCAAGCCACACCCACCAAGCCATGCCACACCCACAGAACTGGTAGAAGAAATTTTTGAATCCCACCACTAGAAGGGACCATGCACTGCAGCAATGCAAGAAGACCAATGAAACCAGGGTTCCCCAAAGTGGCTCTATTGGATTATGCTCTGTTAGCTTTGAGATTGTGTGTCGTCGCAATATACTTTTGCTGTGGGGAAACTACTGTGAAAAAATTCCCGGTGGAGAAGAAGGTGGTCCTAGCACCTTCACCTCCAAAATTTCCATGGGGGTGCCTTTTCAACATATATTATATTTTTTTAATAACTCCCAGTGTCAAGAGTAATTTTGCAAGCCTTAGGAATGCATATCAGGGAGATCAGAGGAGTATTTAAAATCAGGTGGAGTCTGAATGAATGAAACCAGAGGTTTCCCCCAGGTAAGAAGGCTATATCAGATGGTAGCCTTATTTAATTTCCTTTTTAATCATTTCTCTTGCTGCCAGGATAGACTATCTTTACATGTCAGCCTGAGGGCGGGGACTCTTATTTCTACTGGTAATTGTAGGTTGTTTTGGCTGCTGTTTTTGTACGGAAAAAAAAGGGAATATTTAAATACACAAATCATGAAGCAAGCCCACCCTATCAAGCCACCCAAATTCAGCAGGCAAATCTGTCATATGTAGCCTTTGGTGATTGGTATTTGCTTGCAGGCAATCCGTTTTCTGTCCTATGGACCAGGATGGCTCTTTCTTAACAGATTAACAGAGTTGGAAGGGAGCTTGTAGGTCATCTAGTCCAACCCCACACCCAAGCGGGAGACCCTACACAATTTCCAGTCTCTTCTTGAAAGCCTCCAAGGCTGAAGTTCCCACAACTTCCAAAGGCAAACTTCTGTTCCATTGGTTGATTATTATCACTGTCAGAAAAGTTTTCCTTATTTCCAGGTTGAACCTCTCCTTGTTCAGTTTCCATCCATTATTCCTTGTCTGGCCTTGGAAAATAGCTTGACCCCCTTCCTCCTCTCTGTGGCAGCCCCTCAACTATTGGAAGATCGCTATCCTGTCTCCCCTGGTCCTTCTCTTCACTAGACTAGCCAGGCCCAGTTCCTGCAATCACTCTTTCAAGAAGAGATCTGAGAACCATTCGACTGAAATTGTACAGGGATTCCTGCCCAAGCAGGGGGTTGGACTAGAAGACCTCCAAGGTCCCTTCCAACTCTGTTATTCTACGTATATTCTATATACGGCAGACAGGTCTGGGGGTGGGAACAGAAGGCAGAATCAGGGGAGGCACCCAGGGACAGGTGCCCTGCCTGCATCTTAGGTCAGTTTTACGCTGTGATCGCTCGGTGTCCATTCCATCCAAAGCTCTGAACAGCTGGAGGCTGATGCGTCCGGCCAGCTGAGGGGGGAGTAAAAGGTCCACTTCTCCCCTTCAAAGACTTTACTACCGCCTCTGTCAGCCTCGGCTGCACACAATTAAAAACCGGGAAGGTGGGCGGGGGGTTGGGGGAGGCTTGTTCTCACCACAGTCGGCTTGCTTGCTTTCCTGGCAGAGGAAAAAGCAACGAACAAGCTTGTGCAGGGGTTTGCCCCGGATCCCTGCTGTCTCGGGAAGGGGGAGAGGAATGGTGGGGAGGGGGCTTCTGCAGCATGCAAAGCCAGGTGGGCTTTCGTAGCAGTCACATCAGAAGCTTCCTGACTGGAAGAGGGCAAGACAAATGGTCATACCCGTCTCTCTGAAATAAAACAGGCACCCTTTAGAGGGAGTAGGGCTTATAGGGAGGAGGAGGAGGAGGAGGAGGAGGAGGAGGAGGAGGAGGAGGAGGAGGAGGAGGAGGAGGAGGAGGAGGAGGAGGAGGAGGAGGAGGGGAGGAGGAGGAATAATAATAATAATAATGTGGGGTCCTTGGTGCACTTCTGAGCTAGGTGGCTTTCTTGCAGATATTTCATGACCCAACTAGGGAGCATCATCAGTGCAAGGAGGAGAAGGAGGAGGAGGAGGAGGAGGAGGAGGAGGAGGAGGAGGAGGAGGAGGAGGAGGAGGAGGAGGAGGAGGAGGAGGAGGAGGAGGAGGAGAAATAATGTGGGGTCCTTGGTGCACTTCTGAGCTAGGTGGCTTTCTTGCAGATATTTCATGACCCAACTAGGGAGCATCATCAGTGCTGGGAGGAGGAGGAGGAGGAGGAGGAGGAGGAGGAGGAGGAGGAGGAGGAGGAGGAGGAGGAGGAGGAGGAGGAGGAGGAGGAATAATGTGCGGTCCTTGGTGCACTTCTGAGCTAGGTGGCTTTCTTGCAGATATTTTATGACCCAACTAGGGAGCATCATCAGTGCAAGGAGGAGAAGGAGGAGGAGGAGGAGGAGGAGGAGGAGGAGGAGGAGGAGGAGGAGGAGGAGGAGGAGGAGGAATAATAATAATAATAATGTGGGGTCCTTGGTGCACTTCTGAGCTAGGTGGCTTTCTTGCAGATATTTCATGACCCAACTAGGGAGCATCATCAGTGCTGGGAGGAGGAGGAGGAGGAGGAGGAGGAGGAGGAGGAGGAGGAGGAGGAGAGGAGGAATAATAATAATAATAATGTGGGGTCCTTGGTGCACTTCTGAGCTAGGTGGCTTTCTTGCAGATATTTCATGACCCAACTAGGGAGCATCATCAGTGCAAGGAGGAGAAGGAGGAGGAGGAGGAGGAGGAGGAGGAGGAGGAGGAGGAGGAGGAGGAGGAGGAGGAGGAGGAGGAGGAGGAATAATAATAATAATAATAATGTGGGGTCCTTGGTGCACTTCTGAGCTAGGTGGCTTTCTTGCAGATATTTCATGACCCAACTAGGGAGCATCATCAGTGCTGGGAGGAGGAGGAGGAGGAGGAGGAGGAGGAGGAGGAGGAGGAGGAGGAAGAATAATAATAATAATAATGTGGGGTCCTTGGTGCACTTCTGAGCTAGGTGGCTTTCTTGCAGATATTTCATGACCCAACTAGGGCGCATCATCAGTGCAAGGAGGAGAAGGAGGAGGAGGAGGAGGAGGAGGAGGAGGAGGAGGAGGAGGAGGAGGAGGAGGAGGAGGAGGAGGAATAATAATAATAATAATGTGGGGTCCTTGGTGCACTTCTGAGCTAGGTGGCTTTCTTGCAGATATTTCATGACCCAACTAGGGAGCATCATCAGTGCAAGGAGGAGGAGGAGGAGGAGGAGGAGGAGGAGGAGGAGGAGGAGGAGGAGGAGGAGGAGGAGGAGGAATAATAATAATAATGTGGGGTCCTTGGTGCACTTCTGAGCTAGGTGGCTTTCTTGCAGATATTTTATGACCCAACTAGGGAGCATCATCAGTGCAAGGAGGAGGAGGAGGAGGAGGAGGAGGAGGAGGAGGAGGAGGAGGAGGAGGAGGAGGAGGAGGAGGAGGAGGAGGAGGAATAATAATAATAATAATGTGGGGTCCTTGGTGCACTTCTGAGCTAGGTGGCTTTCTTGCAGATATTTCATGACCCAACTAGGGAGCATCATCAGTGCAAGGAGGAGAAGGAGGAGGAGGAGGAGGAGGAGGAGGAGGAGGAGGAGGAGGAGGAGGAGGAGGAGGAGGAGGAGGAGGAGGAGGAGGAATAATAATAATAATAATGTGGGGTCCTTGGTGCACTTCTGAGCTAGGTGGCTTTCTTGCAGATATTTTATGACCCAACTAGGGAGCATCATCAGTGCAAGGAGGAGAAGGAGGAGGAGGAGGAGGAGGAGGAGGAGGAGGAGGAGGAGGAGGAGGAGGAGGAGGAGGAGGAGGAGGAGGAGGAGGAGGAGGAGGAGGAATAATAATAATAATAATGTGGGGTCCTTGGTGCACTTCTGAGCTAGGTGGCTTTCTTGCAGATATTTCATGACCCAACTAGGGAGCATCATCAGTGCAAGGAGGAGAAGGAGGAGGAGGAGGAGGAGGAGGAGGAGGAGGAGGAGGAGGAGGAGGAGGAGGAGGAGGAGGAGGAGGAGGAAGAGGAGGAGGAATAATAATAATAATAATGTGGGGTCCTTGGTGCACTTCTGAGCTAGGTGGCTTTCTTGCAGATATTTCATGACCCAACTAGGGAGCATCATCAGTGCAAGGAGGAGAAGGAGGAGGAGGAGGAGGGAGGAGGAGGAGGAGGAGGAGGAGGAGGAGGAGGAGGAGGAGGAGGAGGAGGAGGAGGAGGAAGAGGAGGAGGAGGAGGAGGAATAATAATAATAATAATGTGGGGTCCTTGGTGCACTTCTGAGCTAGGTGGCTTTCTTGCAGATATTTCATGATCCAACTAGGGAGCATCATCAGTGCAAGGAGGAGAAGGAGGAGGAGGAGGAGGAGGAGGAGGAGGAGGAGGAGGAGGAGGAGGAGGAGGAGGAGGAGGAGGAAGAGGAGGAGGAGGAGGAGGAATAATAATAATAATAATGTGGGGTCCTTGGTGCACTTCTGAGCTAGGTGGCTTTCTTGCAGATATTTCATGACCCAACTAGGGAGCATCATCAGTGCAAGGAGGAGAAGGAGGAGGAGGAGGAGGAGGAGGAGGAGGAGGAGGAGGAGGAGGAGGAGGAGGAGGAAGAGGAGGAGGAGGAGGAGGAATAATAATAATAATAATGTGGGGTCCTTGGTGCACTTCTGAGCTAGGTAGCTTTCTTGCAGATATTTCATGACCCAACTAGGGAGCATCATCAGTGCAAGGAGGAGGAGGAGGAGGAGGAGGAGGAGGAGGAGGAGGAGGAGGAGGAGGAGGAGGAGGAGGAATAATAATAATAATAATGTGGGGTCCTTGGTGCACTTCTGAGCTAGGTGGCTTTCTTGCAGATATTTCATGACCCAACTAGGGAGCATCAGCAGTGCTGGGAGGAGGAGGAGGAGGAGGAGAAGGAGGAGGAGGAGGAGGAGGAGGAGGAGGAGGAGGAGGAGGAGGAGGAGGAGGAGGAGGAATAATAATAATAATGTGGGGTCCTTGGTGCACTTCTGAGCTAGGTGGCTTTCTTGCAGATATTTCATGACCCAACTAGGGAGCATCCTCAGTGCAAGGAGGAGAAGGAGGAGGAGGAGGAGGAGGAGGAGGAGGAGGAGGAGGAGGAGGAGGAGGAGGAGGAGGAGGAGGAGGAGGAGGGAGGAGGAATAATAATAATAATAATAATGTGGGGTCCTTGGTGCACTTCTGAGCTAGGTGGCTTTCTTGCAGATATTTTATGACCCAACTAGGGAGCATCATCAGTGCAAGGAGGAGAAGGAGGAGGAGGAGGAGGAGGAGGAGGAGGAGGAGGAGGAGGAGGAGGAGGAGGAGGAGGAGGAGGAATAATAATAATAATAATGTGGGGTCCTTGGTGCACTTCTGAGCTAGGTGGCTTTCTTGCAGATATTTCATGACCCAACTAGGGAGCATCATCAGTGCAAGGAGGAGAAGGAGGAGGAGGAGGAGGAGGAGGAGGAGGAGGAGGAGGAGGAATAATAATAATAATAATGTGGGGTCCTTGGTGCACTTCTGAGCTAGGTGGCTTTCTTGCAGATATTTCATGACCCAACTAGGGAGCATCATCAGTGCAAGGAGGAGGAGGAGGAGGAGGAGGAGGAGGAGGAGGAGGAGGAGGAGGAGGAGGAGGAGGAGGAGGAGGAGGAATAATAATAATAATAATGTGGGGTCCTTGGTGCACTTCTGAGCTAGGTGGCTTTCTTGCAGATATTTCATGACCCAACTAGGGAGCATCATCAGTGCAAGGAGGAGAAGGAGGAGGAGGAGGAGGAGGAGGAGGAGGAGGAGGAGGAGGAGGAGGAGGAGGAGGAGGAGGAGGAGGAGGGAGGAGGAGGAGGAGGAATAATAATAATAATAATGTGGGGTCCTTGGTGCACTTCTGAGCTAGGTGGCTTTCTTGCAGATATTTCATGACCCAACTAGGGAGCATCATCAGTGCAAGGAGGAGAAGGAGGAGGAGGAGGAGGAGGAGGAGGAGGAGGAGGAGGAGGAGGAGGAGGAGGAGGAGGAGGAAGAGGAGGAGGAGGAGGAGGAATAATAATAATAATAATGTGGGGTCCTTGGTGCACTTCTGAGCTAGGTGGCTTTCTTGCAGATATTTTATGACCCAACTAGGGAGCATCATCAGTGCAAGGAGGAGAAGGAGGAGGAGGAGGAGGAGGAGGAGGAGGAGGAGGAGGAGGAGGAGGAGGAGGAGGAGGAGGAGGAGGAATAATAATAATAATAATGTGGGGTCCTTGGTGCACTTCTGAGCTAGGTGGCTTTCTTGCAGATATTTCATGACCCAACTAGGGAGCATCATCAGTGCAAGGAGGAGAAGGAGGAGGAGGAGGAGGAGGAGGAGGAGGAGGAGGAGGAGGAGGAGGAGGAAGAGGAGGAGGAGGAGGAGGAATAATAATAATAATAATGTGGGGTCCTTGGTGCACTTCTGAGCTAGGTGGCTTTCTTGCAGATATTTCATGACCCAACTAGGGAGCATCATCAGTGCAAGGAGGAGGAGGAGGAGGAGGAGGAGGAGGAGGAGGAGGAGGAGGAGGAGGAATAATAATAATAATAATGTGGGGTCCTTGGTGCACTTCTGAGCTAGGTGGCTTTCTTGCAGATATTTCATGACCCAACTAGGGAGCATCGTCAGTGCTGGGAGGAGAAGGAGGAGGAGGAAACAACAACTGTGGGAACCTTGGAGCTATCTGAGCTTGTATTTTTTCTTTACAGACATTTCATGACCCCCCTAGGTAACACCATCCGTGCTAAAAGGGATCGGGGTATTCTCGCAGACATTTCACTACCCACCTAGGTGACACCATCAGAGCAGAGGGCGCTGTACAGAGGGCAACTCCCCTCCCCTGTGAGCTACCCATTATTAACATTGCATAAATGTGAGCCCGGTAAGCCACCTAAACACATGATGTCCCCCTCCCCTCCCCACCACCATCTGAAGTGCTACAGTTTGGTGGTCTTCTCTCCCTGCCCCCGGATTGCATCGGTTACTTTTTTTGTGCATCACTGAGTCTGGATTGTACATTGGTGTTTTTCAAACTTGGCAGTTTTAAGATGGGTGAAGTCAATGCACCTTAAACTTGCAAGTTTGAACAACACGGATATATGACATAGATATGCATAATGATATATGCTCAAATTCCAGGAAATCAGGAGCCTTAAAATGCATCATCTTTAGTCAACTACAGGCTCATTCCATCCAACACAAATGTATATTTAGAAAAGAAAGTTCTCCAGTCAAAATCTGCAAAATTGCTGCTCTCCAATTTAGATTTTGAACATAGAATCCTAGGGCTGGAAAGGACCTCAGAGATCTTCTAGAGCAATGGTGGCTAACCTTTTTCAGCTCGCGTGCCAATAATTGTGTGCACGCTCACATGCCAGCAACCGGAAGGCAATGCGTGCTACCCCCCCCATGCCCCCTGCACATGCGTGCATGACCCTCCTTTGTGTGCCACGCATCTGTGCATGCACACGCGACTCCCTCCTTGCACGCTGTGCGTCTTTGCACATGCACGTGCAATTGCCCCCTCTCATGCCGCATGTCTTTGCACATGCATGCACAATCCCTTCACGTGCAGTGCATCCCTGTGCATGCATGCATGCCCCCCGTGCACCCCGCTCCGGCCCCTGCGCATGCTTGCCAGATACCCGACAATCAGCTGTCGGCCGGCAGCGCATGCAGGCATGCACAGTGAGGCTCTTCCAGGTGTCAAGCATCCAGAAAGTATCCATGATATCAATCACTCCAAGAAGTTATCACTCCAATTGATTTATTAGGAACAGATCTGGCATGTCAAAAGCAATTTCCCAAATGAAGGTTTTTTCATGCATTACACAGAATCCACCTCCTTTCCTCCTTTCTCTCCTCCCATTTCTACACTTCATAAATCACGAGAACCAATTATCTGCAACTGGAAATTCTTAATACGACACACAGAATAACCTTGAACTCTCACGTGCCGGAGGAAATGGCTCTGCGTGCCCCATGAATCTCACTCAGTGTCGCTCAATGCTTGCTTGTCACCATCTCCAGGGCTTGGAGATAAAAAGGAAACCAGTGTATTGGCCGAAAAGTCTTAGCTCAATACAAAAATACTGGGGAATTTCAAAGCTTTCGGTTGAAATTCAAGATTTATGTGGTTTTCCCAGAATTCAGGAATTATTCCTTAACAGTTGCATACATACCGACCCAAACAAGTTGTGACTTCTCTGCACATTGTGACAAATCATTGTTCATTCGAACCACTTTTTTTTAAACCATTGGTCTTGATTAACAACAAGATGAAATTGAGATCACAAAACCTCTTGATTTGACTCATGTACATATCATGGCTGATTAGCGAGGTTTCCTTTTGTCTACTGACTTAATTTTATCTGTCAGTTCCAAGTAACAGGAGAACTGAAGACCTGTGTTTAAAACCAGTTTCTCTACTTGATCCCAGAGATATTCTTGGTATCTTTCTCCCCTGCAGAGTTGGTGCACACACACACACACAAAAACCCCTATACCAGTATATTGTTTGACCGCATCAGAACAACTGAGAAAATTCCCTTGAACACAAACACAGCTAAAGGCGATTCAGATCAGAAGTAGGGAAATGCTAGATTTTTAAGACCAAGGTGGATTTAGACATGAAAAAGAATATCAGGCTACAATTCATCTGCCCTGAGGACTTGCAAAACAAAATACAGAATAACAGACTTGAAAAGGATCTTGGAGGTCTTCTAGTCCAACCTCTTGCCCTAGCAGGAGACCGTATATTATTTCAGACAAATGGCTCTTCTTAAAAACCTTCCATGATAGAGCACCCACAACTTCTGGAAACAAAGCTACTCCATGGATTAATTGTTCTCGCTGTCAGGAAAGTTCTTTGTCCTTCTAAGTTAGGTCTCTCTTTAACAAGCTTCTACTTATTACTTGTCTTGCCCTCAGATGCTTTGAAGAATAAGTTGACCCTTTCTTCTCTCAAATATTGGAAGACAGCTATCATGTCACCCCTAGTCCTTCTCTTTGCTAGACCAGACATACCCAGTTTCTGCTTTTTACAGTTCCAGTATCTTTGTTTTAGAAAAGCTTGATGTTGGAACTCCTGGGAAACTGGTAATCAGAAACTGGTGGTAGGACTGGAATAGAAATCCTTTATTGGCCGAGTGTGATTGGACACACAAGGAATTTGTCTTCAGTGCATAAGCTCTCATTGTACATAAAAGCTATAAGTGATAAATCATAGTCATCATAAAAATACATTCATCATAAATCACAAGATACAACTCTTAGTGATAGTCCTAGGATACCAAATAAGCAATCAACATAAATTGTACTAAGAAACTAAATAAAACAACATAAATCGTAAAGATACAAGCAACAAAGTTATAGTCATAAGTAGAAAAGGAGATGGGTAATAGGAAGGATGAGAAGAAGAATAGTAATACAGTCTTAGTAAATAGTTTGACAGTGTTCTGGGAATTAGTTGTTTAGCAGAGTGATGGCATGTGGGAAAAAACTGTCCTTGTATCTAGTTGTTCTGGTGTGCAGTGCCCTATAGCATTGTTTTAAGGGTAGAAGTTGAATCAATTTATGTCCAGGATGTGAGGTCTGAGGATATTTTCACAGCCCTCTTTTTGACTCGTGCAGTATGCAGGTCCTCAGTGGAAGGCAGATAGGTAGCAATTGTTTTTTTCTGCAGTTCTAATTATCCATTGAAGTCTGTGTCTGCCTTGTTTGGTTGTAAGTGTATCAAAGCTGCAATTTTAATCATGCTTGCAAATGAATAAGTTCCATTGAATATCCCAGGGTCTATTGTTGAATGAACAGTCGTAAGAGTGTACTGCATAAAGAATTTGGGGTAGATTAATCAAACTACTAGGGTGTGACCTTAATATATTAAGGTGAAAGAGAGAGATGGTTTGTGTGCACGCATTCATGCACACTTACAGATGTATAGGAAGACAGACAGACTCTGTGCAGTACTTCAGATTTAGAGGCCAAAAGGAGGTTTTAGAACATGAGGGGGCTATGCAGTTCTTTAAACCAAGCTCATCTTTTCCTTGATTGTGTAACAGCTATGTAGATGTGGTGTTCTTACCAAGGAAAGTTCATGGAATTGCCCAAGAATCAACCATGACTTTAGTAAGTGGTTTTTCCTTTCAATAAACCAACGCTCAGCGTTCCAATGAAACTCCCCGTTTCATTCAGCACTCATAAGCAAAGTTCAGAGAGATCTCTTCTGTTTTCAGAAAGAGATGCCCCACATTTATTTGTACGATCTATTTTTCGTGTTAAATGAGGATGAGAAAGTTTATAACTTCATGTAATGCTTAACCTACAAAAGTTCATTTAATGAGTGTCAACTCATAAAACATTCCTACGCCTGTTTTAGTAGTTGCCATAAAAAGGGGGGGAAAGCAAAAGTACATTCCAACTCTTATCTTTAAAAGATTGTAACTAAACTACCAGAGCTTTTGCCCGTGAATATATTTAATTGGAGAACATGAAGGATGACATCCAGCCCCTGAATGTGCTCAATTGGAGAATCTGGTTTATGAGACACCCGGAGGGGAGGGAGGGGGGGAACAGGGTCATAGGGGACTGTAAATGACATATGCCAGAGTTGGCTTGATACAGGGCAGTGCCAATATGTCGCCTCTAATGAACCCTTTGAAGTTTTTTGAAGGTTGGCTCGAGAATCATGATTTAATTAGGGTGATTGCTGGATTCCTGACAGCGCATTCAAAGCAGTGGTGAAATGCTACCGGTTTGGCCCAGTTCAACTGAGAAAGTAGCAAAGGTAGCAAAGAAGGTAGCAACGAAGAGAAAAGTGTAGGATCGGCCCCGGTATAGGTTCTAACCTATATTGGAGTAGCAATGTTCCAATATTTGAGGGGGCTACACGGAGAAGAGGGGGACATCCTATTTTCCAAAGCACCTGAAGGCAGGACAAGAACCAACGGATGGAAACTAATCAAGGAGAGAAGCAGCCTGGAAATAATGTCCTAACCGTGAGAACAATTAACCAGTGGAACAGCTTGCCCTCAGAAATTGTGGGCACTTCATCGCTGGGAGTCTTTAAGAAGTGACTGGACCGCCAGCTATCTGAAATGGTAGAAGGTCTCCTGATTGAGCAGGGGGTTGGACTAGCAGACCTCCAAGGTCCCTTCCAGGTCTATTCTGGATTGATTGACTGCTCACATTACTCACCCTCTGGTCACTCCCAAATGGACTATTTTTTTTTTTTTTTTTGCTGGACCTGGTATGAAATCTGGCCCCAATGAATTCACTGGGTGCCAATTAGCCTTTGGCTCTGCTAGCCCCTTGGAATGCTAGCTTTGTCTCTGCCTTCCAAAACAGCCCCAGTCTGTTCCCAAAAGATATATTGTTTAGCCTGTTATTGTTGTGGGGGTTTTGTTTTTTTACATGCAGGAAGGAAAAGCACGGTGGGTCCTTCCTTTTTATCAAAGTCTAATTAGGGATTGAAGGCAGATTACCGGATTGGCAGAAGGGAGGGGAGGCCTCAAAATGAGGACCTTCCCAAGGCAGGACAAGGGGGGGGGGCAGCTCTCCTGCCAAAGGGGGAGGGGTCATCATCACCTCATTTCGGTCTCCATTAACACCGTCTGGGTTCAGCCTCTTCAAGCCAATTAGCTGGTGGGCTGAACTGACCTGGAAACCTTCTGGACTCATTTGCAAAAGGAAGAATGATTCAGGAAGAACGATTCGGGGATTCGTCGGCTGGCCTACGGGCCTTTCCTCGGGGGCCGCTTTTCTGAAAAGGCTCAAGGAAAACACTGGGAGCTCCCAAGGCTGGTGGGTGGGAGAGAAAGGAAGCAATTAAGAGGGAGAACGGGTTTCCTATTGGTGAAGGATGGATTACGCCTTCTTGGACTGGCGATTGTGCACCATTAATGCACCGTAAAACAGCGTCCTTGTAGACCCAGCGTCCTAGAATATCAAAGAGTTCTCCTTTTTTATTACTAATTGCCATTCGTTGAATAGGAATAATGAGCTGGAAGGGACTTTGGAGGTCTTCTAGTCCAGCCCCCTACTCAAGCAGGAGAACCTATACTATTTCAGGTGACTGTCCAGTCTCTTCTTAAAAACCTCCAGTGATGGAGCGCCCATGATTCTGGAGGCAACTTCTGTTCCATTGATTAGTTGTCCTCAGTTTTGGGAAGTTTCTCCTTAATTCCAAGTTGTTTCTCGCTTTGATTCGTTTCCATCTATGGCTTCTTGTCCTTCCCCCTGGGGCTTTGGAGAATAGATTGACCCCCTCTTCTTTGTGGCAGCCCCTCAAATACTGGAATACTGTGATGACTCAAAGCGTAACACAAATGTAACAAAATCCAAAACGTAAATAAATGTCCTTTAATGCCTCCAACTTGGCCCCACTGTTCAATAATTCTCAGTTGGAAATAAAACGTATTCAAAAATAATCTTCAGAAGAAAGCAATACAGTCCGAATTTAATGAGCAGATAGAGGTGAAATAAAAAACTAAAACAAACTACGATGAAGGAATTTCCACAACGGACCAGGATAAGTAATTACCAACTTCACGGAGATAACAAGGCACAGTCTGTTGGAAGGATGCCAATCAAGATAACTTCAGCCCAAAATAAAACATGCTTTGCTTCTGGCAACACTGTGTTTTAACCGTCTCTCTTATATACCACTCTCCCCAGCTGCAACCAATGAGGGGTATCATGGCCGCTTCCTCTCTCATAAGCCAAGTTGTTTCCTTCTCCGTTCCTCCCTGCGTGTCCTAGAATGGAAAGGGGATGGGCCTGGTTCTTCCTCTGATTGCCCAGCTGGCCTCTGCCCCTCCCCAGCCTCCTCCACAACCTCTGGAGCCACACCTCTACACCCTGTCGGCTGTTCCTCCTCTTCCTCAGAGTCTAACAAGGGCATGACATACTGCTATCTTGTCACCGCTAATTCTTCTTTTCTTTTGACTGGCCAAACCCAAATCCTGCAGCCATTCTTCTAAGCGTGACAGCTGTTAAGTGAATTTTGCCCCATTTTACAATCTCTCTTGCCACCGTTGTTAAATGAATCACAGCCATTGATAAATTAGTAACCTGGTTGTTAAGTGAATCCTAACTTCCACATTGACTTTGTTTGTTAGAAGGTCGCAAAAGGGGATCATGTGACCTTGCTGGGACACAGCTACGGTCATAAGTATGAACCAGTTGCTAAGCGTCCAAATTTGGATCACGTGAACAGGATGCTGCTGCAACGGTCATAACGGTGGGGAAAAAAACAGCCCAAAGTCATGATTTTCAGTGCCGTTGTAAGTTTGAATGGTCACTAAGCAAACTGTTGTAAGTCAAGGACCACCATCCTCTCAGGGAGGGGGACATCAGCAGTCTTTCTCCAGCTGCTAAGGGAGCTGCTAGCAGTCTTTCTCCAGCTCCACCATTCTGGGCAATGTTGTTGTGACCTGCCGGTTGGAGGTACCTGGGCCAGTCTTGGAGGCTGAGGAGGGCTCAGACAAGGGCTCTGCATCAGAGGCAGAGATGAGGCCAGGGCAGGCTGGCAGTCATCAGCTGCCTTTGGAGTCAGACAGCAGTGAGGCAGTGGGAGCTTCTGGGACTGGTTCCCAGCCTTCACAGAGCTGCCAAAAGGAAGGAACAATTAAGAACTCAGGGTCAACGTGGGAGTAAGGCCACAGGTGGACAACGAATGGCCCCTCCCATAAGAATTAAAAGAGGGACTGAAACGAATATGTTAGCACTGAAACTGAAAGAAAGAAAATACTTTGAATATTTTTTAATTTTGAATAAATGGTATGATTGGGTAGCAAGCAGAAACAAGAAATAAGACAAGAAATCTAACTGTAAGAAGCCTTAAGAAAGTAAAATGTAAATATGTACAATATATAAGAACCTAAGAATAATAATTATAGAAAAAGTCATTAATCAATATCAGATAAATGTAAATACACTGTGTTAAGATATATCAGATAAAAACCTGTATAGATGTCAAAAAATACTGCTGAAACTATGATGTTTTATGTTGTAATAATGGAAACAATAAAAATATATTTTTTAAAAAAGGATTAAAAGAGGAGCAAAAGGGGAGGAGGCTTTTGCAGGAAACAGTTCGTTCATTTGTTTGTTCATTCGTTCGTTCCAGCCTCGTGAAGATTTGTCTGTGTAATCCAAACCTTCCCTGTCAGCACTGAGTGTGTAAATATTTACTGGGCAGCTTTCCAAGATAGATAAGGTCTGAGCTAATGATTATACCTTTGCAAGACTGTCTGCCAGGCCGTTGGCTGAATGTGAATGCAATAAATTCACATTCGTTTAATAAAAGAGGTTTTGCCGGGACACAGAGTTTGCTTAGTGCTTTTGGGGGAAGCCTAAGACAGAACAAATGTAGTACAATCTGGAGAAGGCCCATATTAGCTCCCTCAGACCATTCCAGAAAGTGATTTTTCCCTGGGTCCACAAAGGCCGTCTTGTTTCTGCAGCTCCCTTTGTATCTTGCAATTGATGTGCTGATGTGGGAAATTCTCTCTTTCCAGAGGGAGGGAGGATCAGGGTAAAATGGTTCACATCTCCCCAGCCTTTGCCTGTCGTCTTTTCGAATGGACCCTCCCCCCCTCCCCAGCCTAGTTTACATTTTTGGTACAAAAAAAAAAAGGGTTCTGTCCCCATTAATCTTGAGTTTTGCCTTTGAAAAAATGTGCTGCTTCTAGACTTCATGGAGAACGGAACCCTTTTGTCTGTGTGGACAAAACTGTGTGAAAATGATGGAAGGAGGGGTGTCATTGAGGCCATGAAACTGAGACAAAAGTTTATTTCTGTAGGGTTTTGGTGGAGGCTTCTGTTTTCTTGGTAGAGTAGAGTAGAGTAGAGTAGAGTAGAGTAGAGTAGAGTAGAGTAGAGTAGAGTAGAGTAGAGTAGAGTAGAGAATAAGGAATAGAATAGAATAGAATAGAATAGAATAGAATAGAATAGAATAGAATAGAATAGAATAGAATAGAATAGAATAGAATATGGGATAGGGTAGGACAGGATAGAATTAGAATAGAGTAGAGTGAGTTGAGTATAGTAGGAATAGGAATAGAATAGAATAGAATAGAATAGAATAGAATAGAATAGAATAGAATAGAATAGAATAGAATAGAATAGAAATAAAATACCATAGCATAGGAATAGAATAGAGTAAGACTAGGACTAGGACTAGGAATGGAATGGAATGGAATAGAATAACAGAGTTGGAAGGGACCTTGGAGGTCTTCTAGTCCAACCCCTCGGTTATGCAGGAAACCTTATATCATTTCAGTCAAATGGTTATCCAATCTTATCCTAAAAATTTCCAGTGTTTGAACATTCACAACTTCTGGAGGCATGTTGTTCCACTGATCAATTGTTCTGTCAGGAAATCGATCTTATACTGTAAGAGCTTTAAAAGGCAACACTTCATAATCAGGAAAGATGTTTTTCTGAGGATTTATTTTATTTTTGCTGTTGTTCCTTCAAAGCAGAAAACAACAACAACCCAAATGCCTTGATTTACAACAGTTTATTTAGTGACCATTTGAAGTTACAACAGCACTGGCAAAAGTGACCTATAACCATTTTTCACACCATTTACGACCATGGTATCATCCTTGGGGTCACGTGATCAAAATTCAGATGCTTGGCAACTGGTTTCATATTTATGACGGTCGCAGTATCCCGGAGGTCATGTGATCCCCTTTTGTGACACTATAAAAAAGATGTTGAGACTCTAGAAAGAGTGCAGAGAAGAGCAACCAGGATGATTGGGGGATGGGAGCTTAAAACATACGACGAATAGTTGCAGGAACTGGGCCTGGCTAGTCTAGGGAAGAGAAGGATCAAGGGAGGCAGGATAACAGCCTTCCAATATTGGAAGGGCTGCCATAGAGAGGAGGAGGAAGGGGGTCAAGCTGTTTTCCAAGGCCAGACAAGGAACAATGGATGGAAACTGAACAAGGAGAGATTCAACCTGGAAATAAGGAGAAACTTTCTGACAGTGAAAACCATAAACCAATGGAACAGAAGTTGCCTTTGGACGTTGTGGGAGCTTCATCACTGGAGGCTTTCAGGAAGGAATTGGATTGCCATTTGTTAGAGATGGTATAGGGTGTCCTGCTTGGGCAGGGGGTTGGACTAGATGACCTACAAGCTCCCTTCCAATTCTGTTAATCTGTAATCTGTATCTGATAAGCAAAGTCGATGGGGATGCCAGATTCACTTAACAACTAAGCAGATCCCACGATTCACTTGACAAATGTGGCAAGGCACAACTTACTTAAATCAATGTTCTCACTTAACAACAGAAATGTTGGGCTCAATTGTGGTCCTAAGCTGAGTACTACCGCTACCTATCTTTTCTAGTGATTCAGTGCAGGTGGACACGGCCAAATAACGTTGGGTGAGTCTGTCTTCGTCCATCTCTTTATACGCTGCTTGTTCTGACCCTCCGTTCTCAGTTAACTTTAAGCCTTTAAGAAGAGAAGAAGAGAAATTGTACAGACTCTGCCCTGAAAATCTTGCTAATTGGTTCTTCCTGTGGTTTCCTAAAGTGGAATTGGAAATGAATGCAGATGCTCCTGCCACATGAAACCCTGGGAAGAAGGCCTTTTGTCTTTTAAAACAAAACAAAATCCTTCTGTAAAAATTAGTAACATGCCATGGGGAATATATGGTAGTCCTCAATTTAGGATCATTCTCTAGTAGTACGCCTGTAATATGTTAATTTCATCATCAAGCTACATATATCTATAAATAAATATAACTGATTTTAAGTCAGTAATCTAATACAGGTAACTAGCCCAAAATTTCTTTTTTCTTCTTTTCTTTTAAGTTTTTATTTTAAATTTACAACAAATCCATCTTTCATTTAAACAGTGTGTTGACTGGGTACATATATCTTGTGCTAACAATTATAATTAACATATTTTTCTTGCCAAACTATCAGTAATCACATTTTCCTCATAAGCCATTGTCGCTTACATATTTTATCTTCATGACAATCTGTTCTGACCCAAACCTTGTTCCAAGGAAGCAAACACGAAACAGAGGTAACAGCAAAACCTTTTTAATGATTTAATGATTCTTTATCATTCCGTTCCTTCCCAGTTAAAAAGCTGTTTCAAACTAATTGTCTCTGATAAGAATGTGCCTTGCTAAGGTGGTGCAAGGCTGCCAAGAACACTACATAAAGTTGCCAAGAAATAGTTCAAACACAAAGAGTCTCCAAACACCAATCAGGATACTCCGAACGTCCACAAGGCTTTAGTGCAAAAACTTCTTTGCTTCCGGCAAAGAACTCCGGTTTCTCGGTTTCTCTTAAGGGGTGGGGGGCATTATCTTGCAGCCTTACTCCTGAGTCACCCGTGCACACTTGGCCAATAAAGAATTTTATTCTATTCTATTCTATCACATGAGCCCTGGACACTGCAATATGAACCAGTGGCCAAGGATCTGGATTCTGATCATCTGACCAACCCTGGGGATGCTGCAATGGTCATAAGTGTGAAAAACGGTACTACATCACTTGTTTCAGTGCCACTGTAACTTCAAACGGTCACTAAATGAACTATTGTAATTCGAGGACTACTTATAAGAGTGAACTTTAATCTGAAGTATTTAGGGGACGACCATTTCCCTCAGAGGTGTGAGCAGAGTTCTTTTTTCAAGAGGCCCTTGACATGACAGGAAACATTCCCAGAGGTGTTTCTGTCACTCCTTCCTTTGTTTCCTTTCATTTGGTTAATTAATTAACTCTGTGGTTTATTGACCTCAGGTTCATTTAACCAGGCTTGCAATATTTAAAAATATTCATCGCATTAATCCATTAGATGGTGCCGAAGAACCTAAGACAACAGTTCCATCACAATTAATTCAGATCTGGCTCTGCAAACCAGAGGCCGTTGTTTTGGACACTAGAAAAAAATGTTTTTCTCATTTTTGGCAGTCTAATTCTTTGTGCTTTCAGCTGCCGAATCTTTTACCCGTGACGATTGACTGTGGCTCATCCAGCCATCTCTCTCTTAGATACTGACACCTTTTTTTTTTTTTTTGCCTGCTGTGTCTAGCTCGGGATGTTCATTGATCCGTTGATTATTGGCTGATTCAATTCCAACAGATGCTCACTGGGTGGCTAATATGTGTAGGGAAAGGAAAGCAAGCCTGCAAAACAAAACAAAACAAAGCCGCAGGTACCCCTTTCGCTTTCCCAAAGACTGTGGAAAGCTACGGCCCAGAGAGTTCAGCAACCATTCTCAGGTATCATGGAAAATTGAAAGCAGCAAAAGAAAGAGTCCTGGGAAGAAATGAATGGGATGAAAATACAATGAGGGTATTGTTATTTTCATGGTGTCCATATTAAAACTTTAGTAGGAGCGCTGAGCCATCCCAGTCAAATGCTTCTCCGATCTATTTTTGAAAACCTCCAGTGGTGAGGCCTCCACAATTTCTGAAGGCCAACTGTTCCACCGATGAATTGTTCTCACATTCCGGAATATTTTTTCTAGGTTGCTTCTCTCTTTGATTAGTTTCCACCGGTTCTGTATCCTGTACAGATGCAGACAGATAAACTCCACAAAACATCCACAACAAAGTACTTTTATTGGTTCATCAGGTATCCTCATAACTCACATTTGTGATGAAGTTCTTCTTTCATGACCAATCCTTTGCATATCTGTCTTGTAGGTAAAAGGATGGCTTATCTCCTATCCTTTTTCTCCCGTCTTGTAACGATAGAAGTACAATAGTTACCATGAGTCCATGAGTTCAGCCAAGAGTGAGGAAAACTGCCCCAACCCATCGAGGGTCAATTGAGTGACCAAACAGGATTACAGATGTGGTCACATGATATGGACTACATTTCCCAGGTAGCCTTAACTACATTTACCATGATGCATTCCCTTAAGGGGACAGCTCACAATTGCTACCTACCTATCCAATTCCCATACACTGGCTGGACAGCACACCACCCACTATTTCTTGTTCTGCCTTTAGGATAAAGGGTTGACTCTCTCAAGTACAGGAAAACTGCTAGCATTTCACCCTTAGTCCTTCTCTTCTCATACCTTGTTCCTGCAATGGTTCGTCATACGGTTTAGCCCAGGGATGGGATTCAAATTGTTTAGCAACTGATTCTGTGGGTGTGGCTAGGTGGACCATTTGACTGAGTGGACGTGTCATTGTGGTGAAATGGTTAGAATGCAGCACTGCAGGCTACTTCTGCTTATATTGCCACCTGCCGGCAGTTCGGCAGTTCGATTCTCACTAGGCTCCAGGTTGACTCAGCCTTCCCTCCTTCCGAGGTGGGTAAAATGAGGACCCAAATTGTTGGGGAGGCAAGAGGCTGATTCTGTAAACCGCTCAGAGGGCTTTTTAAAAGCACTGTGAAGCGGTATAGAAGTCTAAGCGCCCTTGCGATTGCTGTCATCTTGGTTGCTCTTCTCTGCATTTTTTTTCAAAAAATTTAGCAATCAAAAGGTTTTGAAACCAAAAATTTCAAAAAATTTTTAGCAAGGGGTTCTCTGCCCAGTTGCTAGTCAGCCTCCTGCATCCACAGTGGGGGTGGGGCATTTTTGCCCTCCCTGGGCTCCGGAGGCTTTCCTCGAGCCTCTGGAAGGACGAAAACAGCCTTCCCAGGCTCCGGAGGCTCTCTGGAAGCAGGAAACAGGCCCATTTCCAGTCTTCCCAAACTTCCAGGAGGCCCATTTTTCACCCTCCCCGAGCCTCCGTGCACACCCTGCATTTACCTGCATCCAAAACAGGCCAGATGGGGACTTCTGGGAGGGGTGGGGCCAGCCAGGAGTGGGATTTGGGGGTTCTCCAAGCTGCAGAGAATCTTAGTGAGGGGCTCTCCCGAGCTCCTGTGAGCCCCCAGCAGCCCACCCCTGTTGAGAATCTCCATAGACAGAGAGGAGAATTCCATGTCTGATCTTTTTCTCCTGGCTTTAAGTGTTGTGGTTAGCCAGCAGCAGGTGCAGAAGGCTGAGGAGAGCGAGGACTCAGATGATGGGCCAGGACCATTAAGGAGTGGACTGCTGCCTTCAGAGATTGTACGGGCTGGCAGCAGCAATGAGGAGGTTCCCGAGGAGCCTGTGCCAAGTGCACGTGCATGCAGGATTGCTCACAGGAAATAGCAGCTGCAGCAGCATGGGCAACTCAGGAGTAAGGCTGCAAGGTAACAGCCCCTCCTTCAAGAAGATAAAAGGCAGCTGTGAATTGGACGTTCTTTGCAGGAAGCAAAGACATTTTGAAACTCAGCCTTGTGGACATTACAGTATCTTAAGTTGGTATTTGAAGACTCTTGTGTTGTGAAATATTTCTTATCTGTGATTCTTGGCAGTCTCGCACAGTTTTGGCGAAGCTCGTACTTATCAAAGTTAATTAGTTTGCAGCAGCCTTTTAACCAGGGATTCGTAAGAATCTTTAAAAGGTTTCTGTTCCCTTTGGTTTGTGTTTGTTTTATTGGAAAAGCGTTTGGGTCAGAACATTTAGGGAGAAAGAGAAAGAGCAAGTGGTTACCAGAACAAAAAGTGACCGCATGACTTTGGGACACAGCAAAGGTCATAAGTATGAATTTGAATTTTGTTCACCTCATCATGGGGATGCTACAAGGGTTGTAAGTAAGGAAAATAGTCATAAGTCACTTTTCTCAGTTGTAACTCTGAACAGTTACTAAATGAACTGTTGTCAGTTGAGGACTACCTGTATTTAAAAGGAGGCGAAGCTTTAATCACATTTGCATTATAAATTTGCATTATAAATGCAAATGTCGAAAAGGTTATTTATGGCAGAGTTTCTGCAGCCCTGATCCCTGCCTCATTTCCTTTTGTCCTTGTAACCTCCCCTCTCTGGACTTCTGTCCTAAACCTCTCTTTAAAGTAGGGATGCAGTTAAAAGATGTCATAAAAAGTGCAAATGTAAACAGTTATAAGAATGTTTTCTGGGAATTCTGGAAAATGTCCTTTCAAAAACCAGGAAAGAGAACATTGCTTTAGGAAAAAAAAGAAAAGATTTTATAAATCCTTTTAAAAACTTACTACAGGACTACAGCATAAGAGGGAAGTTGACAAACAGCTCTGGTTTTAATTTTATCTTTGATGGTTTTTTTTTATCCCTGTTGGGGGGAGGAATGTGGATTGAGAATGAGCATGAAGCAATTTAGATCTTTTTAAAAAGAAAGATGGGAGAGCAGAGCTAACCTCTTTAAAACCAAGAGCATTTTTCTTACATATTTCAAGCGCATATAAAGCTTGTCTTATCTAACTCCATAAAGTCATCCTAATTTCTGACCTCTAATTTCCATCAGGCTAATTGGCACAAAACTACTTGCGATATCTTTTTTTATAAAACATGCACATGCACAGAGCGGGGGGAGGGAGAGAGAGAGAGAAGAAAGGGAGGGGGAGGGAGAGAAAGGGAGGGAGGGGGAAGGAGGGAGGGAGAGAGAAAGAGAGAGAAAGAGAGAGGGAAAGAGGGAGGGAAAGAGAGAGAGAGAAGGAGGGAGAGAAAGAGAGAAAGGGAGGGAGATAGGGAGAGGGAGGAGGGAGGAGGGAGGGGAAGGGGAGAGGGAGAAAGGAGGGAGGGAGGGAGAGAAAGAGGGAAGGGAAGAGAGAGAAAGAGAGAGAAAGAGAGGGAGAGCAGGATGGAGAGAGAAAGAGAGAGAAAGGGAGGGAGGGAAGAGGGAGAGGGAAATGAAGGGTAAGGGAGGGAGGGAGAAAGAGAGGGAGGCACAGAGAGAGAAAGAGAAAGAGAGGGAGGGAGAGGGAGGAGGGAGAGAGAGAGAGAGAAAGAGAACTGTATTTCTCCATAAAAACTTGCTGAAAGAGTTCACAGCTGTCTTGCCCACTTGGAAATGCCCTGTGAACAATGAAAAAATTTGCACAAATGTTTGACATGTGAACCCTGTGGGCACAGCATGATGGGAAGAAGGGAGAGACAAAATTGAAACCTAATTTTTTTCAATAATCTAAGCATGTATGGAGAATGGGATCATCAACAGATATTAGCTGAAGGGGATGCAGCTTAAAAAATATCCGTTCAAGATAATTCTGAATTTAGTCATACCAGAAAATGAGCTGCCTACTCTGCTTGTTATTTCTGCCTTTCTGAGCAACTGTGCTGCTGCAACAACTGCTGGCTGATGCGTTGTGAAGTCGTGGCTTGTTTGTGGCGCTTAGTTCCCTTCTGTGGGGTGGGGTTGCAGTAGAAGCAGGACACTGCCTTGACTTGGATAATTGAACTCAACTGAATGATTGCAAAGAAGAAGAATTATTCCATTGAATAATAATTGAATAATATTCAATCGAATTCAATTATTCAGTTGAAGACCACCATCTTGAAAGGCAAGACAAAAAACAACGGATGGAAACTAATCAAGGAGAGGAGCAACCTAGAGTTTAAACCAGAATTGTTCTTGTTGGGAATAATGAAAGGGAAATATAGGAAAAAGATTAAATATATCATGAGCTTTTTAATCTTCTAAGATTAATTTCCATCCATTGCTTCTTGTCCCGCTTTACGTGCTTTGGAAAAGACGTCGGCCCTCTCTTCTTTGTGGCAGCCCCTGAGATATCAGATGACTGCTATCATATCACTCTTAGTACAGAAAAGTACAGTTACATTTAAAGGAAGAAATCTTTTAATAATTACTTGGCTGAAGTATTTAAAATACAAACCAAATGTTAATAAAGCTATGTTTAGTTAAAAGATTCTTCAAGGCTCTTTGCCGCTGGGATAAATTTTCTGTTTCTACATATTTAAATACATTTCTACATCCTCTTTCTACATTTTTAAATAACATTGAACCCAATAAAGATGGATCTCCGTATCCAGTATTTGGCCATAATAAACCTTAACAATAAATTAGTTAGGGGTTGTTGTTTTTTTGCACCATTGTTTTACGTCCTTAGAAAAACAGACAATAAAATCAAACTAGCAGCAATTATTAAAGTTGGTTGTATTTCCAGTTGTTGTTATTTTTAAAGCTTTCACTAAATGCATATTTTGGTCAAAATTAAGTAAATTTTCTATCCCATCACAGATGGTACCATTCTGATGGCAAGTTAGAATGGGAGGGACCCTGCCTAGGTAGTATCAATTAGCATCATTTAAGCAAGGCTTCGATGAGTTTTCTCAAAATGAACATAAATGAAAAGTTTAAAATCCCAAATTCTTTTAAGAAAACTACAACTGGAACAACTACCACTTGATATGGAATAGATTATATGAGTGGTTAGAAGCAAGGGGTAGAAGTTAGAGGAAGAAAAATGATGAACGCTTTTATTTAAAAACAGAGATGGTGTATAACTATAATCGCTATAAGCACTCAAAATATGAATGAGTTAAACATAAAGAAAAAATGACTTTATGTGTTTTTGTATCATTAGTACTATTATTAGTAAATGGGAAAATATATTTTATAGCATTAGCTATGGTTTTTGTTTCTTGTAAACAGTACACTTGGCAATGGTGGGATTCATAAATTTTGACTAATGGTTCTGTGGGTGTGGCTTGGTAGGCATGGAGAGGCTTGGTGGGCGGGGCTTGGTAGGCATGACAGAGGAAGGATATGGTAAAATCCCCCTTCCCTCCCCAGCCCACTAACCTGCTTTCCAGCTCCGTTCTCCTGTGCAGGGCAACCAAAGGAGACCCAGCCGATCAGCTGGGGCTCAATGGGAGGCAGAGAAGAGATGGGGTTGGTGGGGCCAGTCAGAGGTGGGATTGGCCGGTTCTCCGAACTACTCAAAAGTTCTGCTACCGGTTCTCCAGAACCTGTCAGAACTGGCTGAGTACCACCTCTGATTAGTACTATTATTAGTAAATGGGAAAATATATTTTATGGTATTAGATATGGTTTTTCTTTCTTGTAAACAGTAAACTTAGACAAAATGCTGTATTCAAAAATGTTTATGAAAGGAAAGAAAGAGAGAGAGAGAAAGAAAGAGAGAGAGAGAGAGAGAGAGAAAGAAAGAAAGAAAGAAAGAAAGAAAGAAAGAAAGAAAGAAAGAAAGAAAGAAAGAAAGAAAGAAAGAAAGTTAGTTTGCCCTAAAAACCTTGCTTAAATGGGAAGGATTTATTAGGAGCTCCCAGTTCCAAAGGTGAGCTTAGTTTTCCTATAAAATTCAATGCTCCTGCAGTTATCATGTTCTGAAACACGATAAACCAATGGAAAATGTTTATTTGAAGGAAACTGTCTGGTTTTCATCCCTACAGAAACCTGATGCCAAGGACCCTGGAGGGACAGATCACCATGGAGAAAACGCCAAGTTATTTTGTGACCAAGGAAGCCCCTCAGCGCATTTACAATATGTCCAGAGACACCAAGTTGATCGTGGTGGTTCGCAACCCCGTGACCAGGGCCATTTCGGACTACACTCAGACCCTTTCCAAGAATCCCACCATCCCCAGCTTCCAAAACCTGGCCTTCAAGAACCTGAGCATGGGTCTTATTGATATCACCTGGAGCGCGGTGAGGATTGGTCTTTACGTGAAACATCTGGACCACTGGTTGCGTTACTTCCCTCTCTCCAAGTTTCTCTTTGTCAGCGGAGAGAGGTTGGTGAGCGACCCAGCTGGGGAAATGGGCCGCGTTCAGGACTTCCTGGGCCTCAAACGCGTGGTGACGGACAAGCACTTCTACTTCAATGAAACCAAGGGTTTCCCTTGCCTGAAGAAACCGGAAGGGAGCAGCAGGCCCCGGTGTTTGGGGAAGTCCAAAGGACGGCCACACCCCAAAATTGACCTGCAGATTGTCCAACGCCTGCAGGAATTTTACAGGCCCTTCAACTTGAAGTTCTATCAAATGACAGGGCAGGATTTTGGGTGGGATTGAGAGATCTCCTGGAACCAAGGAGGCAAGAGGGAGTGCCGTGGGAGCAAACAGAAGGCCTTCTCTAAGCTCCCATGAAGGACTTAACTTCTCCCCAAAGCCTGTTGGGCAAAGGTGGCATCTGAAATGCAACATCCGAGGAACGTTTTCTGAGTCTGACCCTTACTAATTTATATAATTTCCTTCCAATAAGAGAGAATTGTTACGCTTACGGTGTAGTGGAGAGAAAGACATTAAGCCTCGCCCGGCTGACATCCGCAAGACGAGAGCGAAGGACGGGAAACATAGATCGGTTGAAATATCCCTGCTAAATAAATCTGGCCAAAATGGATAAGATTTCTGAATTCGTGTTGGGTGAGAGAAAATAAGTCAAAGAGGGTGTCAACTAAAATAAGACTCCTTTGGTTTTTTTAGTTGCCAGTGGAAAGGGTTGTGCGGGAAAGCAGTGCATTCCTTAAATGCCTCAGATAATCACCTTGGCAGCCCAAAACTGTCCGCATGCAAGATTATTACTGGAGAGCGTGATTGATGACTCTTGGCTATGGATGTGTCCCATTGGATAATACACCTGCAGGGGGTGGGGGAAAAACCAGAGTCTAGGGGGAAATGAATGATGTATTTTAGTGTTGGCTGCACCCAGCTAACGCCAACATGGCCACTCCTAATGAATCAATTATTTTTTACTCTGAAAGATGCAGCTAGAAACTTACGTTTTGAATGGGGGTGGATTTGTTGGAGCCATGACAGTGGGTTTGCCTGGGTCAGAAATGTCCTTGGTGTCATCCAGTCAGTTTTGTTCTTGCACGTGGGATTGATTGTACAGGTAGTCCTCGACTTACAACCATAATTGAGCCCACTGGTGGGCTTGCAACCGGTTTAACAACCGGTTCTGCGAGCGTGCGCTTCGTGAGCGCATGCAGCATTCATTAAACAGCCATTTGAACCTCTCCCGCTCACCTTCTAGCCTTCCCTGGTAAGGAGAACAGCTGAGGTGCGGTAATCCACTTTGCCGTGCGAATTAGCTGAGCTGCAAAAGCAGGGAAATGTAAGACAGAACAGCCCAGGGGAGGGCGGGCGGGGCCAACTGATCGTCATTCATACCAGTTCGCTCGAACCGTTGCAAACTGGTAGCAGCTCACCACTGACTGAGCCCAAAATTTAGGTTGCTAAGTGAGACATTTAAATGAATTTGCCACATTTTGCGGCCTTTCTTGCCACAGTTGTTAAGTGAGCCACTGCATGTTCTTAAATGAGTAACACGGTTGTTAAATGAATCTGCCTTTCCCATTGACTTTGCTTGCCAGAAGGTCGCAGAAGGGGATCAGGGGATCCCGGGACACTGCAACTGTCATAAATGTGAGTCAGCATCTCAATTTTCAGGTGATCAGGTGACCACGGGGATGCCGCAACAGTCGTAAAGGTGAAAAACAGTCAAAAGTCACTTTTTCAATACCGTCGTAACTTTAAACAGTCACTAAGCGAACTGTCGTAAGTCGAGGACTAGCTGTATTTTATTTGGATGATGTAAAGAAGCCAGGTTACGGTTTCACTCCGAATCAAATAACCGGCATGAATGATGGGTGGTGATCAGGTATCGTGAATGTAGAATGTATTGAATTGAGTCAATGCGCTTGAAGACTACATGCATTTTGGGAAAGCTGTCGTTGTGCTGACCATTTAATGAGAACTTCTTGGGTGTGTCCCAGAATGTTCTGGTTGATCAAGAACCAAGACCACTCTGTTAATGCACAACATTTCCATTGCGCGACACACAATGCATACCCAGCACATGTTTGTGTGCAGCGTGAGAAAGCACAACTACCTGTTCACAATCTGCACATTGAAGACTCCTGGTCGAATAAGATGCTTCCACTTTCCCAATGTCTAGGCTGCGTAGAAAGGATTAATCATTGCCATATGGCGACCATGGTCGAAGGAAAACCGAGAGCATATTTTGTATGGAAAAAGCACAGCCTGTGGTACAGCGTTTCATCGGCGCATTCAGCTCCTGAGAATTTCCGCTTTTTTAAAATTTAAAATTCAACTTTCAAGCCATTGTGACCCAAGAAGATGTGCTTAAATGTACAACTGTTACTTGCATGCTACTTGAAAATCGAGAGATCATTTCCCACCCCCTGAGATTTATGGGAAGATACATTACAGGTCTGTGGAGATTCTCAGTTCTCCAGGTCACAGCTGTTCCAAAGATGCTTAACCAACTGGACTGTTTTTTCTTTAAGAAAGAAGAAGAATTTTGTTTCTCTTCCAAGGAACTTCGTCACAACTAATGAAGTTTCTTACATGGAAACAAAACATTTTGTTGTCTCCAAAGTGCTTTTTCAGAAGGCAACTAGACTGTACTTTTGAGACAACTGGATGTCTGAGAATCTCCGCAGACCCTGAAATGTTCTCTTCTTTTTTCTCGAGGAAGAAACAGTCTTTTGAAAAAGCACCTTTGAGATACACGGCGAGGACTTTCGAAAAATTCTTATCCATCCCTGTGGACCGAACCGGTATAAGTTATACAAAATGTGATAATTGTGCAGGCCCCGAGTTTTCACTTCTTCTTAGAACACATGTGATCTGAAAATACATAAAACTGCCTTCTCCATGTCACTTGGAGGGACGCGGTGGCTCAGTGGCTAAGACGCTGAGCTTGTCGATCAGAAAGGCCGGCAGTTCGGCGGTTCAAATCCCTAGTGCTGCATCACAGAGCGAGCTCCCGTCCCTTGTCCCAGCTTCTGCCAACCTAGCAGTTCGAAAGCATGTAAAAAATGCAAGTAGAAAAATAGGGACCCCTTTGCTGGGAAGGTAACAGCGTTCCATGCACCTTTGGTGTTCAGTCATGCCGACCACATGACCACAGAGACGTTTTCGGCTGGCCCTTCGGCTTTGTAATGGAGATAAGCCAGAAATGACTAGCATGTATGTGCAAGTGGAACCTTTACCTTTACCTGCCATTTGGATGTTCCTTACTTAGATGTTGCATGATCTTGCAGTCAACATAAATTACTTGCAAGATGTGCCATTTCTGCATGGGACCATCCAGGTTTTCCCACCCACAGTGTGTGACCATTGGGCACAAACAAAGCACCAAGCATTAATGCATCCATCTGACTCAATAGGCAGCAGCCAACGTGACAAACTTCTTTGAGAAGAGGCAAAGATTCCATTGTTATTTTGTGGGGGGTTCATCCTGGTAAAGGCAGAGCCAAAGATTGGGTAGAACTTCAACAAGGGTTCCTGTAGGACAGAGGTCTCCAAACTTGGCAACTTTAGGACTTGTGGACTGGGAGAATTCTGGGAGTTGAAGTCCACAAGTCTTAAAGTTGCCAAGTTTGGGGACCCCTGCTGTAGGAACTCTTGGCCTTAGCTAATTTAAAAAAAGGAAAATAACAGAAGTGCCTCTGTTCCACTCTCCAAATGTTTTTGACTAGTTTTTCTTGTTCATACTTCCACAGGGGTGTGCCGCCGGGATTTGCAAAGCAAAAACAATAGCAATGCTCCCTTTTATACATGCTGATAAGAGGAAGATGAGCAGATTAAAAAGAAATAGAAAAAAGGTGGAGTGAAATTTATCAGATTTTGCTTTCTTCACATCTTCATGGGCTGCAATTTTTGTACAAGTGATGATTTGGAGATCTTAAAATGTGCCACAATGGATGAACAAGTCCATGTGCTCTTTTAAGAGGGCTTGTTAATCTGTTGGCTGATGGACAGGAAGCGAACAGATGTGTGATACTAAAACCTGTTTGCGGTCTCTCCAGCGTGGCAGACACAATCGCTTTCACACACCCACAAAAAGCATTGTCGTCTTTGAATTTCAAACCAAGTAGCACAAGATGTATTTTTCCAGCTCCTGGCAAAAGGAAGGGCTGTAGTGTGCAGGTACTCCTCGACATATGACCACAATTGAGCTCAAAATGTGTGTTGCTGAGTGAAACATTGGTTCAGTGAATTTTATCCCATTTTATGACCTTTCGTGCCGTAGTTGTTTGTTCAATGAATCCCTGCAGTGGTTAAGTTAGCATGATGGTCGTTAAATTAATCGGGCTTCCCCATTGACTTTGGTTATATGGAAGTCACAAAAGGAGATCATGTGACGTTGCGACTATCATAAATATGAGCCTGGTGTTGAATGTCTGAATTTTGATCACATCACCATGGAGATACTACAACGGTCAGTAAGGGTGAAAAATGGTCATAAGTCAATTTTTTTCAATGCTACTGTAACTTTGACTGGTCACAATTCACATAACAATGGATGGAAACTAATCAAACAGAGAAGCAACCTGGAATTAAGGAGAAACTTCCTAACAGGGAGGACAATCAACCAAAGGAACAGCTTTGCCTTCAGAAATTGTGGATGCCCCATCATTGGAGGTTTTGAAGAAGAGACTAGACAGTCACTTGTCTGAACTGATATAGTTTCTTCTGCTTGAGCAGAGGGCTGGACTAGAAGGCCTCCAAGGTCCCTTTCAGCTCGTTCATTCTATTCTGTGCTGGGAAACCAAATTGCAACCCAAGCATCTCTTTAAACCAGTGAATCAACCTGATCCTTGTAACTCCTGCTCTCCCTCTCTCTTTCACATACACACAGAGAGAGAAAGTTGCCATTGTGCCAGTGGAAGTGACATCCTAGATGGCCCCCCCACCCCCAGGGGGGCTCGGGTATCAGAGGTCTCGGGGAGCGGGGAGCCTCCATTGTGGCTTTTCCTGGCAGCCTCCCATGATAGACTGTCCCCGTCTTGTTTAGGTTTTGTTTCCAGCCTGACATTCGACCAAATTATTCTCCACATTATTCTTTCAAGAAGCCTAAAAGCCCGCGATAGCGATCCTTGTTTGTCATCTGAATGCCTGCACTGAGGGGCTGAGGGGCCATTGAGATGCAAAGAAGCCCCATGGAAAGCTGGTTTCTGTCTCCCCCTTATGAAAACAGGGGTCCCGCCTTCTCCATCCCCCCCTTCCCCCAGCTTTGACAAAAGCAGGCTTGAATCTCCGAAGCCGCACAATGCCGGATGGAGAGGGGCTTTCAGAGCTTCTGACATCGCCCCCAAAAGGTCTGGAAGGGAGCCGTGGCAGGCAGGCCTCTTCTGAGGCCATTCTGTGGTCCAGGCAGAGGCTGGGAAGGGCAGGAGGGGAGAGGGGGAGGGAAGCAAAGATTAAGACTTTTGAAGTACTACATGAACCCCCTGTTTAAACTAATTGCTGCCCTGCAGCTCCAGGGGTCAAGGATTTGCATTCATGGCATTGAGCGGCCGCCACTTGTGGGGTTGACCAGGTGAAGCGTCTACTACTTCATTCGAGGAAGACAATTAAAAACAGCCCTTTGTAGGCGGAGGAGAGGGGAGAAAGAGGAGAAGGAAGGCCGAATCAGCTCAAATCAATCAAACAGTACAGAGCCGGAAGGGACCTTGGAGGTCTTCTAGTCCAACCCCCTGATCAAGCAGGAAACCCAACACTATTTCAGACAGGGAGCTATCCAATCAATTCTAAAACCTCCAGTAATGAGGTACCGATGATTTCTGAAGGCAAGCTATGCCTTGGTTAATTCTCACTGTTAAAACGTTTCTCCTTAATTCCAGGTTGTTCCTCTCCTTGATTAGTTTCCATCCAACTCAGAAGTGGTATTTAGCAGGTTCTGACCGGTTCTGGAGAACCGGTAATGGAAATTTTGAGTAGTTCGGAGAACCGGCCAATCCCACCTCTGACTGGCCCTGCCAACCCCATCTCATCTCTGCCTCCCATTGAGTCCCAGCTGATCAGCTGGGTCTCCTTTGGTTGCCCTGCACAGAAGAACGGAGCTGGAAAGCAGGTGAGTGGGGTGGGGAGGGAATGGGGATTTTGCAGTATCCTTTACCTGCCACGCCCACCAAGCCACGCCCATAGACCCGGTATTAAAATCTTTTGAATCCCACCACTGATCTATTGTTTCTTGTCCTGCCTTCTGGTGCTGTGGAAAATAGATGGAGCCCTCTTCTTTGTTTCAGCCCCTCAAATACTAGCCATACTATTCCTGCAACTGTTCTTCCAGAGCAAAAACTTCGGCATTCAAATACATTTTTGGGGTACCGCTGGGGGCTTTCAGGAGTAAGTCATGTTATGGAGGCCAGAAAAGGCCAACTTTCCATCAGATTTGTGGGCAATCGGGAGCAAACCTTTGGCCATTGCTTGCTACATCTCCCTTTGAAAGGGAATAAGTTGGTCAAGAAATACACAACGCTGCAGGAATTCATTAGCATCCGTGCCAACATCGCTGTCCTCTCTCCCCGATGCTCCTGGAGTTTTCTGCTGGGATTCTCACCATTTCAACATCGAGGAACTGGAGTGTCAGTTACAGCCACCCTTTCCTGGAAGGGTCAGCGAGTGATCATGTGACCTTGTCACTCACCCGCCTCCGATTCCATCTCCCTGGCTTTCTTGTCATGTGACCCTGTCAAGCATTTGGACAGGGGGCAGGATTGGCTGTCAGCTGAGATTAACTTGCCTGGGAGAGAGTTGGCTTCACTGATAAGAATGTTTGGCCTCTCTGAAGGGAGATGGATTCCCTGAGTAAATTCACTTGCAACCACCAAGCCATTAAGCAAGAAGTGAAAAGATTTTATTTTCTTTGATCGACGGGCCACCCAACATTCCAAAATGAAGAGCTGGCCTTGAAATAACATAGAATAACAGAGATGGAAGGGTCTTCTAGTCCAGCTCGCTCCTCAAGCAGGAGATCTTACACCATTCCAGACAAGTGCCTGCCCAGCCTCTTAAAAACCTCCACTGATGGAGCACCCACAACTTCTGAACTCAAGCTGTTCCACTGGTTTATTGTTCTCACTGTTAGGAATAGAATAGAATAGAATAGAATAGAATAGAATAGAATAGAATAGAATAGAATAGAATAGAATAGAATAGAAGAATATTAGAATATTAGAATGAAGAAAAGAATAGAACAGAACAGAATAGAATAACGGAGTTGGAAGGGACTTTGGAGGTCTTCTAGTCCAACCCCTTGCCTAGGCAGGAAACCTTATACCACTTCAGACAAATTGTTATCCATCACCTTTTTAAAAACTTCCAGTGTTGGAGCATTCACAACTTCTGGAGGCAAGTTGTTCCACTGATTAATTGTTCTAACTGTCAGGGAATTTCTCCTTATTTCTAAGTTGTTTCTCTCCTTGATTAGTTTCCATCCATTGTTTCTTGCCTTGCCTTCTGGTGCTTTCAAAAATAGGCTGACTCCCTCTTCTTTGTGGCCTCCCCTCAAATATTGAAATGGTGCCATCATGTCTCCCCTAGTCCTTCTTTTTACTAGACTAGACATACCTAATTCCTACAACCGTTCTTCGTACGTTCTTCATATGATTAGGATTAGTCCCCTAATCATTTTTGTTGATCTTCTATGGACTCTTTCCAGAATCTCAACATCTTTTTTATATTGGGGTGACCCAAACTGGATGCAGTATTCCAAGTATAGCCTTACTAAGGCTAATAGCACAAAGAAATTTATACAGGTGAAACTCGAAAAATTAGAATATCATGCAAAAGTTCATTGATTTCAGTCTATCTCATATATTAGTTTCACTTTTTAAGTTGCATTACTGAAATCAATGAACTTTTGCACGATATTCTAATTTTTCGAGTTTCACCTGTATTTTCTTAGAGATAGAAAAGGAAAAAAAGGGGTCATTTTTTGGAACTAAGTCTTCCTCCACTCTTACCTCTGAAGAATTCAAATCAGGTTTTGAGACAGGAGAAAGAGCTTTTTTTAAAATAAAAAAAACCCTATCCAATTCAACCCTAAGTCTGCTGGTTTGAATTGATGTGTAATCCTCTGACACAGAATAAACTCGTGCCATATTGCCCGCCCCCCAAAAGAAAATGGAATAACAAATGCCCAATGCCTTGAGGGAAACAAGGTAATGATAGCCACATGTCTGCAAATTCTTTCCAAACCTTGTCAAATTGAGATATGTGAAGTTACTCCACTTAACCATTATCACATGGTACCATCTTAAACGAATGTAGAAGGAAAAGTACTGAGCTGGAAGAGAAAACCCAACCGCCTCCTTCAGATGCACCATTAAATCCATTATGAGATTCCTTGTGATTCCCTATCATTCCTTTCGCGGAATAAAGGTATCGCGTTGGTTTTGGGGAAAGCTCTTTAATTCAGTCTGGAACTTCCATTGAATCTCATCTTCTACAGGCAGTCCTTGACTTACAACAGTTCATTTGGTGGCCATTCAAACTGAGAACGGCACTGAAAAAAGGGTGACTTATGACAGAGTTTCACAGTTATGGCTTTTGCAGCCTCCCCATGCAGAGGTGGTTTTCAGCCGGTTCTGAGCAGTTCTGGAGAACCGGTAGCGGAAATTTTGAGTTGTTTGAAGAACCGGGAAATACCACCTCTTACTGGGCCTGCCCCCTACCTATTCTCCGCCTCCTGAGTCCCAGCTGATCGGCTGGGTCTTCTTTGGTTGCCCTGCACAGGAGAATGGAGCTGGAAAGCAGGTTAGTGTGGTGGGGAGGGAAGGGGGATTTTGCAGTAACCTTCCCCTGCCACACCCACCAAGCCATACCACGCCCACCAAGCCACGCCCACAGAACTGGTAGTAATTTTTTTTGAATCCAACTACTGCTCCCCATGATCATGTGACCAAGATTCAGAAGCTTGGCAACCAATTCATATTTATGACCCAAAGTCATGTGATCCCCTTCTGACAAGCAACATCAACAGGGAAGCCAGATTCACTTAACAACTGGGTTACTCGCTTATCAACTGCAGTGATTCAGTTAACAGCTGTGGCAAGAAAGGTCATAAAATGGGGGCAATTTCCCAGCCTCTCCTTAAAAACCTCCGGTGATGGAACGCCCATGATTTCTGGAGGCAAGTCACTCCACTGGTTAATCATTCTCAGTGTTAGGAAATTTCTCCTTGGTTCTCGGTTGCTTCTCTCCTTGATTAGTTGTTTTCCCTTGTTTCTTGTCTTGCCTTCTGGTGCTTTGGAGAATAGCTTGACTCCCTCTTCTTTGGGGCAGCCCCTCAAATACTGGAAGACTGCTATCATTGACTCTAGATGAATGTATCTTTTTCTTTTATGGACACTGAGAGCATTTGCACCAAGACAAATTCCTTGTGTGTCCAACCACACTTGGCCAATAAAAAAGAATTCTATTCTATTCTATTCTATTCTGTTCTGTTCTGTTCTGTTCTGTTCTATTCTATTCTATTCTATTCTATTCTATTCTATTCTATTCTATTCTATTCTATTCTATTCTATTCTTATGATACCCTATGACTATCATTAAGTGATGTACCTGATGATTCTTGACTCTTGACGAATGTATCTTTTGTTTTATGGACACTGAGGGCATTTGCACCAAGACAAATTCCTTGTGTGTCCAACCACACTTGGCCAATAAAAAAGAATTCTATTCTATTCTATTCTATTCTATTCTATTCTATTCTATTCTATTCTATTCTATTCTATTCCCCCCAGTCCTTCTTTTCATTAAACTAGACATTCCCAATTCCTGCAACTATTCTTCATGTGATCTCTAGGCCTTTAATCAACTTAGTTGCTCTTCTCTGCGCTCTTTCCAGAGTCTCAACATCTTTTATCATACTTGTGACCAAAACTGGATGCGGTATTCCAGATGTGGGTCTTACTAAGTTTTTATAAAGTGGTGCTAATACCTCACATGATCTTGATTTTATTGTTCTGTTGATGCAACCAAGGATCTAGGTGCTTTTTTTCCCCCCCAACATAGCCATCTGTTTCCAGGGGAATCAGGAGAGTGCAATGACAAGGAATAGAGGCAGCAGTGGCCTTAGCAATGGCATGTAACCCTGGGTTATGGCTAAGGGTGGATGGACTGCCCGGCTCAAATGCGTGTTCTCTCCAACACCAACCCAAGCCACAAGGGGCTAAAAATCAGTGAGATTTTACCACCCATTTCCTTGATGAGGAATCAAGAGTTTGGAAGTGATTGGTAATGCATGAAGGTGAGAGATTATCGGCACAGACAGCAAATGCCATGGGAATAATCTTTTCTTCTGAATGTGAATTTGATGGCCTATCAACCATCACAAGTATCTAGGGCAGCGTTTCACAAATATCCCAGCTTTAAGGCCTATCTCAGCTTGGACCTTCAGGAAAGAAAGACCCTCGACTCCATTTGTAGTGAAAGGTATACTTTTACTGAAACGTAGCGAAGCCGGATCTGAGGATTTCCTGGGTAATTCCGATAATTTTTCCTTTCTCCCAGCCTCCCGCCGGATCATCCTGGTGGTGTCCAATAAAGGTTCAAATTGGGTGTTTTGGTAACAGTTCCACCTTTTGGTGCCTCTTTGGTGGACATTTGCATTCCATTTCCAGGCTTCTGTGCTTGGATCATTCAACCGTTGTCTCTGGATGGCACCTCTGGTTCCTGTCGTTCCCCCCCCAAGGCTGCCCTCAAAGCGAAGCAAATTGATTTAATGGCAGATCTGCCATTGAGCTGAATTTCAGTTAAAAAATGTCCTAACCAGCATGAAAGTTTTCTTACAGCAAAACCCCTCCCTTCAAAAATCCTGGGCTTTATCCTATAAAATCAATCAGTCTGTTTTGAACTGGTTTACACTCTTTTCTCTGGCTCCATTTCTTTTTCTTTTTCCCTGTAGGGATGTTTTCCTGAATATTTTAATTTTATGCTTACCTGATCAATCGAGCATTTATTCTTGCTCCTATTGCAGAAAGAAATTTTTTTATAGCTAATTACTGTTAAAGGCGACCTGCTAATGCTTCATTAACAACCTCAGCTAATTGCCTCCCATCTGTTCTGTAGAGCTGGCTATTCCCTTAACTTCAGAGCTCCTTCTGGAACAAGAGTGAGATTCGTAAGTGAGTCCAGCTCTGTGGCAAAGTTCTAGGGCATGCAACCACATCAAAAATTTACATGTAGTTTCCATTGCATTGTCTTATATACAGGGGAAACTCGAAACATTAGAATATCGTGCAAAAGTTCATTTATTTCAGTAATGCAACTTAAAAGGTGAAACTAATATATGAGATAAACTTATTACATGCAAAGCAAGATAGGTCAAGCTGTGATGTGTCATAATTGTGATGATGATGGCTTACAGCTCATGGAAACTCCAAATCCACAATCTCAGAAAATTAGAATATTGTGAATAGGTTCAATATTCTAGGCTCAAAGTGTCCCACTCTAATCAGCTAATTAAGCCATAAAACCTGCAAAGAGTTTCTGAGCCTTTAAATGGTCTCTCAGTCTGGTTCGGTAGGAATCACAATCATGGGAAAGACTGCTGACCTGACAGTTGTGCAGAAAACCATCATTGACACCCTCCATAAGGAGGGAAAGCCTCAAAAGGTAATTGCAAAAGAAGTTGGATGTTCCCAAAGTGCTGTATCAAAGCACATTAATAGAAAGTTGTGTGGAAGGGAAAACTGTGGAAGAAAAAGGTGCACAAGCAGCAGGAATGGCCGCAGCTTGGAGAGGACTGTCAGAAAAAGGCCATTCAAAAGTGTTGGGGACTTTCACAAGGAATGGACAGAGGCTGCAGTCAGTGCATCAAGAGCCACCACACACAGACGGATCCTGGACATGGGCTTCAAATGTCGCATTCCTCTTGTCAAGCCGCTCCTGAACAACAAACAACATCAGAAGCATCTTACCTGGGCTAAAGGAAAACAGAACTGATCTGTTGCTCAGTGGTCCAAAGTCCTCTTTTCTGATGAGAGCAACTTTTGCATCTCATTTGGAAACCAAGGACCCAGAGTCTGAAGGAAGAATGGAGAGGCACACACTGCAAGATGCTTGAAATCCAGTGTGAAGTTTCCACACTCTGTGTTGATTTGAGAAGCCATGTCATCTGCTGGTGTTGGTCCACTGTGCTTCATTAAGTCCAGGGTCAATGCAACCGTCTACCAGGAGATTTTAAGCACTTCATGCTTCCTTCCGCAGATGAACTTTATGGGGATGCTGACTTCATTTTCCAGCTGGACTTGGCACCTGCCCACACTGCCAAAAGCCCCAAAACCTGGTTTAATGACTGTGGGATTATTGTGCTTGATTGGCCAGCAAACTCGCTTGACCTGAACCCCACAGAGAATCTATGGGACATTGCCAAGGGAAAGATGAGAGACATGAGACCACATAATGCAGAAGAGCTGAAGGCCACTATTGAAGCATCCTGGTCTTCCATAACACCTCAGCAGTGCCACAGCCCGATAGCTTCCATGCCATGCCGCATTGAGACAGTAATTGCTGCAAAAGGGGCCCAAACCAAGTACTGAGTACATATGCATCCTTATACTTTTCAGAGGTCCCATATTATTCTATGTACAATCCTTGTTTTATTGATTGCATGTAATATTCTAATTTTCTGAGATTGTGGATTTGGGGTTTTCATGAGCTGTAAGCCATAATCATCACAATTATGACAAATCATGGCTTGAACTATTTTACTTTGCATGTAATGAGTCTATCTCATATATTAGTTTCACCTTTTAAGTTGCATTATTGAAATAAATGAACTTTTGCAAGATATTCTAATTTTTTGAGTTTCACCTGTAGGGATGCATGATCTAAATAGCCATTCTACCATAAATGCTACAAATGAGAGGCAGGGAAAATATAGTTATTGATACGGTAAGATTGTTTTTTTCCTTCACTCCACAGTTGCTAAAATTATACCTGTTTTGCAAGTAAAAGCTGTATCAATGTTGTGAGCTTATGTTAAAAAAAGAATACAGAAAGAAGCATGTGGAATTGATGCCTTTGTTGCCTGAAAATTGATACCTGAGTAAGAGGTGTGAGACACCAATATCTTGATTATTTATAAGGGGGGGGGGGGTTTTTTGTTTTGGGGGGGGGGGGTTTTGGCCAGGGGTGAGAAGTATTGGATGATCTCTCTAGGTTGGCCACATCAAAATGCTATGTGATCCTTAAAAACCCTCTCTGAAACTTATCTGGAAAAGATTCTGTAAATCTAGGGTTAAGTTAAAATACATGCAAAAAGAAATAATTATCTAGCTGTCTTCTTTGGTTTCTTGTACGAACAGTGCCTTTTGGGGGCTTCAGGTGGAGCCCATACCTGCAGGAATGGAAAGTTTATGACCATTGAATGGCACCAGTGGTTCTTTCATATCCAAAAAACCCTCTCCTATTTTGTTAAAAATGTGAGTCCGCCTTTTTAAAAATAGAAAAATTCACCTGTTCATTAGGAAAAATATATTTACTTGCATCATGCTATCCCCTTGACTGTGCCATCAAATGATTTTCGATTCCTAGCAACCAGATCGATTTTCCTCATGATAAAAGTCTGGATGGTGGACATCGCAATACCTGAGGACTGCCAAATAGAAGAGAAAGAAGTGGAGAAAATCACCAATATAAAGAGTAGTACAGATAGTCTTCAGTTTATTCCTGTCTCTCACCAGATTGGGGATTCATGCAGGAAAAAAATAAGAATGAAATGGAGGAAATTTGCAGCTGGTGCTCTGGTTAAAAGGCTGGGAAGAAACGAAGCATAATCGGGGTGAGATGGCAGAAGACCTATAGAAGAGTCAGCTTTTAATTACAAGCCTTGGTCCCTCTCCAGCTGGTTAATGTCATTGACCCATTCTGGAATGGTTTAAGAACGATGCTTTTTCCACAAGGATCTTTCTTTCTTTCTTTCTTTCTTTCTTTCTTTCTTTCTTTCTTTCTTTCTTTCTTTCTTTCTTTCTTTCTTTCTTTCCTTTCCTTTCCTTTCCTTTCCTTTCCTTCCTTCCTTCCTTCCTTCCTTCCTCTCTCCCTCCCTTACCCTTCCTTCCTTCCTTCCTTCCTTCCTTCCTTCCTTCCTTCCTTCCTTTCCTTTCCTTTCCTTCCTTCCTTCCTTCCTTCCTTCCTTCCTCCTTCCCTTCCCCTTCCTTCCTTCCTTCCTTCCTTCCTTCCTTCCTTCCTTCCTTCCTTCCTTCCTTCCTTCCTTCCTTCCTTTCTTTCTTTTTCTTTCTTTCTTTCTTTCTTTCTTTCTTTCTTTCTTTCTTTCTCTTTCTTTCATCGTAAGTTCTCCTCCCTCCCTCTCTCACACACATGTGCCATTTGTTCCATATGTACATCTTTATAGTTTGAAAGGAGGCAAGCCTGCCTGAACCTTCACGACATCAAATCTATATTCTAGTTGGCAATCTGAAATGTTCTTCTTTGAAGCAAAAAATTCAGCACCAGAAAGATACAACATTAGAAGGGAGAATCAGATGTTGGTTAACCTTGTCCAAGGAATCCTATGTAAAATTACCAATGAGTTCGAAGCCTCTATCTCCTATTTTCTCCAATGTTACCCTTCTCTGGCCTGCATTACTCGATATTTAAAATCCTGCACTCAAAGCACCAGGGAAAACAGGAGATCCTGGCATTATTTCAAGCTTATCTGAGGGAACCGTCTCTTGACGGTCACATCTACCCAACCCATCAGAGCAAGGAGGCAGGGAATGTTGCGGGTCCCATCCCAGAGGGAGATGCAACCTGGTGGGACCCAGAAGAAGGTCTTCTCCGTGGTGGCTCCCTCTCTCTGGAACATCATCCCAACAGAGATCAAAATAGCCCCCACTCTTCTAGAACACACTGAAGACCTGGTTTTGCCAGCAGGCCTGGGGAACCCAGAGCAGGATGGAGCCTATCAAATGGCTGGTGTGAGGTGCTGTCACTGGGGCAGGGGTGTGGGGGGGTTATATTATATTCTATTAATTTGATTCTTTTTATTAGTTTTATTGTTTAAAATGAGGTTTTATATTCTGTAAGCTGCCTTGAGTCACCGTGGGCGAATAGGCAGCAATATAAATTCAATAAATAAATAAATAAAGCTCTCTACAAGAATCAGAACTACTAACAGCCGAAGCAATTTAGCGGTAGATAAGGAATTCATGGTGGGATGGACTTAGATCTCTTGTGGGCACAAAGGAACTCATGAATGATGATGCATTGGTATCTGAAAGTAGCATTGCTCTGTGCATTCTAGGTATGTATACAATACCAGTGAGATAAGACTACAAGGAAACATTTATTCTGAAAGCTGCAAGCCCCTTTTTTGTTCCTCTGACCATCTATGTGTTAACCAGCCTTCTGCATTAGTCACAAGTTCTGTATGTCAGTGATGATATTCAATTTTTTTTAACTAATGGTTCTGAGGGTGTGGCTTGCTGGGCATGGAGTGGTTTGATGGGTGTGGCATGGTTTGGTGGGTGTGGCATGGCTTGGTGGGCATGGCAGGAGAAAGATACTGCAAAATCCCCATTCTCTCCCCAGCCCACTAACCTGCTTTCCAGCTCCGTTCTCCTGTGCAGGGCAACCAAAGGAGACCCAGCCAATCAGCTGGGACTCAACGGGAGGTGGAGACTAGATGGGGCGGGACCAGTCAGAGGCGGGATTTGCCGGTTCTCCGAACTACTCAAAATTTCTGCTACCGCTTCTCCAGAACCAGTCAGAACCAGCTGAATACCACCTCTGCTGTGTGTGTATGTGTAGTTGGATGCGAGTGAATGTAAAAAAGGTACAAAAGCAGCAGGACTTTTTAAAAAAGAAATCAGTGATCTGATTTACTGATCTGTGCTTCAATTTTGTTTCTCTCCTTTCCACTTCTTCCCCCTGGCCTTTTGCCTGACGTTGACGGGGGTGACATCTGGCGTGAAAGCCAACCACCTAACGTGAATCTGACTTAGGCATGTCAAACAAGGGAGAGGGTAGAAATCAATGGCCATTCTAAGCACCGCTAATCAAATATTGATGGGCTGGCGCATTCAAAGGGCAGCAGGCAGGAAAAATATAGCCCCCTTGGTTCATTCGTTCCATGGTAGTTTTAAAAATAGCAAAAGACAATACAGCGTGTAACTTTAAGCGCTTGTAACTGCATGAACATATTTCAGCCTAGACCACACTGGGACACATTTAATAAATGAATGTGCCTGTTCATCATACATATCTGTCGTACATAATATATAATATGTATTTATATAGTATATACATTTGTACAGCTTTTTTTTCCCTATTTCTTATCTATTATCCGGATAACCTAGTTTTATTTTAATTCTGAGTCCTTTCTTTTTCCCCACCTCCGATAAAATTTATCCCATACTTTGTAATATTCAGTCTCATCCTTATTGTTTTTACTTCCAAAGTTAATTTACCCATTTCAGTGTATATCCATATCTTTTTAATTATTTCGCTTTCATTGGGAATTTCTTTATCTTTCCACATTTGAGCATAAGCTAATTTTGCTGCTGTGATCACGTGTATTATTAGATACATCAAGCAGGATTGTCAGGACGATTACACCATGTTCATTGTTTTTAATGTTTTATTTAATATTTTTAAAAAAACAAAACAAAAAACAAAACAAATAAATATTAAACTATGGGGTGCTTTTGTTATATTTTACATCCTTATACATGCAGAAAAACTCAATGCAATTAGTGATATTCCAGCTTCAAAACACAGAAAGCTATCCCATGATCAACAATAATTTGGGAAATAATGTTTCCAGAAATGTGTGTACAATGAAAGACCTCACTTCAAAATGTACTTTTCCATTTGTTTTCTTGAATTTTCTCTTGTATGCCGGTAATATGTTAATGTCATCGTAACAGGTTTGACAATGTGAATTGGCAGTTTATGTTGGAGGAGATGGGTTTTGGAGACAGGTATAGGAATGCATTAAAAGTGATATACAATAAGCAAACATCAAGAGTAATGATAAATGGAGAATTGGCAGAAAACTTCAACATCCTAAAAGGAACTAGACAAGGCTGTCTGTTATCCCCATTATTATTTGTATTGACATTGGAAGTTTCCAATAGAAATATTAGAAAAAATGGAGAAATAAAGGGAATGAAAATAAAGTCAGTGGTGGGATTCAAATATTTTTACTATGGGTTCTGTGGGCGTGGCTTGATGGGCGTGGCAGGGGAAGGATACTGTAAAATCTCCAGTCAGAAATGGGATTTGCCAGTTCTCCGAACTACTCAAAATTTCTGCTACCAGTTCTCCAGAACTGGTCCGAACCTGCTGAAGACCACCTCTGAGTTAAGTGAATCTCTGCGTTAAGTTAGTAACCTGGTTGTTAAGTGAATCTGGCTTCCTCATTGACTTTGCTTGTCAGAAGGTCTCAAAGGGGGATCACACAACCCCCTGGAACACTGTTGTACACATGTTGTCAGTTGCAAAGTTGCCAAGCATCCACATTTTTATCACCTACCATGTGGGATGCTGCAGCAGTCATAAGTGAGAACAGCATTATAAATCATTTTTTCTTTTCTCTTCTCTTCTCTCCTCTTCTCCTCTCTTCTCTTATTCTCTTCTCCTCTCCTTCTCTCTTCTCCTCTTCTTTTCTCTCTTCTCTTCTCCTATTTTCTCTTATTCTCTCTTCTCTTCTCTTCTCCTCTCCTTTCCTCTCCTCTCCTCTCTCCTCCTCTCCTCTCTTCTCTTCTCCTATCTTCTCTCATTCTCTCTTCTCTTCTTCTCTCCTCTCTTCTCTTCTCCTCTTCTCTCCTCTCCTCTCCTTTCCTCTCCCCTCCCCTCCCCTCGACTTTGAAGAGGCAAATTCAAAACCTTGCCATCATAATTTGCTTGCTAAGCTTTCCTCAAAATGTGTTGCTTCTTTGGGAAGGGACGGTTACATTTATTTAGGAGGGAGAGAGGGGAAATAAGCCTGCTTAACTTTTTTCTGAATCCTTTTTTGAAAAAAAAATTACATACGAGTTTGTTTCCCTGTTTTTCTCTCCTCCTCCATTCTGGATTCCCTGATACCTCCCTGAGACATCTGCTTTCTCTGCAAAGGGGCCATTGAATCCCTCCCTCCTGCACTATTCTTGCCCAGCAAAAGAGCAAGGGAGCTCTCTCTGATCTTTTATTTTTTTGACTTCCCAGCAAATTTTACATATGGCAATGACACATGCAAGAGAGGGGGAGAGGAATGCACACACCCCTTTCCACTGCCGCTTGCCAAACTCAAGGAAGAAAAGGCTTTTCATCTTCCTAAAATGAAAATACACACACACACACACACACACACACACACACACACACAAATGTGTGTGTGTGTGTGTTTTCTTAAGTTTTCGTGGGTATTTATATGTATGGTATTCAGCTTTGTTCCGGTATTTTCCCACATCATTATAGTTGTGCTTTTAAAGTTGTAGCAACGTTTCGGCAGAATCTCATCTGCCATCATCAGGCTCATGTATTGGGTTCCTATAACAACCAACCAAAATTATATAAGAGGGCAATGGTATTACTCTAACATTTGCAAACAAAACTGGCCACATATCAGGAATGAAATAGAAATATTTCACTGGCATATACAGTAGAAGCAGGACAGCCTTGTTTTAGGAAAGTTTACTTTCATTCACTCTCCTAAAAAATGTTCAGTGAGATCTTCAGCCAACAAACAACTGTCCATCTTTAATCTATCTATACATACTCGTATGTAAACTCTCCAAGTTTTCAATGAAATTAGTGATGTGTCAAAATCTACCATAAAAGCTCTCGGTTTTCCTATGCTGCAAAATGAGTGTTTTTTCTACAGCACCTAATGGTGGGGATGCTTGAGAATTTCTCTCCTTTTTTTTTCCAAGAATGTTTCTGACCCAGGTGACCAGAAAGGCCTAACAGAGACTCCATTTCCTTAGGGTCTTGCAAAAGAATAAGGTAGAACAATGACCGATGGCCTCCTTTTACCAGTCCACAATAGAAAGTGTCCTCACATATTGCATGACGGTGTGGTACGCTTGCTTGACAGCCGGGGATAGAAAGACATTACAGAGAGTGGTGAGCACAGCACAAGACATCATAGGCTGTTCCCTGATACCGCTAGATGGCCTCGCTAGGGCTTGCTGCCTTAGAAGAGTGAGCAGACTTCTCAGGGATGACTCACACCCTGGTCAGCACGTCTTCGCTCTCCTGCCATCGGGTGGGAGATAGAGAAGCAGAGCCAGCTGTCAGACTCCTGAACAGAAAATAACTTCATGTCAACATAGTATGATAGACTTGCGGGGCCGGCGCGTTGTGCAACAAGGTCACATAGTGTAATAAGATTGGGACTGAGTTAGGGACTTCTGTCCTCACTGTGAGTTGTGTTGGGGGGAGGCTGAGCCAATCTCATTGTACACATGTTGTACTTTGACAATAAAGGTAATAACCTTACCTCCTTGGTGGAAATGACAGGAATGGAATCTGAAAAGATATCCCTGAATCTCTGGCCCATCTCGTCACTAAAAGCACATGCTAGCCATGAGAAATTCATCCACCTTCTCTTTACAATCTTAAAGCAATTTTAAAGCCAATTTCCTTTGCACAAAATGAATAATCCCTGATTTTAAAAAATGCAGGATTTTTTTGTTTTGTTTGATACAGCGTCAACTGAATTGTATTTGCTCTATTGCCTGCAGCAATGCAGGAGTTTGCTTTCAAATTTCGTTTTGACAAATACACTTGGGGGTAAAAACACTGGGACAAGCCAGGTAAGGCATGTTACTTCCTCTTTCCCCAGTGTGAACCTTCACCTTTCGCATGAAATCAGTTAGGGCTACGGAATCCATTTTCCCCAGGGCACCTTTGATTGAGAGCAAATCCTTTACAAGATATGAGCAAAGCTCCTGGATTGATGCATTGTTTATTTCCTCTACCTGAGGGATTTATGAAGACAGAAAGAAAAGTATGCTGTGCATCAGTCAGACAGATCTGTAACCAAATGCCGTAAGTCGCACGAAGAGCTTGATGCAAAAAGTTACAGGGGGACCTGTTTAAACAGAGGTTTCTTGCCCTGCAAAGTCTCATGCAGCAATAAGTCCTTAACCGTAAAGGAAAATAAATCCGGATTAACTACACAGTCCAGTCATTCCAAGAAAGGCCTGGCTAGGCAAGGAAAACCATTACATGGCATTTGGGATCAAAGCCACATCTAACTGCCCCTGGCAAAGGGGTTGTTTTGGGGCTTGGACAGATCCTGCATGGGTCTCCACGTTACCCTTGTTCTGTTCTTTCCACTCGTGCCAAGCAAGGCTGAGGCTTGGCTTGGCTCTAACTCGACAGCCAAACTGCCAGCTCTTCAGGGCAGGGCAGGGCAGGTTAAGAAATAGATACCAAAGGGATTACAGAATCACTGTTATATAATACAAGTAGTCCTTGACTTACAATAGTTGGTTTAGCGACCGTTCAAAGTTACTACAGCACTGGAAAAAAATGACTCATGACTGTTTTTAACACTTAGAGACCTTCAAGGTCCCTTCCAGATTCTATTCTATTCTATTCTATTCTATTCTATTCTATTCTATTCTATTCTATTCTATTCTATTCTATTCCTATTCCTATTCCTATTCCTATGCTATGCTATTTCATTTCTATTCTATTCCTATTCTACTTTACTCTACATTACTTACTCTACTCTACTCTATCCTGTCCTATCCTATCCCATATTCTATTCCATTTCATTCTTCATTCCAATATTCTATTCTATTCTATTCTATTCTATTCTATTCTATTCTATTCTATTCTATTCTATTCTACATTCCAATATTCTTCTCTTCCCTTCCCTTCTTCATTCCAATATTCTATTCTATTGTATTCTATTATACTCCATTATATTCTATTCTTTATTCCAATATTCTATTCTATTCTATTCCATTCCATTCGTTCGTTCAAATATTCTATTCCATTCTATTCTATTCTTCATTCCAATATTCTTCTTTTCTTTCTTCCATTCCATTCCATTCCATTCTTAATTCTATTCTATTCCATTCCATTCTCAATTTATTCCATTCCATTCCATTCCATTCCATTCCATTCCATTCCATTCCATTCCATTCTATTCTATTCTATTCTATTCTATTCTATTCTATTCTATTCTATTCTAGTTCAGTTCAGTTCTTCCAAGATCCTGTCTGCCAGCTCTTTCAGAACTCTGGAATGTCATCCATCAGGTCCAGGTGATTTCAGATTAACAGAATTGGAAGGAGCCTTGTAGGTCATCTAGTCCAACCCCCTGCCCAAGCAGGAGACCCTATACCATTGCTGACCAATGGCAGTCCAATCTCTTTGAACTTGTCTAGAGCAGAAAGATGGTATGTTATCGTTTTCTTGCTTGTTTTGATTTGTATCCCTAATCTGTGTTTTATAGTACTGCTTTTGATAGGTTGGACTGTTGTTGTGTTTTTTTTCCTTTTGTGTAACGAGAGATGCAAAGAATGAATTAAGCAGTTCACTTTTTTCCCTGCTGCAATGCATTTCTTTAGCTGCATCATTTGCAAACTTCCAGTAATTTTCCCAAGGTCGATTTTCAGACAGTCTGAAAGTATTATTAATGAAAGCAAAACTGGCGCAGGGCGTGTCCTTCCAGGTGGCAGGAACAAGCTACCTTCCTTTAAAACCCGCCGAAGAGCTTTTTTTTTTTCTTTTTTCATATTCAAGCATTCCCTTGATCCCAAACTTTCCTCCTTCCTCTGTTTTGCTTTCTTTTTATAACTGGAAGACAGATAGAAATCTGAAAGAAATCCATCCAAGAAAAGAAATTTCCCACCAGTGCACTCTGTGTGCACTGAAAATAGCTCGGGAAATGGCGTGGCTCCCTTTGCTTGGTCTGACAGGCGGGACGGATGGTTTGCTGCCAATGATTAAATTCTCCATTTAAAGCAGGCTGAAATGGTGTCTTCTCTTCCCCATCCATCCCAGCCCCCCCCCCCCGTGCCCCCCAAACGGTCCCCTGATCAAAGCCGCCGGGCTGACTATTACCCCACCCCAGCCCACCCTCACCCCTCTGAAAAGGAGCCAGGAAATGAAGAGCCTTTACAATCACAGAAAATTTCCCAGCTTCAAATGCCACTGCCTGTCAAATGCAATGATATGGCTGGTCTTCTTTTCTACTGTATTGAATTTTTTTTTTCCCCTGCTCGAAAGGGAATGGAAGGGCAGGAAATCTATAGGAAAGAAGAAGAAAAAAACTAAAATGAAACTTTGAACACTGTAACAACACAGAAACGGATGGAAAGCCCTGCCAGTCGGAGCAGCGGGAAAATAAAATAAAAGGCCCATTGAACACAAAGCAGTCCAAGCACAAATGTATCGGCCATCCCCGTTCTCAAATTTCTGGAGCGCAATGAGTATCTTTACAAATAAATGCACAATTCCAGAAGCAACAGAGCTGTGTCAGGATCAGAGGGGAAATGCCATTTTTTCCCTGCATGCTGTGGAACTGTAGGAAGTAATCACCCACCCCTCTGCTAGAAAAATGAAATATCCTAGGAAATATTAAAAAGACAGAATATTTCCCCTAAAAAGAGAAGTAGAAACTCAGAAGTAGAAACTCACTTCAGAGGTAGAAACTCAGCCCCCCCCCCCGCACCGCCCAGCTTTGCTAATGGGCCATTACTCTGACATAGGCCAGACTATTTTACATAACAAAGATCACCGGGTAAAGTTATAGGAATTGCCCAAAGCCCTTTCATTACATCACCATCCAGCAAAGGCTCAACCAAGCCTGGGACTCAGGACAGCCTACAGAGTTGCCCCTGCGTGGCCCCATGGGAATTTGACAACCAATCAGAATACAAGCTCAAATTCAAATCCCAACAGAGGGTATAAAACCCAGGCACTCTCAGCATCTCAGCCCTTCCTTTTTTTCCTTCATCCTCTTTTTTTTTCAACGAATTTTATTCAGTTTTTCACATTAAAAACAAAAATCTCTTTTTAGTGGACAACATATTTCCGGGTCATCACCTTTACATACAAATATGACAGCAATTATACATTCATATATATATGCATACTTAATTCTATTATTACCTTTTCCATTCCAAATTTTCAGTAAGGAGAGAAACAAACACATTAATTCTAGCCTCTTTCATGAATCTCAAGTGAAACATCCTTTTGTTTCATTTCAATTATTTCAAATATAATCCTTTAATATTTATTTTAAAAATAAAGATAAACAATACATTTTTGCCTAATAATAATAATAAGAAGAAGAAGAAGAAGAAGATGAAGAAGAAATTACCAATGTCTCTCCTTGTTTTTAATAGTCTATATTAACTTATTAATTTAGTTGGTTCTTTAGTCTGTCATATTCCCTTTCCATTACACATTCTTTTTATAAATTCTAGATTAATACAGATTTTAACACTAAAAAAAAAGGTATAGGTTTCCCCCCTTTTACTGTTTTGAGTGTGACACCTCAATGATTAAAATATACCTTTATTCCCCCATCTTGATTCCCAATAAACCATTATTTTTAAGAAGTTACAATAATAATCATTACATCTTTTCATTTGGATTCTGCAGCATATTTCCCCCCCTTGATTTTTAATAAGAGTTATCAGTATCTATATTACCCTATTTTCTAAATATTTTTAATTGCAGAAATATTCTTATTACTCCTTGTCACCCTGCAGAATCCCCTTTTTAATTCATCAACCATTATCTCTGAAAAAACAATTTCTTTTCAACATCTTACTATTTCTGTATTTCTTTATTTCATGCACCTGTTTCTTACTGCTTCTCCTCCCCCGCTTTTCCCCACATATTTTCTATTTTCCAGAACATAAAACCCCCCAGAGATTGTGTCTTGCAATAAGGGGGTTGGATTAGATTACCTACAAGATCCTGTCCAATTCTATTACTCTATAATCATCTATAATCTCTTCACAAGGAACAACTATCTGGAGTAAATGATCTCAAGAACTTCTCCTTTCCTGATCTACTTGCTGGTTCTTCATTCCACTGTAGTCGTTGGCTGCAATTTTCATGAAGCCATCTTCAATCCATCCATTTTTCCCCCTTGGGAAGATGGAATTTAAATCGGAGGAATAAATGAATTTGGACAATAATGATTCATCCCTCCTTGATTCTGATCACTGCCTGATTTGAGGGTACGGCCCCTGGCAAAGCACTCCAAAACCTGATCTAGAAAACACTAGACACTTTCTGTACTAGATGTGTAGTACAAATCTTTGCTTGAATTTTTTTCCCCAAACGGAAAGAAAGACATTATTCAGACAACCACATGATTCATCCTTTCTTTTTACCTCTGCCTCCTCTTTTCTGAATAAGCTTTTTCATGATAATTCAATCCATATTGGTGTCAGGAAAAAAACAAAACCCATGAAAACTATACACTATGTGCAGCCAAAACTAAGTAATAGACAGAAGACAAAAAAAATATAAAAGCACATCCGGAAGAATGTCATCTGTCAGTAATTTGATCCGTGCCTTTTCTTTTCTCCTGAATAGAGGCCGGTGAGTTGAAAACAAATACAGGAAACTTGAGTCTCCCTTGTATGGACTCTTCCGACAAAAGATGAAAATTTGCGGTAATTGGAAGAGATTTCCAAGGCCAGATAGCATCATCTTCCAGTCTGTTTTTGCTATCTGGTTGGAAGATAACACTAGAAGTAAATGGGCTTATGTAGCTCTGCTACGGATGGGGGAAAACAGATATTCAGAGTAAAGCAAGATATAGGGGTTTTTTCTTCCTCCCCAAACGAAACACTAAATGTTTCCACATTGCACAGTTTGGGGCTGTTGTGTTCTTCCTTCCTTTTTCCTTCTGCGCCGACTCAGAATACAAAGCTTCTGACATCCTTGTATACAAACTTGAAGGAACAATGTCATTTAACAATTCTGTTTGCATTTGATCACTGTGTGCAATTTTTGGTCATTGCATTTCAGAAGAGATTTTAAGTATCTACATGTATCATCATCCTAATCTCCTTTTTATGACCCCATAATCCCTTGAGGGGTGGAATCTGGGCAACTGAATGGAGCTGAGTGTTTACTGGCCAGATGCCCTTCCTGTCACCAATGCGGAGTTGTTGTTTTTTCAGCAGATATATTCTCATTGTGCCCAGAGAGAGAAATATCCCTTGCAGCTCTGTTATTCGATTACTCTGTTAACTTCCAGTTCTATGATTTCTTGGTAGTTTCTCAGCCAAGCACTTGGGTTTTTTTTATATACAGAACTTTGTTTTATTGTCAAGAAAAAATGTTTAATTATTCAATAGATTTTCTTGCCCAGAGAACATGTTGTCTTAAAATAGTATAATAAAACAATGCTTTAGCCTTCGAGTGCTTATCTAAAAAGTATGCTGTTTTCAAAATCTCATTATTCCACTGTGTTTAAGTAGAAGTCAATAAAAAATTGTGAAACTACATTCAGATCAGTTTATTTTCTCAGTCCCAGACCATACACAAGAAAAAGACTAGCAATATAATAAATAAATAAAAAGAATAAAAAACATGAGAAAACTCTAAAACAGTTAACAGTTAGCAATAGGAAAGAAGGAATCAGAAATCCTGTAACAATTGTAGCTATTGATAAAATTTTTGCAACTTCCTTAGAGGTTTCGGAAGAGTCATTTGCCCTCACATCAATAACTTTGCTAAGCAATTTGAACCTGGCTCTCAGCATTCTCCAACACACCTGTCATTAAATGTCCTACAACAGATTTACTAAGGGGTCATAGCCATTGAACACAGTGGAACTTAAAATAATGCTCAGAGAATGACTCCTCACATAGCGATGAAAAATAATCCATTTAATGCACAAATAGTCTTTATTTCTCGATTGTTGCTCCTGATCTTTGGCTTGTGTTTGCTTCATGTTTGCTAAGGTTACACTAAACCATTTATAAGGTTGTCTTCACCTTGATCTGAAATTGGGCAAAGTTTAAGGAGTCCCAACAACAAGCACCTCTTGCTACTTTTCAATAAACTATATGAAAACATTAGACTTGATGTACGATGAAGCTGGATAACAGAATAACAGAGTTGGCAGGGACCTTGGAGGTCTTCTAGTCCAACCCCTTTGCTCAGGCAGAAAACCCTATTTCAGACCAATGGTAGTCCAATTTCTTCTTAAAATCCTCCAGTGTTGGAGCACCTACAACTTCTGGAGACAACTTGCATTCCACTTATTAATTGTTCTAACTCTCCCTATTCTAATTTAACTAAGGCAGTAAAACAAGCATTCATTTTAGGCCACTTTTTTCAACGTAATTAACAATGCTTATAAAACACTTCATTTCCTTCTTTGCAATTTTTGGAGACCACCTGGACAAACGCCTGCAGTTTTCTTGGCAAGTTTTTTTTTTTTCCAGATGCGGTTTGTCATTGCTTCCTTCCAAAGCAGGCTGGGGCATGCTGTGAGTTGAAGTCTACCCATCTTAAAGTGCCCATGGTTGAGAAACACTGCACTAAACTATGTTCCAATGGAACATAGTTGAGTGGAAAAACCCAGCCACTAAAAAGCAGCCAAAACATGGAGGAAAAACTACATTACCTCATCTTAGTGACAACGTTTGTGGACAGACTGAAAAGCTTGGATACTGGTTGCAGGATTTGGGTATTCTGCAACCAGTATCTAGGTTCTGGTTGGGGATTTGGTATCCACAGCATTTCTCTTTTGCACCAATTTAGTCACTTTCTCAAAGAAGGCATTAAGTTTTGTCTGGCATGATCTGTTTTTGCCAAACTCAGGTTTGGCTTCTAGTAATTGTCTTATTCGTCTCCAGATGCTCACCATTGCACTGCTTGGTCATCTTTTCCAGGATCTCCCCAGGTATTGATTTCAGGCTGATTGGTCAATAGTTTCCTGGATCCCCATTTCCCCACTTTGTGTAGACTGGAACCACATCAGCTCTTTTCCAGTCCTCTGGCAACCCCCCCCCCCAATGCTCCAGCAATTCTGAACTATCTGTTCAAGTGGTTTTTCAAGATCACCTCTGCCAGTTTCTTCAGAACTCTGGAGTGCATCCATCTGGCCTTGGCGACTTGAACTTGTCTAGAGTGATTAGCATTAAAAACAGATCAACTCGGATGATGAGACTTTGGAAAAAAAGTTCCGAGAAGAGCAACTAAGAGGATCAAAGGCCTGGAAACTAAACCATATGAAGAACGGCTGCAGGATTTGGATTTGGCTAGTCTAAAGAAAAGAAGAATTGGGGTGACAGGATAGCATTTGAAGGACTGCCTCAAAGCAGAGCAGGTCAACCTATTTTCCAAAGCCCCTGAAGGCAGGACAAGAAACAAGGGATGGAAACTAATCAAAGAGAGAAGCAATCTGGAATTAAGGAGAAACTTCTTGACGGTGAGGACAAGCAACCAGTGGAACAGCTTTGCCTTCCAAAGTTGTGGGGGCTCCATCACTGGAGGTTTTTAAGAAGAGACTGGACAGCTACTTGTCTGAAATGGTATAGGTTCTCCTGCTTGAGCAGGGGGCTGGACTAGAAGACCTCCAAGGTCCCTGCCCTGTCCAAGCCACAGTATGCTTGTTCTCAACCTTAATGATCACCATTGTTTGCTATCCAAATTTTTGCAACCCGCATAGGGTTGCTCTTGTATTCTTAGGGGAGCACAATCGTTGTTTCTGGTTGTCCCAGGTTTAGGGGTTTGGCGCGCTATGCGAACCCACCGAACTTCCTTCCACAAAAGTTTTAAAGTCGAATTTCTCGAGAGCCAGCAAGGATGGCGAATCGTATTTCCCGCAAAGGCTGAGCCATTCTTTAATATCGCGTCCGGTAGGGGGCGCCGCAACTGCCCGCGGGCCACTTCAGGAGTCGCGGGGAGAAAAGAGAAGGCGCGCCTGCGCGGTGCCAATCCAGCGTTTCGGATTGGCGCGCCTGCGCACGGAGAACCAAGCTGCTGCTTTTTTTTTCTTTTTTCCCGCCCTCCGCCAATTTCGATGAGGAGAGTTGGCGCTCTGAGGAGGTTTATTGGTTCGCGTTTTTAAAGGAACTGTTTAAAAATAAAATGTTTTCTTTACGCACGTTATTCACACCCCCATAGTTCTCATTGTTAGAAAAGCTGCAAACATAAATAAGATACCGAGCCTTTTTCTTTTTGTAACTCAGGGAATAGGACAAATACGTCCATGTTTTGTGAGCGGGAAATGGGGATGCTCGCCATCCTTCGGCCCGCGGGCGATAATGGTTCTCAAGAACACCTCAGGCCAATGGTGGCTTGTGGCCTCCTTTCCAACTTTATTGTCAGCCAAATGCAATGGGGAGACAATTCCCCAAATTCCCCGCTGTCCTTGGCGAGGCAGGCTGGGGATTGTGGATGCTGTAGTCCTTACACTTGGGGTTGGGTTGTGGGGTGCGCTAAATTAAAGCAAAATAAAATACGCGCTGCGCCACACTCTTGCCACACTGGCCATTTTACATTTACTACATTTGAGTTCTGTTACACCATAACTCAAATATTGTAAATTGAAAAATATATAGACAGAGAACTCTATAGAAAAGAGCTTCCTCATAAAGCCCCACAATTTTGCATGACAAGGATGCCTCTTTCTTATTATGCTGCTTTTTTTCCTATACGGATCAATTTTCAATAGTAGCCTACAAATAGAAAGAATTTAAAAACCAACCAACCGCAATAAGAACCAACTTTCCAACCATTGGTGCACCATTTGTATCTCTGTTTATGCCAAGCCAAATGAGAACAGTACAAGAATTAAAACTATCAAGCATGGCAATAAAAAATTAAAAAATAAAATCAATATAATTCAAAGGGTTTTGTTCTCGTGAGGGATTTACCTCAATCTCCAAGAGATTTCTCCTTCAAAGCACAAGAGTAAAGCATAACTGCATTTAAAAATATATATTTCAAATATATACCACACACTTTTCTATTTTTTAACAGCGACAATTGTACTAAGTCATTTGCCCTTGGCACAATGTGTTGTCTGAACTTGGTATGTGTGTGATAGGTAAACTATGATTTGTGGGACAGAATTGATTCACTTATATGTCCAACTAAGTCTTGTTTGAGCCATGCAAATAGTTTGCTTCAATTAATATGCAAAGCCATGCATCATGTACAAATCATGCAAATGTGCTAACTCAAAATGAAGTAAGTCATGGACTAGATCACTATGTCTTCTTCAACAACCGATTGTTAAAACAATTCATGAAATATACAACCATAAATCCTTTTATTAGAAGCCCGAATTGTGTTTTCTTCCTCAGCCCATGCAGTTCCATATATCTAATCTTAATATCTATCCGTGTCCAGCGTTGTTCCTAAAAACAAGAGTTTTAGGAATACTTAAATACATTAAATAATATAAATAATTGAATCTGTTTTTAAAAGGACATTCTGACTTACCTTTCTCTAATTTCAGGTAAAAAGAATGGCATATTCCATTTCATCACAAAATATCGTAACTATTTCAGATCTGCACCCGAGCCTTGCTCATCCTGTAGGTCTAAGTACCAAAACAATATTTTGTTTGCTGATGAAACTGTATATAAGTGTATTCTGTTATAACAATATGTAATTGGTTTATCTTCATGTGCTCATAGCATTGGCAGAATTATTAGACACAAAATATTCCTGTGTCTCATGTACTGAAACTAAAAACTAATATTTCTGGCAAAAGAGAATGGATATTACAATCAACTAGGATGATTGGACTAAGTTAAATTATGCAGTTTTATGGAAGGATGGCTGGGGTTGCTTTCCATGTTTGACCCCCGTCCTTGGTTAATAAAAATGCAATTAATGCATATTTGAAATAAATTATAAAATGGTTAAACGTGATAGCCTGCTTGTGCCTGAGTTTTCAAAACATCAAAAAAAAAAATTCTGTGCCATTTTAGACTACTGAATGTTTTTTATTTTTATTTTATTTATTTTGTCAAGCAATTATAAGATAACAGATATAAGTATAAACATAGTTATGGATACATGAAATGGATACATATAAGAAAAATAAGAAACAATAGGACAGGGATGGTAGGCACGTTGGTATGCACAGCCCCTACAGACCTCTTAGGAAAGGGGTGAAGTCAATAGTAGACAGTCTAAGGTTAAAGTTTTTGGGGTTTGGGGAAGAAACCACAGAATGTCAGTTATGACCTTTCTCAAATCAGTCAGTTTAGCCACCTCAGCAAGTTTTGTCAGTTTCACCAACTCTCCATACTGGGTAATGTCAAAACTTTCCATATGTATGCATATAAGAGTCTTGCTGCAATAATCATAGATTGAGATAATTTTCCATGACTGTTTTCTAATTGCATCCACCAGCTTCACATTTGAAGTACATTCTAGATTTCTCTGGCATCATATACCAACAATACATCATTTCATAAAAATTATCTTTAAGATCAAAATAAAAATTTCAACTCTATTGACCACATATTTTCCTATTGAGCCATCTGTATATTATAAGCAAAATTCTTAGCACATTTTGTCATACATTTTAACCTGTTGTTCCATTTTAAATTTCAATAAAAGTTCATATATTTTAGTAATCACATGTTCCTAATCAGCATTCAATTGCATTTCAAATTATGTCTTACTTTGCTTTGTACCATAAGTCTTTTAATCCATTTTAAATCTTTCTAATAACTGTAAATGGAAAAACCATTGACAACTATATCCTGCCATTAATTGCTATCTTGACTTAATTTTATACTTTCTACAATGATTCTGGTGTATTAACCATTTGCTTTTGCCTTTTGTTTCTCTTCTGTGAAATTTATTTTTGAGCACAGCCTGAATTTATATCTATTCCATATTCTCAGTGTGGCACTAAACCTAATAAAATGGTTTTTAAAATCCATTTAATAATGCCCAAATATTTTACTTTTTTCTCAATCTTAAAATTGTTTTTCCAACAATTCTATCTGAATTTACTAGTAAGTCTATTTAATTTTCCCATTAATGTCTCTAATAAATCTTCCAAACACTACAGCTAGGTCTTTGGCAAATGCCCTTACAAGTTTATTTTGTTAATTTTTATTCTCACTATTCTCTCATCTTATCACTCTGTTCTGTTACCTGAATAACTAAAGTGAACAAGAATGGAGAAAGCAAGCAATTTTTGTCTTCTCCTTTTTTGAATCTCACAAAGGTTTTTTTTTGTTAATTCTCCATTAACAATTATTTGGGCTTTTTATGAGGTGAAAATCAATCTTATGTATTTAATAAAAAAAATCTCCAACATTCATACCTTCCTGAACTCTAAAGAAGAAAATTCAATTCAAATTATCAAAAGTCTTAGTTAATCTAAAAAAAATCAGTGCAGTTTGGTTTTCATTATGTTGATCCAAATATTCAATACATCCAATATTCAATATATTTGTAATATTGTCTTGTAATTTTCCTTTAGGTTACAGCTCACATTGATCTTCATGAATAAAGTCCTATAAAATTATTTTCAATCATTCATCCAAAATCATTGTAAACAACTTATAGTCATAATTCAATAAAGATATTGGTTGATAATTTCTTATTAAAGTCAGGTCGTGGGATTCTTTATGTATGAATCCTATATTTGCTTCTTTCCAAGTGTCAGGAATCTTTCCATTCTGTAAAATAGACATCCATTATTTGTTGTTAAGGTTGCAAAATTTAATCCTCAAAACCTAATAAGTTGGCAGACCATCTGGCCCAGGTGCCTTTCTGATTTTAGTCTTTTTAATAAGTTTACAAACTTCTCTTATTGTTACAGGTACATTCAAAATTACTGATTCTCTGTAATCTTTGGTAAATTCTGTTTATATAAATAATAATTTTTCCAAATAAATTTCTGGACTCTTATATAAAGAAGAATACTGTAATGGTGAAACACTTTTTGCATTTGCATTTTGTATTTGCATTATCTCTTATTATGTTTCTTTCTTGTAACATTAGTATCACTTTCTTTTGTTTTTCTTTGTGCCCTATGTCAAGGTAGTGAGCATACCTAATACTTACTCCTTCCTTTTCATATTTCCCCTACAACAACAACCCTGTGTAGTGAGTCAGGCTGAGAGAGAGTTACTGGCCCAAAGTCACCTAGCTGACTTTCATGCCTAAGGTGAAACTAGAATTCATAGTTTCCTGGTTTCTAGCCTGGGTTGTTACCACATTGTAATCACGGAAACATTTCCAAAGTATTAACTCATGGGTCAGCTATATTTGTCCAGAAGAGTTTATTTATTTTACATCAATGAGAAGAGATTTAGTATTAGAAAAAATACCTATTTTTTGTCATTTGACTTGGTAAACAAATTTTGCTTTCAGTCTGTAAAAAAATTGTTTATTTAATACCAAGCATTGAGACGTTCATCTTTTAGGAAGTTAGTAGCAAATAGTTAGATATAGGTATGTGTAAATGTATGTTTTTCCTTAAAAGCAAACAACTAGCTCCAGAAAACTATATTGTAAAACATTACTTCAAAGAAATAATATGTAATTGGGTCACTAAGTCACTGTTTCAAATTATGCAAATATTGTATCCAATACTCTAAATAATGTTACTTGAAGATAGAAAAGAAAAACAACAAAGAGTTGCTTGGCAAATGGACACAAGTTTTTTTCTTTTCCCCTTGATTAGCTGAACAGTGTGGCTACAATCCCAATTGTACACATTTGGGAATCATTCACTCAAAATTAAAGATATATACAAAAGATTTAGGAATAGATCTCATGCTTTTAATTTTGAATTATGGAGTTTTGCTTGGTTAAAAGAGACTAAATAATTTCGTAAAGATAAAATTTAAGAAGTCTTTGAAGTAAATATTGTTGTAAGTCCTAAGGCATTAAACGACATTTTGGATTCCAGGAACCAGTTCTTTTATTATCAGTAGAATTATGCACAGGATAAGTTGCCATCTAATTAAATTACTGTGAGTAGGAAACTAAACATTTTGAAAGTAGATTAATAGAATATGTTTTAAAAAGCAAAGTTTTGGATACTTTGAGGAAATTATATTTTATTACACAGATATTCTGAATGAACTCATCCAGATAAATGCAGGAATTGTTCCTTTGCCCCACCTAGTGACTAAAATGATCACAGAAATTTAAGAGACTATTTTTGGTACTTTTTAATTGTGTTTATCAGTGCTTGAAATTAAGACAAATAAAATTATTGATTGTTTAATTATTTGAAACTTTTTATTTCTATGACATACTTGTAACAACTGCATATATTTACTTACATGAATCCTTTTGCAGTTGGACAACAAAATAAAATTGATTAAATAATGAGCTCAGAATGTCATTCATAAATGAAAATAGGAATGTTGTTCCTCTAATTTGGATATTCATCTGTTCACACATGCACTCTTAGAAGCTGCCTTTACTTAGAAATATATGGCTTTTTTGGTTGATTTATACATGCTTGAATATAATAGGAAGTTGGTCCTTGAAATAATCCATTCTTGGGAGCTCATGGAAGCAAAATGAAATGTGACTTATATTAAACATATGACGAATTAGGACCACCCACCATTACTTCCTGGAATGTACAAAAAACTACAAGCCTTTATTAACTGGACAGTTTTCCCCCCTTAATTAGTGCCATCATCATTTCTGTTATTCATTCACTGCCATTAAAAGGGGTTCCTTAAATTACTATTTCTTATTATTCATAATAATACTATTCCTTATTATTTTTCACACATTTTTGTATATTGGAAGAATGGCTTGTTAACAAATTAATGTTTCTGTTAAGTATGTTAAAATACTTAAAACATGCTTTTAATTAATGAAGGAATATAGAGAATCTGTGAAAAGAAATCCAGCCTGTATATCTGTATTTGATGTATATATTCTACAATCTCTCTTTTTTTTCAGAGTATAATTGGTGTGGTGATTGGGAAAACAGATGCCAAAGGCTTTCCGGACAGAAAAAGTAAAGTGGGTTTTAAGTATCTTATTCTCAGTTTCCCAGGTTCTATCTTTCTGTCAGTGTCTTGACTAATTAAAAAAAATATAGGGTGCAATCTTTTCTGTACAAACTATGTTGAAATGACAATAGCTATTTCACAGGTACACTTTGCACAAGTTATATAAGATCATGAGAAGGGATAGTACCACTCTATAACAATAGGACTTAACTTATATTCCACTTCACGGTGCTTTACATCCCTCTCTAAGCAGTTTAAAGAGTGAGCCTATTGCCCCCAACAATCTGGCTCCTCATTTTACCTACCTCAGAAGGACAGAAGGCTGAATCTCAACCTTAAGCCAGCCAGGATCGAACTGCTGGCAGCTGGCAATCAGCAGAAGTAGCCTGCAGTAATGCATTCTAACCACTGAGCCACCACAGCTCTTAGAATATATTAATTAATGAGGCCACACTTGGGATACTGTGTCCAATTCTGGTCACCAAGATACAAAACAAGATGCTGAGGTCCTAGAAAGGATGCTGAGAAGCGCAACAAAGATGATAAGGGATCTGGAGGCTAAACTGAAATGTGAAAGGAGTTAGATATGTGTAGCCCAATGAAGAGAAGGATTAGGGATGACATGATAGCTGTCTTCTGGTACATAGGGGTCATCTTATTCTCTGAAGCACTTGAAGATAAGACAAGAAGCAATGGGTAGAAACCTATCAGAAGGAGATCCAACCTGGAAATGAGAAATTTCCTGACAGTGAGAACAGTTAATCAATGAAACAGCTTGCTTATCAGAGTTGTGAGTGCTCCATTGCTGGAAGTTCTCAAGAAAAGATTGGACAATTTGTCTGAGATAGAATAATGTCTCCTGCCTTGGGCAGGGGGTTGGACTAGAAGATCTCCAAGGTCCCTTCCAACCCTATGATTCAACTGGTGATAAGAAGTTAAGAGGGACAAGTTTCCCCTATATCCATCATTTTTGTTGATGTGTCTCTCAGTACTCTTAAGGATACTTACCTGTTCCTTAGTTCCTTAGCATTGGGCCTTTCCCTATTTTTGAAGCAATGAATATAAGCCAAATATTTTATTCAATATAAGATTCAATACTAAAGCTCAGACTGGTTTCTTTTCCTAAAATGTTTGTTCCAGTTCCAGAGAAAGTTTTAAAAATATGGTGACCTCTGGTGGTATGAATGAGATTGCTCTGCAATATTTTCATTGTATATACCAGTAATTTCTCATCCATCAACATTTATAGTACAGGCAGTCCTCAACTTATAACAGCTCGCTTAGTGACTGTTCAAAGTTACAGTGGCACTGAAAAAAGTGACTTATGACTATTTTTCACACTTATGACTGTTGCAGCATCCCCATGGTCATGTGATTTATGTTCAAACATCTGGTGACTAACTCACATTTATGACAATTGCAGTATCCCGGTGTCATATGATTCCCTTTTGCAACCTTCTGACAAGCAAATTCAGTAGGAAAACCAGTTTCACTTAACTGGTGTGTGTTACTAATTTAACAGTTGCAGTGATTCACTTAACCAGTGTGGCAAGACAAGTCGTAAAATGGAGCAAAACTCACTGAACAAATTTCTCACTTGGCAACATACCGTATTTCCCCATGTATAAGCCACCCCTTTTTTCCAAAATTTTCAAGCCCAAAAAGTAGGGGGGTGGCATATACAAAGCAGGTACACTTTTTATACGTGAAAAATGCATAAAATAATAAAGTAGGAATAAACTGGTTTTCCAGCAGTATGCTATACTTTTTTGTAAAAATTGTACGTGATGATACGATTACGAGTGCGAGTACGCGATAGAAATGCATACACTAGGCATCGGCCTGAATGCTTCGTTCCTACTCTCGTTCCAATGCGTAGATTGCTAGCGTCGCCCGCACCACTTTCGGCGTCATGACCGAAGTTGTAGATCTAGACGTCGAATTTTGTTTCTTTGTAAATTTTCTTTCTTCATAACTTGTTTCTCTAATAAAATATTTTTTTCAAAACTTCACAGTCCAAAAATTGGGGGGGTGGCTTATACAAAGGGGGTGCTTATACATGGGGAAATACGGTAAATTTTGGGCTCAATTGTGGTTATACAAGGACGACCTATAACCTTGTGATTATATCTATAACTACCTATAACCTTGTGGTTATACGAGGATTGTGTAGCATTTCTTCTTTGCTTCTGCTGCTTGTATCTTAATTTCCCTGCTTTCTGATATACTATGTGTTTATATATAACAGAATGGACTTCTGAAATTGAAGTGCTGACAGTTCACACAAGCAACCAGTGTCTGGTACAGATGTCAGGTCCCAGAATTCAGTCTGATAATTGATTTAAAAACATTATTTATGGCATGGTTTAAATTTTGTAATAGCAGACAAAATATCATCTATATACAGTATTATGTGTCTCACACCAAATTCAAATTTTAAATGGCTTTTTTAAATATACCCCTCTCTGCAGATATTGGATCAGAACGATATACTTTTTGTTTTACCGTTCGCGATTCCCCATCATGGTTCATAAATGTGAATTCCTGGGGAAGAGAGGACTATATTAAATCACTTTCAGAAAGTTTTAGACTTGGTGATTGTGGTAAGCTGGAATTTATTCTGAACATATTTCAATATGTTTTTCTCTTCCTTAAAGCAATATAATGTGGCTGTGATCTTAGTGTGTTTTACTTCAAGGAATTACAGAACTATTTAATTGGAACCAATTTTTTCAGTTAGACTAATTGAAAGAAGTCGTATTCACATATTCTGATTAGTGAAGCTGTCATGAAGACATATAAACTTAGAACATAATTTCTCACATTCCTTCTTAGATCATTATACTATGTTTTTACTCTTCTAAAATGTTTCACAACTTTAGAAGTAATTGGAGTCATCCCCTATGGTGAATGTGGGAATAGTCTAGTAATTCCCATTGACATAATGGGAATTATTTTTGAATAAAATACATACATGGTATTATATGTTGCACAGCCTTTCTTTCATTTAATTATTTCCACTATAATAAATGAATGTTTAAAACATCCCCAGTGTTTCTCAATAAAATTTTATTATGTGAATCTGGAGATTTGAAATACAATTTAATATTATTTTTTATTATTTCTGGCAATTATTTTATGCATATATTAAGATCACTGCCAGCTCTGCCCAATTTTCTATAAGGTTGAATAAAAGCTTTTCCACACTTAGTTTATCTTAGCTGGTCACAAAAGCCTAAGTCAGGCTAGATCTAGTTAATACTTGAATTCTGCAACAGAACCCCCAAGGCTGTAGGTTAGAGTGATTTTATTTTTTTAAGAAAATGACAAACAGCATTGATGGCAAATCACATCCTTGGGGTGTCTAAGAAAACTGCATGGATGTGGTTCCTGCAGTCATCAGGAGTTAAACCTGGTTCCAGAGCATCTTTATGATTTTCTCTCTCTTTCATTTGAACAATTAAACCAAGAGAGATAAACTTAATTCAGAAAAATAAAGAAATGCCATTTTCTCACATGTCGGCAGATATTTTGAGGATGGGATTGTTCAAAGATAAGATCTTTCTCCTTACCAAATTTTATTTGTATTGGAATCACTACAAGGAGAAATTAAAAATTCTTACTCCAACCTGAATAATTTTAGTTGTTCAAAGATCAGCCAGAGATGTCTTCTTCACATCTTCAGTGAACTCTATTAATATGGTTGTCCTAATACTTATCCTAATTTTTCAATGCTGTTGATAGCTGATATGAGCCTAAGGAAAGTATGAACAGGGTTGCCTCATATTGAAGGGGTTCCATATTGAGTTAAAAGTAGATAAAAGGTACAGTTTACCTATTCCTGATTTAATTGGTTTAATCTGTGCAAAGTTACTATTGGACAGAAATTGGTAAACTAAATCTTCTAACTTTTAAAGTATTTCTAAAAAGCATGTGCAATTAAAAAGCCTATACTTCAATCATGCTGCTTTTCACTTTCTACATTATTTTGTATTCCAAAGTAAAAAGATACTATGCAGCACAAACATAGCATGTATCTGTATATCATTAAAGGTGCAGCATCTTTCCAGGACAGGCCAGCTGCCTTCTGCATACAGGATGTAGTATAATCCTGTGAAAAGATATGTTTGATTTAAGGAGCTGCAGTGTTGCAGGCAGGAGATACGTGTGCCAGATGTTATGATGTGGTGCACACAGCCTGCTTCTTTTGTTTTCTTTTACTAACCATTTTTCTGACTGAAAAGTAGGATATAATTCAAATCACTCACTCTGTAGATTCTACTTATAGGGCAAATGGTTAGGACTGGTTTGTAGGTATATTGGTCCACTTGTAAACTGTTATTTGAATTTTTTAAATCACAGTCATAATTGAAAATCCTCTAGTACAGACAAAAGAGGTAGAAAAAGAGGAAAAGTTCAACCCTACTACAACAAGGTAAATTAAAAAATAGAATTAATATGGTTGGAAAAGTTAGATTCCTGTTATCAGAAGATGCAGGTGATTATTACTGCACAATTATACAGGTAGCCCTCGACTTGCAACAGTTCATTTAGTGACCGTTCAAAGTTACAACTGCACTGGAAAAATTGACTTATGACCATTTTTCACACTTATGGCCATTGCAGCATCCCCATGGTCACATGATCAAAGTTCAGAGGATTGGCAACTGACTCATACTTTTGACGGTTGCAGTCTCCTGGGGTCATGTGATCCCCTTTTGCAGCTTTCTGACAAGCAAAGCCAATGGGGGAGCCAGATTTGCTTAACCACCAGGTGATTAACTTCACAAATGCGGTGCTTTACTTAACAATTGTGACAAGAGAAGTCATAAAGTGGGTCAAACTTAACAAATGTTTCACTTAGCAATATAAATTTTGCCCAATTGTGGTCATAACTCGAGAACTACCTGTATACAAGCTAAGGAAAATATTCTGCATGAACACTGTACATATCAGAACAGGCACAATGTACAGTGTAATTATTTTGGCTTCTGGTTTATTGGAGAAATGTAATTAACATTCAAATCAACGTACAGAGATTTTTTTCTGTATTGTGGTAACAAAATGTTGTAGCAGTATTTTTTCTCCAAAGCACCGTGAGTAAAACTTGCCACACATAAGACAAAATCTTGAATAGTGCACCTACCTATATTCATCTTTTATCCCTATCCAAAAATAGTATAGTGTAATTTTATTTTCCATATTCAGAAAATAGACATAAAATATAGCCAAAGCAGAATGAGGTCAACCTATTCTCCAAAGCACTTGAGGGCAGGACATGGAATAATGGGTGGAAGATCATTAAAGAGATATCCCACCTAGAATTAAGGAGAAATTTTCTGACAGTGAGAACAATTAATCAGTGGAATGGCTTGCCTTCATAAGTTCTGGGTGCTCCATCACTGGAGATTTTCAAGGTGAGATAGGATAGTCCAGGGCAATCATTTGTCCAAAATGATGTAGGGTCTCCTACTTGAGCAAGGGGGTTGGACTAAAAGACCTCCAAAGAACCTTTAAATTGTTATTCTTGGTTCTATGTCCTTTACATGTTGTGAATTTATGTGACATTTATGCAGTACTTCAGTGAATTACCTTGAAGTTAATAAATGTTAAAAAATATCCTAATTATCATCTACATCTACAATAGGATTGGAAGCATTTTGTTTTGTTTTGCTTTGTTCCAAGATAATCAGCAGCTGATGTTACCTTCTTCACAGTAAATGGCCTGGTAGGCAATTCAGGAAGCTGAATATGGTTCTCAACCTGTGGTCTTTGAACCCGGGTGGGTGGGGGCACAAGTGATCACAGGGAGTCCAGAAAGGCTTTGAGAAATGTTGTGATTTAAGTTTTGGTACTCCGTGGCCATGGTCACTACAGTAAAACATTGGGTTTCCATCCAGGGTACAGAACTGCAACCTAAAGAATCATCAGTTGGTAACTACAATGGATAACTGTACTTCTAAAAGATCCTCATGCTTTTATAACAGATACGGGCTGTAAAAATTCTGATGAGATTTTTGTTCCTCATATATGATAGGCTTACATTGTTACAAAGCTTAACTATGGTACAAAGGACAATGTGCTTCCAGTAAACTTTTTTTTTAGTTTTAAATAAGACAAAATCAATTTAGATGTCAGAAAAGTAATTGACAATTGCTATTTGCAATGGTTTAATCTGCCACTCATACAGTTTGATGCAACCAGTAGAGTATATGTGTATTTAAAAGTTGTACAATGTTATGTGCCCACTTGTCAGCAGTTACAAACTATTGCTCAGTGAGAATCACTCTGTGGTCAGAATCTATGAAGCAGACACCAGACTACTGTCTCTGTTACGTCTACCTGTAAAGAACCCTCAAGATTTTTACTCATTGGGGGATATTGTGGCCAATGGACAAAGCCTGGATGGAAAAATAATTAATGTCCTTGCTGCTATTAAATCAGTAAGTCATGCCAACTGTAACAATCAAAGAGAGCTCACATTGTAGCCTGAAAATGTAATGGATTTCTATATACAGGTAGGTAAGAATTTACTGGGTCATAGAAGAACTGGGAGGAGAACTTAATGTGTTGCTCAGCAGTCCCTTCGCTTGATTTAGCACTAAGAAAGGTTAATGAATAACATCAATCAAATATTTTATAAACAATATTCTATAAAATCATCATGGATTTAAGATGCAACCTCAGTAAGGTACTAAAGGTTATTTAAAATTTCTGCATAGGTTAATTAGTAATCGTGAGGTTAAGTATTAATGCCAAATACAGTATTCAAATTAAGTTGCATCTCACCCTTGTACCTTTACCCATCCTTTCCTACATAATCCATGTAAACTCTTCTGCACAAACTGTATTGAAAAATACGTAAGCTCCTATTAAATGCTAACATTAGAGATAGGGGGGAGAAATGGTATGGGAAATTTTAAACTGTTCCTGTCTTCATTTACTGAGTTTAAACTTTCCTTCAGCTGGACTTTGGTGGATGGAAAAAAGTAAAGAACCGTTATATATGTGTGCCTATTGAAAGAGAGAGACAACGAGAATAGATTGGGCATTAAGTATATGAGAAAATCTTGTTTTACTTAAAATATGCAGTTCTTTCCTTTCAAAGCTTTAACTGTTTGCTAACCATTTAAAGTAGTACTGTAGTTTTAACCATTCAATCATGTCTTGGCGATTTTATTGTCAAGTGCTCACCATGCTACCTGTCAAACACAGCTTCTATCAGTTGTTGGATGTTCATCTATGATAGTATCAAACCAGCGAGTTAACCATTAATACTTCTTAGTAATAAGAATTGCTATTTAGTAATAAGAATTACTAACAAATTCTATAGGAATTCTTATTGTTTTATAAGCGACAAAGTGAAACAAGAACACTTGATTTCCTATAGCAATATTCCACAATTTGATAATATTTCACAATTTGATAAGTTGTTCTCAGGAAATTGTGACTTTCTGAATAGAATAAACTCTACATTTATCCACCCACACACTAATTACAACCAGTGCTGTTATAGCTTCATTCCTGCTGAAATGGGTTTACTTTTGAATAGCGGTAACATGAATATGAGAACATTTTCTATTTAACAAAACAGATATAGATGGAATATTATGATCAAGATCAGGTTTTATTTTGATTTTTTTTCCTTTACAAAGGTTGGTGAACCAAAACATTTTGCTACTTCAGACAGGCGTAAAGGCCACAGGTGTGAAGTAAGGCTGTACGATGATAGTGAGTCTTCCTTTACAATGATATGGTAAGCACTGGTTGAAGCCATAACTCAGCTATATATGAACGAATACAAAACTATGAAGTCTGTAGAGATTCTCAGTCATCCGGGTCATGGTTGTCCCAAAGGTGCTTTTTCAGGAGGCAACTGGACTTTCTTGTTTTTCTTTTTGAAGATGTTTGGCTTCTCATCCAAGAAGCTTCTTCAGCTTCCCCACTATCCTGTCAGAGCTGAAGAAGCTCCTTGGATGAGAAGGGAAATGTCTTCAAAAGAAAAACAAAGTCCAGTTGCCTCTTGAAAAAGCAACTTTGGACAAAACTACAAAGCCACAGTGAGTATAAATGCATACAATAATCACTAACCAAGCCTGCTAATTGTGAAATAGAGGATTCATTAAGGCATAAGGTTCTTAGAGCTTTGAATATAGAAGCACCTTTCATTTGTGTTAATGCATCAGGAAAAGTTCTGCATCCAGAACTCTCTCCAAAGAGAAAGGGAGGTTTGCTGCATCTGTAGGCTTTTAAATTTGAAAAAAAAGGGGTTTTAATTCTATTGTTTGCATACAAGTAAGGAAACTTACCGAGATGGAAATATGCAAGAAATGTTGGCAAAGGGGGCTGTAGTCCTGAGAAAAGAGATAACATTTGGAAGTGGCTCAGATAGACCCTTCCCTGATTCATTGGAGAATAAGAAGAGGTGGGGGAGACACAGCACAGACTTGCAAGATTCTGTTATAGGCCATCTCAATAAAAGTACCTCTAGCCTGCAATTAGTCAGTGGAACAGCTTGACTCCTGGAGTTGTGGGTGCTCCATTGCTAGAGATTTTTTAAGAACGGACTGGATAACCATTTGTCCAGGATGGAATAAGGATTCCTGCCTAGCACAGAACAAATAGACCCCCAAGTTCCCTTCCAGCCCTACTCCTATTTCTCCTGCAGAGTTTATTTTTATTTATTTTATTTTGTCAAGCGATTATTAAATAACAGGTATAAATATAAACATGGTTATGAATACATGAGATGGATACGAATAAGAAAGAAAAGAAACAATAGGACCCGGACGGTAGGCATGTTGGTGTGCTTATGCACGCCCCTTAATTAATAAAGTTGATTACCTACTTTGTTCTATCTACCAGGGCTTATAACAAGATAATTGAGATTAACATTTTAGGAAAATGTAAGCTAAAGATGTAGCCTGGAGAGACAAAGAACATGTGTCTTCTATTCTGTTAGTATGACCAATTACTTCAGTCTTCAAATATATTTAGCTGATAGTTCACTAGCCTTAGGCTTCCTGGGTTGTTTGAGGAATGTGGAGAACTTTAGGTTCAATTCCCAAAAGGGGCTTCAGAGCATAGGGAGGCATGAACGTATCACCTGCCTATGACTGTTTTCAACAGATCCAGATATGTTCTATATTCATGTCTTCCATATGTTCAGAAGCAGCTTTTTAAAAGCATATCCAAAGTGCTGTACAGCTGTAATATTTTGAACCTCTTAAATCTAACCCTTTCTGGCTGTGTCTTCCCCTATGAAATCTTCTCTATCTATGAGTAATAAGGGCAACTTCCCATACCAGATGAGTATGGGAAGATAAAAGAAAGGCTCTTTCTGTTTGCTCTGGAATTCATTTAACAGGATAGCTCCTGACTGTGCAATTTTTAGGAAATGAGGTAACAGAGAAATATCGGATCAAGTATTTGCTTTTTTATTTACTAGTTTTATTTATAGTATGTATATCCTTTTAATATTTGAATACTTCTCTAATAATATACAATCATAAACATTTTAAACAAATAAGCATTTATTTATATTAACCTAATGCTATTGTTTTCCCCAGCTGGGACAATGAATCTATCCAGTTTGCACAAAGCTGGGTACCCAAGGAAACAGGTATCATTTTTTTCATTTTTCGCAAACATTACCAGATTTTGTTAAAGTATCTAAAGTTTGCCTGGGATAACAAAACACATTGTATTTTCTTTTCTCAGTAATATTTGCATCTGATATAAGAATAAATTATGACAAATTTAGAAACTGTATGATTGCAACTGTAATCTCAAAGACCATCATTACAGTTAATCCTGGTAAGTAATTATTCTTAAGTTCTGTTTAAAGTATCATAAATGCCTTGTTCTACTCATTTTAATGATCAGAAGGTTGGGAATTTAAAGTCAGTGGTTTGGATCTGAAATAAAACTTTCTATAAGTATAAATAATATATCATAAACAATTGTAGTTATGCATATACTATACAAGGATTTGACCTCCAACTTTTTTTTAAAGAAAACAAATTTAATAGAGATTCCCTGCTCAGTCTTATTTTTTCTTTTCTTTTTTTAAAATAATTTTTATTAAACATACAAAAAAGAAAAGACATTTAAAAACAATGAACATGTGTAAAATTAAAATAGAATTCAGACCCAAAATTTTTCTATTGCGAATTAATGTGGGAAAATATAGTAAAGATGTAGTATACTTAATAATTGATGTCACCACAGCTGCAAATATTAGCTTATGCCAAAACTGGAAAAATAACAAAATGCCAGATGAGATGGAAATAATTAGAAAAATTTGGATCTGTGCCAATATGGATAAATTAACTCAAGAATTAAAAAATAAGACCGAATCTGATTATTATAAAATCTGGGAGAAGTTTTACCACCGGTTAAAAAAAAGGAAGGAACAACAATATCAAAAATGATTAAAGCTTATGTATATATGTAAATTTGTATTATTTTTTATATTTATTAATTAACGATGTAAGACAATCAGTCTTATTTTTTCTTTATATGGCCATTTATAAATTCGAGGTTATAATGGCTCTGTTCCCCAACTGTCAGTATAACCCCATTTATAAAACTTTCATCTAAAATCCTCATGATATGTTATGGCATTGCACTTATTTACTTGTATTAATATTATATTGAAAAAAATATTTTTTCAAGATACAGCAGAAGCCAATATTTTATTCAACTTTATAAGACAAAGTCCAGAAATGTTAGACTTGGATGATGAAATGATAGATCAGTGGAGATCAGACTCCATAAATTGTGAGTGTTCTTTTAAATAGTCTGCTTTTTACACTATGATTGAGATCTTAGTTATCAGTTCTATCTTTTAAAGAGTAGCCACACCTTATAACTGATTGGAACTTTGCTTAAACAACTATTTTATCTATTTATATAAAAAAATCATACATCATGTTTTGGACAAATTGGAGAAATAATAGTTTTAAAATAAAGAATAATACAGGGATATATTCAGCCCCTGTAGTGTTGGCTAATGAATACAAGGTTAGGCCAGTCTGAGAAATCAGATCATATAAAAATAACAATTCTGGATTATATCCACAAATGAGGAAACAATTGTAAAATTCACTGAAATGGGTGAAAGTTTTCTAAATCACACAACATGCTAACCCAGAATATAATTAGTTTATGGCTTAGTACAACACTGAAAAACTTATGACCATGTTTCATAGTTACAACCTTTGCAGCATCCCCATGATGATGTGATCAAAATTCAGATAGTTGGCAACAAGGTTCAATACTTATGATCGTGGCTGTGTCCCAAGGTCATGTTGCGACTTTCTAACAAGCACAATCAATGGGGAAGCCAGATTCACTTAACAACTGAGTTACTCACTTTATCAACTGCAGTGATTCACTTAACAACTGAGGCAAGAAATGTCATAAAATGGGGGAAAACTCACTTTATGAATGTCTCACTTAACAACAAAATTGTGGTCATAAGTTGAGGACTACTTGTATCATGTATGCATCTAGCCACTGTGATTTATAAATCATGGTTATTACATCATTTGGTTATTTTAGGAATTTGGGGGTCATTTAGAGAACCAGTTTGGTGTAGTGGTTAAAGTGGTGATTTAGAAACCAGGGGACTGAGTTCTATTCCTGCCATAGGCATGAAAGCCAGCTGATTTGGGGCCAGTCTCTGTCTCTCAGCTCAACCCACCTCATAGGGAGGTTGTTGTGGAGAAGATAGGAGGAGGAAAGTGTATTCTGTATGTTCCCTTCCTTGATTTACTTATAAAGTAATAAAAGGCAGGATGAAAATGTAATAAATAAATAACATCACACTGTTCTTAAGAGCCAACTGGCTTTGCAGAGTGAACTATTCATGTCTGAGTCTTTAGTATAAGTTCTGTTGTTTTCAGATGTGCTTTTCCCCCCCCATTTTTTTTTTAATCTATAGTGCAGACAATAATTGACGTTTATACAGTGGAACAGTTGAAGATGAAAACTTTGCAAAATGGAGGAAAACCAGAACCATTTTATGGCATTATTTTTGCCTATATTTCTACATTGAATATTGATAATGAAGCAAGCAAAGTAATACGAAACAGATGGTAAGCACCTCGTTAAGGGGAACTGAGTAGTATTGTGGACATTTATTCTCTTTCAAATTAGCCTGGAAAACCATTGAATTTGTACATTGAAACAAACCCTCTTGGCCCTGCCATCTAACCCCCTGCTCAGGGCAGTAAGCCTAATTAAAGCATGCCTGCCAGATGGTTAGCCAGCTTCTGCTTTAATCTATTCAGTGAAGTCTACTATCTCCTTTGATTATGGATTCAACTGTCAAACTGCTTTCCATTCATCGGTGTGCTTAATTTGAAAAAAAAAAAGAGCTGCCACAGAAAAATCCATTTGAAAACCAGTTAACTGTGTATACCTATTAATATGTTTCTTTCTTTTTTCCTTTGTAGTGTTAAATGCCACTATGTTATCAATGAAAAGACAAATACATGTTCTTTTTGTAGTAGCACTAACTCCTTAGATGCTGGCACTGTGCCAATGTTTGCCAGCTTTGATTTACTAGTTGACCTAACTGACCATACAGGAACTCTTCACTTTTGCAGTCTCTCCGATACAATAGCGGAAGAAACTTTAGGTCACACGGTAAGAACATAGGAAGTAGTTTTCTACTTCCTGAATTTATTCTTTTAGGTTTGATATGCCAGTAAAAACCTTGGAATTTCTCATCCATGTTTGAGGCCAATTTGTCGGAAACTTGTGGATACCAAAAGGCTTGTAAGTCTGCTGCATTTAATAAAGTGGGCACTATTCAGTTAAAAGCTATTCCAGCTTAAATTTAATAAACTTTTATGATATCAAAAGGCTTCACTGTTAGCTATCACAAGTTAGATATCAAAAGACTTCATCTGAGCCAGTTTAGCTTAGTGGTGAAGGCACCAGGCTAGAAATCCAGAGACTGTGAATTCTGGCCTTAGCCATGAAAGCCAGCTAGGTAATTTCAGGCTGGTCACTTTGTTTCAGCCCAACCTACCTCACAGGGTTGTTTTTGGGAAAATAGGAAAGGTGTGTTGGATATGTTCCCAAATTATTTCTAAAAATAATGAAGACAGGATGCAAACCAACAGTTTTGCTTCACATGTATTATGAGCATTCTATAGCAATCAATTGGATATAAATAATTTATTCCTGAGGTAGCATTTATATTGAAGTGATAATTACAGATGCTTAATAATTTTGTTTCATTTTAATGTATTTTCTTTCCAGACAAATTAGGAAAATGGCCTTTACTGCTTTATTTGCCCTGCAGGAAATTTAGCGAAAGCTAAAGCTGATCACATTCTGGAGATGAACATTTTATTGTTGAATTATGTTTGATAGCAGACCTACTTGTAGTTTTAACAAACTGATCTTTGATTACTTCACTAGGTCCAAGAATTTCAAGCTTTGACAGAGACACAAAAGACAACATTAAAATGGCAACTCCTTCTAGAAAGAAGCAAAATTTATTTTAAGGTAAGTGTAATAAATAATAATAAAGCATGATTAACCAGTGGAACAGCTTGCCTCCAGAAATTGTGGGTATTCCATCACTGGAGGTTTCTAAGAGACTGGGCAGTATAGGTTCTCCTGTTTGAACAGGAGGCTGAACTAGAAGACCTCCAAGGTCCCTTCCAACTCTTCTCTCCTCTCCTCCTTTTCTCTCCTCGCTTCTGAATTCTATTCTACTTTATTCTGTTGTATTCTATTCTAAATTCTATTCTATTTTCTATTTTCTTTACTATTCTATTCTCTTTTCTTTTCTTTTCTATTTTTATTCTATTAAAATATAAAAGAGCCAGTTTGATGTAGTGATTAAGATGCTGATCTAGAAACTAGAAGATTGAATTCAAGGCCTTCTTCAGCTGTGAAAGCCAGCTGGGTTTTGGCCATTCACTCATTCTCTCAGCCCAGTCTCACTTCATGCAGGTTATTGTGGGGAAATAGGAGGCAGGAATATTAAGTATGTTTGTTGCTTTGACTTTAAATATATCTAATAATAGAATAATAAAATAATCAAAATGTGGATTGTGCAGAAGAAACACTACATCATATACTGAGTTTGTAAAAACTGATTATAAAAAAAAATCAGTCACCAAAATGATTCATTAGATCATCTGTAAAAATTATGTTCCAGCAGAGATAGTTCTCGACTTACAACCACAACTGTGTCCAAATTTTTTGTTGCTAAGTCAGACAGTTAACTGAGTTATGCCCCATTTTATGACTTTTCTTGCCATAATTGTTAAGTGAATTGCTACAACTATTAAGTTAATGACATGGTTATTAAGTGAATCTGGTTTCCTCGTTGACTTTGGTTGTCGGAAGGTCGCAAAAGGGGATCATGTGACCTTGGGACACTGCAACCATCATAAATATGAACCAGTTGCCAAGCATCTGAATTTTGATCATGTGACCATGGGGATGCTGCAACAGTCATGTGAAAAATAGTCATAAGTCACTTTTTTCAGTGGTGTTGTAACTTTCAGTGGTCACTAAACAAATATTTGTAAGTTGAAGACTCTCAGTATGGCATCCTGGAAAGAGCTTTGAGCCAACATCAGCTGTGATTCCACATTGTTGATTATAATTACACAGTAATACAGTCCTAAAGATACCACTATTTCTTACAACTTGACCAGTCTACTAACATCTCAAAATCTATGATCAGTTTCTCCCACTGAATGAAAACTGATCTGCAAGAAAAAGACATTTCTACAATATTTTGGAACCCAGTATCCAGAAACTTTAAAAACCAAAGATTTTTCTAAAAAACATGGTAGTACATAATATTTACAAATTACTAAATTCATGTGTGTAACTGCTCAAATATATTTTGTCAAGATTCTCTAGCAGTAAATGCTAGAGAAATACAACAAATGGAACAGAGGGTGCTTCCATGCTTTTCTAATAAATACTATTTATGAGACAATCTACATAACGTAAAATGTTTAGCCTGTTAACCTAGAACTTGTGAAAAGAGGGGAAAACCTTTAAATATTGTTTGTAAAAGTGGTGATTTGTACATTTACTCCCATAGGTTATTTTTTCTACCACAGCACGAACTGGGCTAAGAGTGAAACTGCTTTCTTGCAAGCTAGCAGATCCAGTGGAGGCTTGTCAAAACTTACCTGAAAAAGGAAAATAACTACATTATGCATCTTTAGAACAATTGGAAGGAATTCTTATTTTATCATAGCATGGTGAGATGACGTCTGTGGTAGGGAATGCAGACTCCGTGCAAAGGCTTGTAAAATATACTTTATTAAGGTGGCAAGATTTTATCTGGCTTTGAAGAGTTTCACTTTCCAATTTAGTTTTCCATTATAATGTGGAAGGAATATATGTTTTCAATATTCTTCACAAGCATGTTTAATTTCAGATGATCTCAAAAAGGAAGGATATTCAGGATTTTTTGTGGTGAGAGATAGTTCAGTAGCTTAGAGTTTCAGCTGGGAGTGAAGCACCATCTACACGTGTTGCACAAACCACAAATTTATTATGTGTAATGAAGGAGTATCTTATCTTAGCACTTTTCCATTTCCCCCCTTTAAGTGTTCAACAGGGAAAATATACCTATGACCTGTTTCAAAAATGCTAACTATATTTTGTTTCATAGATAACAGGCAAGTAGTATTATGAACTGACTGGCATTTATTCACAGAAGCAAAAAGACAACTTTTGGGTTCATTTCAAAATGCTGTTAAAATCTCATCATATAAAATATATTTTTAAACAATATAATTGGCTGCAAAATTCCTTCATTACTTGGTTTTAAGGAAGGTAGATTATAACTATAGGATACTAAGTGTTTTGTGGTCTTAAAAAATATTTAGGCTTTCTGTTTATAGCTACAGGCTGGCCTTTTCCAGACAAGCCAGGAATAGAAAATAGACAACCAATATAGCTTCTAAACTTGAGCTTGCCAAAAGGAAACAACCTGGATATCTTATTTGCAAGCCATAGCAAAAGGATTCAAGTGTTAAGGTCTGTTTACCTGCTCCAACTAGGCAACTGGTATATGTTTGTCAGCATATTGCTATATTCTGGTCAATCTTATATGGAAATAAAGTCACTTTATCTGGTACACAATAGGTTGGGATCTCTGTAGGTGGCACTCTGTGAGAGAGAAGGACATATCATTGGAGACTCTCCTGAAAGCCTACTATTGGGGGATGGGGAAGAAATCTGGCCCTTTGTACGACCCTCTTTTTTCTTCCAGAGAAAAGTCCCAAGGGTGCTTTTTAGTCTTCGAAGTGAAATGTCTTTTTAAGGAAAAACCAAGAAAGTCCAGTTGATATTTTTGAAAAAGCACCTTTGGGACAACCCTGACCTGGATGATAGAGTATAATCTCCCTGGGTGTTTCCAGAGAAAAGGATCTTCCACCCATCAGGGCCGGCTTTTCTGCCGCGCTACCTGAAAGCGTATGCTCAGCAGCCCCTCAATCCCGGCTTCTATTTCATCCTCCTCTTGCACAGCCGCAACTCCTTCGGGGGATCCCGTTAAGACGATATCCCCTTCTTCCAAGGTGACAATTCCGCTGATGTAGCTGATGAGGTACGGAATGGTGAAAATCATGGCGGACGTGTTCCCTTCTTGCCGTAACTCCCCATTCACCTTTAGCCAGATCTTCAACCGATGCGGATCTGGGACTTTCTCCTTGGGCACGAAGTCGCTCACCGGACAGGAGGTATTGAATCCCTTGGCCAGAGTCCAAGGGAGCCCTTTCTTCTTGCACTCCTCCTGAGTATCCCTGGCTGTCATGTCCAGGCAGAGAGCGTAGCCTGCCACGTGACCCATGGCTGCTTCCTGAGGGACGGCCTGGCTTCTCTTCCCAATCACCACGCCCAGTTCCACCTCGTGGTGCAGCTTCTCGCAGTAGTAGGGCTGGATGATGGGGTGGCCTTCCCTGACGTAGGCCGAAGAGGGCTTGAGGAAGAAGAGCGGCTCAGCGGGGAGGGCATTCTTCAACTCCTTGGCATGGGCGGCGTAATTCCTCCCCACACAGAAGATGTTCTTGCCCCACTCCCAGAACCTGCCTATGGGCTTAGAGGAGGCCATGGTGCAGTTCTCAGCTCTCCAAACAGTCCACTCTGGAGGCAGCAGCAGCTCTGGTGGAGCTTCACGTGAAGACCAAGAGTTTCTCCACACAGCAGTCTGGATCCTGATTTCCAGTCTGGAGGGGGGGGGAGAAAAAAATCAATAATTTATAGGGTTTGGGCATTTTTCCCACACAGCTTCATTTTTATTTTTTATTCACTTAAAAGTTCTGCACCCAGGTCATATACAGGTAGTCCTCGACTTTCAGCAGTTCGTTTAGTGACCGTTCAAAGTGACACTGAAAATTGTGGCTCATGCCTGTTTTTCAAAAGTTATGACTTTTGCAGCATCTCCATGATCACATCAGAATTCAGAGGCTTGGCAACTGGTTCATATTTATGACGGTTACAGCATCCTGGGGTCACGTGATCCCCTTTTGTGACAAGCAAAGTCAACAGGGGAGCCACATTCACTTAACAACCAGGTTACTCACCGATCAACTGCAGTGATTCACTTAGCAATTGAAGCAAGATAGGTTGTAAAATTGGGCAAAACTCACTGAACAAACATCTCATTTAGCAACAGAAATGTTGGGCTCAGTTGTGGTCGTAAGTCGAGGACTACCTGCATTTCTTCGCTAGTTTACACAGTGGACAAATTAGAAAAAAACCTCAAGCTGGCCTACATTAAAAACGAAACCAAAGCAATCCGAATGCCAGAGGTACAAAATGAAATGATGCTCTGACCACGAGAGGCATGCTGTGGGCCCCACAAGTGAAAAGAGTGCATAGTCCAGAAAGTGTGCTGATTCTGTGCCAGCACCTGCTTTTTGGACACCAATCTCCCCCCCCCCGGATTAAATTTGCCCTGACCCTGATGATTCTTTGGAACGTGAAGACTTGGATGCCTTCTTGGCCAGGAGGGGTCAAACTCTTAGCTGGAGCCTGTGAGGTTGTTTTAAAGGCCCACACAGATGGGCCAAACAACAGACAGGTGGTCCTAGGGCCGTGATGGCAAACCTATGGCACATGTGCCAGAAGTGGCACACAGAGCCATTTCTGCTGGCACACAAGCCTGGGGTTTTCAAATCTTTTCAGCTGGGGAACCTGTCTGGAACCCCTGATCAAGGTCTAATAACAGAAAATGTGCTTTATTCAAGGGTTGGGGTTTTTTTGGGGGGTTGGGGGTTGGTTGTTGTTTGCCCCCCTTAGCCCCTAATGAAACCCCATCTTGCAAAACTCTAGAGCTCCATGGGACACAGTTTAAAAACCCCTCTGTACATAACCGGAACAAGTTCATTCCTTGTCTTTTTGAAACTTAAAGTAATTGCTAAGTCATCTAGGAAAGCAGGAATACAGATGAAATCCAGGTTTCTGCTGCTTCATGGTACATCTTATTATTCAGCAACTGCCTTCTCTCATCTGAATTTGCAGAATAACCATCCTAATCGCTGCTTCTGGCAGAAATGAACACTGCTAAACGGGGGTGGATAACAGTAATACAATAATATTAATAACATAATTATCCTTTTGCTCTTATTTTTCATTTTCTGAAAAAAAAACATTATTTTGAAGCAAGAAAAAAGCCTCCAAACGTTGAGATTGAACTCTGCTCCTCAAGAGAGCCTTCCCGCATTTGGTCACTGATTAACTATTCTTATTGGGTCAGTTTGGAGTCAAATTCTCTGGAAAGCCGCCCTATTTCAGCATGTATTGAAAACCTCAGCCTGATGTAAAATTGCAGAAGAAAACCCACCCAGATTTTGCAGAGCTTACTACCAAGAAAAGGAGAAAGCGGGGACTGACTCCCTGCCCAGGCAAGGGAACATCTGTGTGGGGCTCGACCCCAGCAAGTCTGGCTCCCACATTCACCTTCTGCTCAGCCAGAGGCTTCATTTCCAGAATAAAAAAGAACAGAGCAGAAGATAGAATAGAATGTAGAATAAGAATGGAAAACAGCAATAGCCCTTAGACTTATAGACCGCTTCACAGTGTTTTCCAGCCCTCTCTAAGCGGTTTACAGAGTCTGCCTCTTGCCCACAACAATCTGGATCCTCATTTGACCCACCTCGGAAGGATGGAAGGCTGAGCCGACCTTGAGCCTGGTGGGATTCGATCTGCCAAATTGCAGGCAGCCGGCAGGCAGCAGAAGTAGCCCTGCAGTACTTGCACTCTAACCACCGCGCCACCACAGAAATTGGAATGGAATGGGTAGCCCTTGATTTACAACAGTTCATTTAGTGACCATTCAAAGTTTCAATGGTGCTAAAAATGTGGCCAATGACCATGGCAGCCTCCCCATGGCTAAGAAATCAAAATTCGGAGGCTTGGCAAACTGGTTCGTATTTATGATGGTTTGCAGTGTCCCAGGGGTCACGTGACCCCCTTTGGTGACCTTCTCACAAGCAAAGTCAACGGGAAAGCCAGATTCACCTAACAACCGCCTTACTAACTGCAGTGATTCACTTCACAGCTGTGACGAGAAAGGTGGTAAAATGGAGCAACAACTCCCTTAAACCTCGCTTAGCCACAGGAATTTTGGGCTCAGTTGCGGTCGTAAGTCGAGGACCCCTTCAAATCACAAGATACCAGCAAGGAGAAGATGATAGGAAAATAATAGGAATAGAAGAGAATGCGGAATAGGAGGAAGGGACCTTGGAGGTCTTCTAGTCCAGCCCCCTGCTCCACTAGGAGAACCGATACCATCTCAGACGAGTGACTGTCCAGTCTCTCCTTAAAAACCTCCAGAGGTGAAGGATAATAATTAGTAATTCGGGTCAAGGAGGGAGCTGCGCCCAGCCGCCACTTACCTGCCCAGCGCGGACCATCCGGGCGCTCCTTCCTCCCTTCCCCCGCCCTTGGCACGCGCACCGCCGCGCAAGCCACGCCTGAGAGGGCGGGCCCCGCAGGCAGCGCGGCCATTGGACGGCGGCGGGGGCGGGGCGGAGGCGGGGCAGCGCGCCTGCGCCAAAGGGAGCGCCCGCCGGAGCGCCTGGGGTCGGAGCGCGCGGGCTTCGGTTGCGGCGGCGCCTCCGCCTCGGACCATGGTCTGCGCGGGCAGCGGGAGGATCGGCCCCGCTCTGCTGCTGCTGGCTGGCCCGCTTCGGAAGGGTACGTGCCGGGGAGGGCCGGGAAGGAGGCCCGCCGGCCGGGGCGGGCTCCTCCCGGGGAGGCCCCGCTGCTGCCCTGCAGGCGCCGTCCCCCGGGGAGGCTTCGGGCGCAAGAAGGGAGGGAAGGAGCCAGCGGGCCGGGCGAAGGGCGGCTGGACGGGGCTGGGTCGAAGGTCCTGCGCTCTCCTCCGCCTACCCAGCAGCCCTGGAAGCCCGCAACCGCCGCCCCAGCGACACCCGGGCGGAAGGCTTTCCCTGCCTTTTCCAGGTCAAAAGCAGAAAAATAAGGGCCGTCAAATCCGGAAAATTCCCATTGGAAATTTTCTCCCAGTCACGCTGTCAGATTTATTATCTGCTCCTCCTTCCGAAAGCGTCTCCCTTCCATTTCTATAGCAAAGGGAGCAATGACACCTATTGGGTAAAGCTTTGCTAGCCCCAACTCCTCCCGATGCCCCATTATGAAAAAGTAGGGGCGTCACACCAAGGTGGCATCCTTTTTCATTGATCAACTAACAGAGTAACAGGTGGAAGGGACCTTGGAGGTCTTCTAGCCCAACCCCCCCTTTCAGGCAGGAAACCCTATGACATAAAATGTGTTTGAACAGATAACAGATAATCAGAGTTGGAAGGAACCTTTTAGGTCATCTAGTCCAACCCACCCGCCCAAGTGGGAGACCCTACACCATTTCTGACAGAAGAGAGTCCAGTCTCTTCTTGAAAGCCTCCAGTGATGAAGCTCCCACAACTTCCGAGGGCAACTTCTGTTCCATGGGTTGATTGTTCTCCCTGTCAGAAAATTCCTCCTTATTTCCAGGTTGAATCTCTCCTTGTTCAGTTTCCATCCATTATTCCTTGTCTGGCCTTTAGGTGCCTTGGAGAATAGCTTGATCCCCTCCTCTCTGTGGCAGCCCCTCAAATATTGGAATGCTGCTATCCTGTCTCCCCTGGTCCTTCTCTTCCCAGAGACTAGCCAGGCCCAGTTTCTGCAACCCTTCATTGTATGTTTTAGTCTCTAGTCCCCTCATCATCCTGGTTGCTCTTCTCTGTACTTTTTCTTATTAGTCTCTTGGGTTGGTAATTGGGCTGTTGGTTTGAGCCCCAAAGTTAGCAATTTGGCTGCAAATGTTTCATCACCATTCAAGGAGACATTATCAGTGCGCTTTGAGTTGTGCTCGTCTGTCAGGTCTTTAAATACCTTTTTATGAGATGCAAATTAGTCCAAATGTTGTTTGTTTAGATATCCCTATGCCATGCCAGATAAATGACTGTCCAGTCTCTTCTTCAAAGTCTCCAGTGATGGAGCCCCCACAACTTCTGAAGGCAAACTGGTTGATTGTTCTCCCTGTTAGGAAGTTTCTTTCATTTCATTCACCTCATGGCCTGGAAAACACGCTGCTGATGATTTTTAAGCCTTTTTAGCTTACATTGCAATGAATACCTGCCAATACGACATTAAAAACCAACTAGGTATTCCGTATTTTTCTGATCAAGAATATAATTTGATTTGGTCAAACTTTAATTTTAGTGTCACAATCTTTAAATGTGTTGGTTGCTCTTAATGCAAAAAAAAAAAAAAAAAAAAAAAAAATCCCATTTGGGTGATTGGACAATAAAGAAGACAAATTTCTGGTTTGGATTATAAAACTTAAGTTCTCAGTCGCACCTCAGTTTTCAGTCGCTTGCTATGTGATTTGCCAAGGAGTGTGGCAAAAAGTTCAAAACCTTGAACCATTGGCAGGTTTTCACAAAACGAGTTGGATACGCTTTACAAGTTCCCAGCCTGCATGGTAGTGATCCAAGATTTAAAGAGCATGATTTCAACTCAAGTTTGCCTGTTGCTTGTAGTTATTCCACGCTGTTGGGTGCGATGCCTCTGTTTAGATGCTGAAACCCAAAAGAGGGTATTTGTGAGGAAAAAGTGGTTGCTTTGAAGGTAGCCAGGTTGCATGTTGCTTAAGTTTAGGTTCCAGTTCCAGTCGATCACTTTTCCAGGCTGTAGACAAACATTTACGTTGTCTTCTTCATCTGGTGTCCTCCAGATGTGCTGGGAATATTAATTGCAGAATTCTCAGGCACAGTTCTGAGAGTGATTGTGCTGAAAACATTAGGAGAACACCAAGTTGAATTCAGCTCCTGATGACATAGAACAGGGGTACCCAAACTTGGCAACTTTAAGAATTCTGGGAGTTGAAGTCCACAAGTCTTAAAGTTGCCAAGTTTGGAGGCCTCTGGCATAGAATAAATAGAACACAGAAAAACAGGGTTGCATGGTACCTTGGAGGTCTTCTAGTCCAACCCCCTGCCTAAGGCAGGAGTCCTTATTCTATCCTGGTCAAATGGCTGGCTAGTCTCCTCATTGTTCTCACTGTCTCCTTAGTTCTAGGTTGGATCTTAAATGATGTTCCACCTGTTACTTCTTGTCCAGACTTCTTCTCTATATCAACCCCTCAAGTACAGGAAGTACTATGCTGTCACTCTTGTCCTTCTCTTTGTTAAGACATACCTAGTCCCCTCAATTGTTCATTGTATGGTTTAGTCTCCAGACCCCTGGTTCTCTTTGTAGCTCTTCTCTGCACTTTGCACAGTCTCAATATCTTTTCCGTACTAACATGGTGACCGAAACTGGATGCAGTATTCCAAGTGTGGTCTCACCAGTGTAATATAAAGCCGTACTGTCAGTTCATGTGATCTTGAGACTATCCCACTGTTGGTGCAAGCTAGGACTGCATTAGCTTTTTTTGAAAGCTGCAGCACACTGCTGGCTCCTACTGAAGTGGTGATCTATTAAGACGCCCCTAACAGTTATATCAGTGGCTAAGACGCTGAGCTTGTCGATCAGAAAGCCGGCAGTTCAAATCCCTAGTTCCATGTAACGGAGTGAGCTCCCAGCAACTTCTGCCAACCTAGCAGTTCGAAAGCATGTAAATAAAATGTAAGTAAAAAAATAGGGACCACCTTTGGTGGGAAGGCAACAGCGTTCTATGCTCCTTCGGCGTTTCGTCATGCTGGCCACATGACCACGGAGACGTCTTCGGACAGCGCTGGTTCTTTGGCTTTGTAGCGGAAATGAGCACCGCCCCCTAGAGCCGGAATCGACTAGCACGGATGTGCAAGGGGAACCTTTACCTTATACCTGTGCATTTGGTTTTTCTGGCCCAAGTGTAAAAAAACCCCTTATTTTTCTCACCACTGGAATTGTGTTTTGTTGGATAGGGCCCCATGTTCAAGTCTTAAGATCCTTCTGCATCCTGATCCTTCTGAATCTGATCATAATGCTGAACCCATAAAAAGATAAAAGAGAAATCTCTTGAGTTGAGCTCTTGATGACTGCAGAGAAATGTCTACAATGGTTTCTTTGGTATCAGTATGGAAGTAATTTCCTCTTTTCCATTTTTTTTTAAACTTTCCAATCTAGTCTATAAAACCAAAACGTTCTGACTGAGAATCTCTAGAATAGAATAGAATAGAATAGAATAGAATAGAATAGAATAGAATAGAATAGAATAGAATTCTTTATTGGCCAAGTGTGATTGGACACACAAGGAATTTGTCTTGGTGCAAATGCTCTCAGTGTACATAAAGAAAAGATACCTTCATTAAGAGTCAAGAATCATAAGGTGCAACATTTAATAATAGTCATAGGGTACAATAAGCAATCAAATCATACTAGGAAGCAGTCAATAAAAATCGTAAGGATACAAGTGACAAAGTTACAGTCCTACAATCACAAGTGGGAGGGGAGGGGTGATAAGGAGTGATGAGAAGATTAACAGTAATAGTAGCGCAAACTTTGTCAATACTTGGACAGTGCTGAGGGAATTATTTGTTTAGCAGAGTGATGGCATTAGGGAAAAAACTGTCCTTGTGTTTAGTTTTTCTGGTATGTAGTGCTCTATAGTGTTGTTTTGAAGATAGGAGTTGAAATAGTTGTCGATTGAAATAGTTTCTGTCTAGGATGTGAGGGGTCTGTAGATATTTTCACAGCCCTCTTTTTGACATTATACAGGTCCTCCATGGAAGGCAGGTTGGTAGTAATTCTTTTTTTCTACAGTCCTAATTACTCTCTGAAGTCTATGTCTGTCCTGTTGGGTTGCAGAACCAAACCAGACAGTTATAGAGGTGCAGATGACAGACTCAATAATTCCTCTGTAGAACTGGATCAGCAGCTCCTTGGGCAGTTGGAGCCTTCCAAGTTGGCGCAGAAAGAACATTCTTTGTTGTGCTTCTTTGATGACTACCAAGCATCCCTAACCTTGCTTAGTTTTTTTGAGATCAGCCAAAAACAGCTGGAGTGGTGCTGTATCATGAACGATATGCGGAATGTCTTCTGCCCTTAGCCAATCCATTTGATTACTGGATTCCCAGTGTTAAATCTGCCGCCATCAATCATATATCATCAACCTAACCAACAGACTGATGAGAAAGGAATGGATTTCCAAGGATCGTAGATTCTGCAGCTAAGGGCGGTAGAATAAACAGAACGTTCTATTCTTCTTCTGTCCTTAGCTACAGAATCTATAGTCCTTGGACATCCATGGTTTTCTCACTAGCCAGTTGGTTAGGTTGATCATATGGCTGATGGCAAAAGATTTAACGCTGGGAATCCAGTAATCAAATGGATTAGCAGGAGAGGTGCCCAAAGTAGGTGTGGGGTATAGGGTTGTGTAGAACCAAACCATTAGTTTCCGTTCTACTAATGACCTCTTTTCTAATTTACTCGCACCCTCTTTTTTTCTGAAAAGGAGGTGGGCTTGACATCTGAAGGAGAGTATGAAGTGGGCATATGACAGAGCAATACAGGTGGTCCTGGATGGCACTCCCTCACTAAAAGTCTGTAGAGATTCTCCGTCAACCTGGTCATGGTTGTCCCAAAGATGCTTTTTTCAGGAGGCAACTGGATTTCCTGGTTTTTTTTTTCTTTTGAAGACTTTTTGCTTCTCATCCAAGAAACTTCTTCCACTCTGGCAAGATAGTGTCAGGATAAGATACAGACCCCCTTCCTGGCTTCTTCCCTCCTTCCCAAGGTGCACAGAGGTTTGAATGCAGTATTACAGGCTGACTCTGCCTTGAGTTCAATCCTGACCGGCTCAAGGTTGACTCAGCCTTCTGTTCCTTCCGAGGTGGATAAAATGAGGACCCAGACAGTTATTGGGGGCAAGAGGCCGATTCTGTAAATCGCTTAGAGGGGGATGTAGAAGCACTGTGAGGTGGTATATATGTCTAAGCGCTATTACTGTTTCTTATGGAGCTTTGCCATTTAGGTGAAAGGAAATCTTAACAACAGAAAAGTATTCCAGAGTTTGGAAAGGACCTTGGAGGTCTTCTAGTCCAACCCCCTGCTCACTCAAGCAGGGGACCTTATACCATTTCAGGTAAATGACTGTCCCATCTCTTCTCTAAAGCCTCCAATGATGGAGCATCCACAGCTTTTCAAAGGCAATTAAATTGTCAGGAAATTTCTCCTAAATTCCAGGTTGCTTCTGTCCTGTATTAGTTTCCATCCATTGCTTCTTATCTTGCCTTCTGGTGCTTTGGAGAATAGCTTCACCCTTTCTTCTTTTTCTTCTTTTTTCTTTTTAAAAAATAAATTTTATTAAGTTTTCAAATTTTAAAAACATAAAACAAAACTTTATACATTGTTATCAACATCGAGACATCTTTTACATCTCCTTGACCCCTTCTTCTTTGTGAGGGTCATCCTATTCAACCTTCCTTTGAAGGTTTATTAAGACAGACATATGCTGTGACGACAAAGTCTTTTTTTGGGCGCTTGCCTCGGCCTTCACTCTCCCATTACCTGTCGAGGAGAACGGCAGATCCAGCCTTTCCAGTTTGATCACCATAAGTGGTGACTCTTACGATCCAGGGAGCTCCCGATCTACTTTCCCTGCTTCTGGATTGCTAAAATGCTGCCATGGACCTCACTGGTTATTTGGGAATTGCCTAGGCCCGTGTTCCTCAACAGGTGTGTGGACTTCAACTCCCAGAATCCTCACAGGGGAATTCTGGGAGTTGAAGTCCGTACATCTTAAAGGGGTCAAGGTAAAGAAACAATGGCCTCAGTACAGCTGTTCTTGAATTTTGGTGCACAAAGCATTAGGGAACCGAGCAACAATTTTTCTTTTGCTTATCTCTTTCTGTACCTGGCAGATGACGTTTGGCAAAATCCCAAATTAATCATCTTTTATCAATGCCTTCTTCCAAAAGGATTGCCACTGACATTAAAACATACATTAAAAACCAGCTTTGCCTGCTTTTTCACCCCACTGGCTATTCTCTCTCTCTCTCTCTCTTTTTTATTGTGGTTGTTACAGATGTTTTTGCAGGCAGATTTTTCTTAGAATCCTTAGAAAACTTTGGTGCCTTTGATAAGTGCTGAGTGAACCTCCTTCTCTTTGGCAGCAATGGATTTGGCCAGAGGCATATGCAATTCACAGGGAATGTAACCTTGAAATAACTTTTTTTTTAAAAGATGCAAAGCGAATTCAGGGAGCCTGTTTTGCTTCTAAGTTTCTTTCGAAAGGAATTTTTTATTTTAAAATATACCCTAGTTGTAATTTCTCCAGCCACGCCGCTTTTCTCTTTTCATGCAGAATGTCTAAGCTCCTGAAGATAGCTAGTCCTCGACTTACGATCACAATTGAGCCCAAAATTTATGTGGTTAAGTGGGACATCTGTTAAGTGAGTTTTTCCCCATTTTTCAACCTTTCTTGCAACAGTTGTAAAATGAAACACAACAGTTGTTATGCTAGTATTACTATCATTAAGAGAATCTGGCTGCCTCATTTATTTTTCTGGTCAGAAGGTCACAAAATGTTATCACATGACTCTGGGACACTGCAGCCGTCATAAGTATGAATCAGTGTGCCAACTGTCTGAATTTTGCTCACGTGACCACGGAGACGCTGCCAGGATCGTTAAGCATAAAAAATGGCCGTAAGTCACTTTTTTTTCCAGTGATGTTTTAACTTTGAACCATCACTCAATAGATTCTTATAAATCCAGGACTTCTTGCATTTAGAAAAAATAAAGGAATACCTTTTTAATTATACACGTTATCACAGCAGCAAGAGTGTTATTTGCCCAAAATTGGAAAACAAAAGAAATCCCAAGTGACGATGCTATGAATGATAAAAAAATTTTTTCAATGCGCTGAATTAGATAGATTGACACTAGAATGAAAAGAGCAAGATAAACCAGAATGCTATAAAATATGGAACAAATTCTATTATTGGAGGGATATGAAAGGGAGTTTACAAAACTGAAATTAGAATTAGGTGAAATAGAAATGAGGTACAAAAATAAAACCTAAAATGGTACAAAGAATAAGTGTGTGTGTGTGTGTGTGTGTGTGTGTGTAAGTATATATGTATATGAATATATGTATATAGGTCTAGGTGTGTTCGGGTCTTTTCCCATGTAAGATTAAGAGTATCTTGGCGACATTTCGGCGAGGTCCCACTCGCCATCCTCAGGCTGGTGCTTTCGGTTTTGTGCCAGTGCAAGCAGTGTGTGATCGGAGCTGCCGTCTCTCTATAAATACTGGTGGTGAGGGCTGGTGTGCTGGGCTGGTTGGCTGCGCTGCTGCCTCAAGATTGGTTGATGGAGTTGATGTTGGTATAATGGGCTGCGTGATGGCCTTGTGAGTTTTGTTGTGGAGATATCCTGGATCTTGTGCTGAAATCTCCTGGGTCGTTTGTTTTGTAGTGATCTTTTTTCCATTAGCCTTCCGTGTTTTAACCCAAACACACCTAGACCTACATACCTGTACTCGTGAAAATCTACGAAAACACATATATGTATATAAATGTTTATATCTTTTGATCTTATCTAATGTAAAACGCATAGACTGAAATGTATGTCAAAAAGACCATCATGTTCAATATTTTTAATGTTTATTTTCAATAAAAAAAATTTTAAAATAAATAAATAAATGAAATGCTGCCTGAAAAGAGAGAAGCATAAGAATTTCCTGCCTTTTTCTCCTTTCAGTTTTGTTTTTCTCAGCCGGGATCGTTTTCCGAGCCTTGTGAACTTTTGGGCTGGTGCCCTCCAAACAACATTTAAGGAGGTGTCACCCACCCAAAAAGAAAAACAAAGTTGGGAATCTTGTCTCACCCCACCCCTCTGCGTTCCCTGGCAGCGAAGGAAGGAGTCGGGGCGGAGGCCAGCTGGGTTAAGCCATGCTATCCAGCCGGATTGTCAAGCATAGAGGTGGAATCCTCTTCCCCAGCCTGCTGAACCCAGAACTGGCTGGAGGAAAACTTTTATGGGAGGCTTGCAAGCCAAGGAACAGCAAAAGAGGGACTGTTTGGGGGCCCAAGTGAGTGATTGGCAGGCTTTTAAGTTCTCCCTTATCTTTTAATAGGCTGTGCCAGGTAAGCATTTCCTCCCAATGAGCAGCTTAGAAATACTTTTCTAAATTCGGTTTCTAAATTCGGTAGCTGGGACTGGGAATGCTTGCTTGTTCACTTACAAGGAACTTGGTTTTTCTTCTAGATTTGTGCATGTGTGTGTTTTATTTATACATTTTTCTTTAGTAAGCATAAAAACTCAACATCTACACGAACAGTATGGTGTCTGAGTACAGTTAGTTTTGAAAAATAGTAATAATAACATCTCATTGATGATAATCACATTATAATAATATTTGCTTCTCCATACAATAAACCTTCATTGTATATTCAATCATTCTCTTAAACTTTTGAGTTTCTAACTTCTGTTTCTGTCAACTAACCATTGGTAAAAATGAGTCCCATGTTAACAAAATATTCTGTTTCTTCCTTCTCCTTTATTTTGAGCATTAATCTGTCCATCCCTGCGCATTCTAATATTTTTTTTTAATTACGTTTTTCCTTTTTTTCTTCTCCTGGTTTTTAATTGTGCTTTTGATAATGCCTGATCCCTGAGTTTTATTGCAGGACACTGGAGTCTTTGGCCCTAGGAAAAGGAATTTACTCCCTGATTGTGTTGAGGAAGGGGATTCGAAGGTCAGAACTAGTAGAGTGTCAGGCAGGAGTGAAACATTTTTGAACTCTAGAATTTTGAGATAACATTTGAAAGCAAGCGCCTCCTTAATTCACTGGAGTATAAAGAGAGAGAGGGGTAGTTTAACCCTGTCAGGCTTGCCAATCTCTGAAGTCAACTTTCGTGGTCTGGTCTACCAAGTATCCCCTGTAGAAATCCTGATGGATAGATTATAAAATGTATCTTAATAATACGCATTTGTTTCATTAAAGCAGGGTTCCCCAAACTTGGCAACTTTAAGACTGGTGGACTTCAACAACCAGCTATGCTAGCTGAGGAATTCTGGGAGTTGAAGTCCACCAGTCTTCCAAGTTGCCAAGTTTGGGGACCTCTGAATTAAAGGTTAGAAAAGAGAGGTGGAAACTAGAAATTGGGAAAATGTTGTTATGCACTCTTGCATGACATAAGTGACTATAATTACTATGTATAAGCAAATGTTAGAAGATGACAGACTACTATTATACATGCTTACATAGCAAAGAGTAAGAGATAATGGAAAGCTATATAATACCTTTTAACGTGGGAATTGTTGTATTAGGGGTTAGAAATAAGAGCTAGAAAGTAGAAATTGGGAAAATATTCGTATGTATACTGCCACAAAATATAATACATTATAACTACAATGTATATGTAAATCCCAGAAGTTGAAAGATTATTATTATAATGTTTACCTAAATAATATTGTTGTTATTAATATTTTGTATAAAGTAAATTGACCCAGAAAGTATACTGTTCACTAAGTGTTTGTATATGTTGAAGGAAAAACAACAACCATAAATTGTAGATATATATTATAGATGTATGTTATATATACAGTATATACATATATGGTATTCAGCTTTGTTTGGGTATTTTCCCACATCATTATCGTTGAGCTTTTAAAGTTGTAGCAATGTTTCGGCAGAATCTCATCTGCCATTATCAGGCTTCTGTATTGTGTTTGTCTATGAGTCAGGCTTTCACAGCTGTTTCAGTTTTAAATTTAAATATATTATATTATTATATATAATATATAACATAACATAATAAATATATAACATAACATAACATAACATAACATAACATAACATAACATAACATAACATAACACAACACAACACAACACAACACAACACAACACAACATATAATATAGGCATGACTGCTGCTACGGTATCTCAAGTCCACAGAGCAGCTGCTGGTCTGGCATGATATGATACCGAGTGATTAATCATCTAGCAAGCAGGAGTCCTTCCTGGGTACTTATTAATCCTTTTTTTATTTTCTTACCCCATTAAAAGTTTGCAGGTCAGTGTTGTGCTTCTGCAGGGTTTCTGGACACCCAACAAGGCTTGTAACAGTCATGGGCAGCCCTAGGCATGACCTCTGTGTGGTTCTGCATTACACCCCTAAAGGAAATATTTAGGGAACTATTAGCCAATCCAGGCAACCGTGGCTCTCTTGGTTCTTAATGTTTTTCCATATCCCTTTGGAGCAAGGGAAGGGGGAGGGATTGGGTATGTCTTTGACTCGCTTGCTTGTTTTGAATCTGTGCTCTGACCTTCCCTTCCTCCATCTCTTTATGTGCCTGTTCTTTAAAGGTGAAAATGTCCCCCAAGAAGAGCAGTTGAGAATAGGGGAGAGAGAAAGGGTTGGGGTTAAGTTTGTATGGTACACAGTAGATTGTATATAACATACAGTAGTGTTCCAATATCGAAGGGGTTGCCGTGAAGAAGAGCCTGCCTATTCTCCAAAGCCCCTGAAGGCAGGACAAGAAGCAATGGACGGAAACTAATCCAGGAGAGAAGCAACCTAGAACTGAAAAATTTCCTGACAGTGAGAACAATTAACCAGTGGAACGGTTTCCCTCCAGAAGTTGTGGAAGGTTTTTTTTTTTTTACAAGAGATTGGACAACTGTTTGTCTGAAACGGTGTAGGGCAGTGGTGGCTAACCTTTTTGGGCTCCTGTGACAAAAATAGTATCCGCGCGCGCGCTCACATACCGGCACCCAGAAGGCAATGCATGGCCCCCATGCCCCGCCTGCACATGCGCGCACAATCCCCCCATGCCCCTCCCCCCCATCCCATTCCCTGCACTGCTTTGCAGGCCGAATAATAGGCCCGTTTCATCACTTCCAGGAAAAAGGCCTCAAGCCGGCTGAAAATCAGCTGGGAGGTGCGCGCATGCGCAGTGAGGTAAGTTTGCCTGCGGCGCGCGTTCCATGGGTTCACCATCACGGGTTTAAGGTTTCCTGTCAGGTCAGGGGATTGGATTAGAAGACCTCCAAGGTGCCTTCCAACTCTGGTACATGATAAAAGGCTTTCTTCGATTGTGGGAAAAGTTAACTTGGTTGCTTGTCTTCCAAAGGTTTTTCCTCATTTCAAGTCAACTTCCTCCATCCAGAATTTGAGCGGCGGCCTTCTCAGATCGTCTCGCAGGCCAGCATGAAGGTGGAAATCCTTCCAGCCCTCACAGACAACTATATGTACCTCCTTGTGGATGAGGAGACCAAGGAAGCAGCAATCGTTGACCCCGTGCAGCCCCAAAAGGTATTTTCTTCTGGGCTCCCTCACTTTCCTCTGGGAGTTCTGGGCATCCGTTGGCCGAGACAAGCGTCCTGTCTTTTGGAGAGCAAGATAGCTTGGACTACGTATTTCCTAATACTGTGTTTCCCTGAAAACACAACCTACCCCGAAAACAAGTCCTAGCCTGGCTTTTACACCTTCCCCTATTCCAAAATAACTTAGTTAAGCCCCGCCTACCATCTGATTATACGTGTTGGGGTGAGGTAGAGACGTAAAAATCGAGCTAGTGGGGGTGTAGCTGCCCCACGCGCCCTGTGCCCGCTTAACTTAGGACCACCGCAGTCAGGCCTCTCACACCCTGACACCTGTTCGCGTCACTGTCCCAACTTCTTCTGCAGCTGCTTGCAGACATTTGCTCCCAGGAGCCACATGACGTATTGTTCATTACGCCAGTAACGGCCCTCGCAGTAGGCCGCTGTGAGATTCGCCACGCTGGTGCCCCCACATGCCACGCGGCCTCCTGCCACGAGCGGCTGCACTAGCACAATGAGCCACGCGGCGTCTGGCTGTGGCGGTGTCAGGGCATGGGAAGCATGGCTGCAGTGTTCCTAGGATAAGCAGGCAAGACATCCCCCGAAAATAAGACTGGGTGCTTATTTTGGGGCCAAAAAGAAAATAAGACGGGGTCTTATTTGGGGGGGAGAAAATGCTAGGATTCATTCTTTGGATTGGTGGGTTGGCATTTCTTCACTCATTCCTTTGAGATTGGTGGGAGGAGGTGCTGTTTGGCCCAGCTGTTTCGAGAACCTGAGTCAAAAAGAGTCATTTAAGATGGGCATCCACTTTATCACGCAATCTTTGTTTGGTTTCTTCTTCACCAGCAATTTATAAATAAATAAGTAAATACCTGCAGCTATTTGGAATTACATATTGCAAGACAGTCAAATTCCATCAAGTCTCTAAATATCTTCCCTTTCTCCAGTAGTATATTCAGTAATAATAGTAATTCTTTTAGTAGCATGCTACTTATTTGAAAATTATGGTTCTTTCCTGATGGTTACGTTTGTGAGCGCCAAATGTGGGTTTCTAGAGACATTTCAGTACAAAATTTCAGTCTTCTGGTCGACCGTAGGGAGTTTTTTTTGGCACCTCTTGAGGTATTTTCTGTCTTCACGGATCGATTTGGTTTTACGGTGTAATGGAGGCATCCCACGGTTAATAGGGTCTTTCTTTGCCCTCGAGACTATGGACATTTAAGATGTTTTGTAAACAATACTTCCACTTTTCACTCTTTTTACTAGGTTCTGGATGCAGCCAAGAAGCATGGAGTGAAATTGACCACTGTGCTTACTACACATCACCACTGGTAATCCTTTTTTTAATTTTGTGGCTTAGAAGGTTTTGTACCTGAGTAACAATGGGCAGCGAGAGGGAAGCCCTATTTTTGGGGGTGAACCAGGGTTTTCCCCATGCAAAGGCTAATGTCCAGTTGAAATTTATATTTACTGAGAAATAAATAAAGGCAGACTAGTACAGATCTATTTCAAACCATTCAGCTCTTATCAGCTAGCCAAACCCTCCTGGGATTCAAACCTGGGATACTTGCATATCAGGTAGATGTATTAACCTCTAAGCCACGGGTTCTCCTTGCTTTGTCGACTAGACCAGGGGAGAGATTAAATGTTTTTTTTCTGGTGAAAAATGCAGAAGCAGTATACTCTATCCCATATTTGGGGAGACCAGGTTGCCCTGGTAAAAAAATCACTTAATGTCCAGTTTGTAAACACGTTCTCCTGGGCTGCTTATTCGGGTTAGATCTGCAACTGCAGACGTCACCCCGTTTCAGTTATTGCTGTCATCGCGACGTCTCAGACAAGGAACTCTTGAAGTAGTAATTTTCCAAAGTGGAAGGCTTTTTTTCTAGGAAGGAAAGAAATACTGACCTCTTTTCAAATTAACTGTTCATTGAGTTTGCCTTCGTGGAACGGAATGGGACAATTCGCTGCGGGACAAAAATGTAACTGAATTCAACTGAATTCTTTAAAATAAATTTAAAAAAATCATTTTAACTTTTGCCATTCACGTTTCATTCTCCCCCTACTTTTGCATCTTTTCTTCAGTGATTCTAGGCCACCATTTCTTCGATATTTGTAACTCTTGTCCTGTGGCGAGGTGGCTGTGGCAAGTTGGCCGTGGCGAGTTGGTCACAGCAAATGGTCGTAGACAGGGGTGGGCTGCTGGGGGTTCGCCGGGGTTGGGGAGAGCCCCCAGCTAAGATTCTGCACAGTTTGGAGAACCTCCCAAATCCCACTCCTGGCTGGCTCCACCCACCCCTCCCCTCCCAGGGAGTCCCCACCTGGCCTATTTTGGGTGCAGGTAAGGGCAGGGCCTTCACGGAGGCTCAGGGAGGGCGAAAAACGGGCCTCCTGGAAATTTGGGAAGGCCAGAAATGGGCTCGTTTCCGGCTTCCAGAGAGCCTCCAGAGCCAGGGGAGCCCGTTATCACCCTCCCGGAGACTCGAGGGAAGCCGCTGGAGCCCAGGGAGAGCAAAAACACGCCCTCCCCGCCACCGCGGTGTATGAGGCTGACTAGGCCACGCCCACCATGGCCACACCCACCCATCAACCGGGCAGAGAACCCTTCGCTAAAACTTTTGAAGCCCATCCCTGGTTGCAGACCCTTCACAGGAGGCTGTGGCCCTCAGTGGAAGTTTTGAATTGTACAACTTTTGAAATGAAATTTGGGGGTGGGTGGGGGGTCCTTTAGGCCCGTGGTTCTGCAGTGCCGAACTTGAGGGGATCACGGCAAACCCACAGATGTTCCGCAAGAGATTGAGAGGACCGTGGGTTTGAAAGAGGAGTATAATACATCCCTTGTTGCTTCCATGGCCCGGTTCCCAACGGCTCATGGCCCAGGAGTGGGGTGTGGCTCAGGGGTCGGGGACCAGGGGACCAACCCTGGATCGTGTTTGCACTGAGCTTCATATATTGCATAAAACACGCGAATGGTGGCTTGATGGTTCGCATGTTTAAGTTATAAAGTATTATACTGTAAAATACAAAATATAAAACTAAGAGGGCAATGGGGGGAGTGTGAAAAGGAGGGGGGAAGTGAGGAAAGCTAAAAGGGAAAGGAAAAAAAGCACTGACTTCCTACTCTCTCCGTTACAGTAGAATAAGGCATTAAGGACAAATCATAGCTTTTTGCTTTCCCATAATAGTATGAACCGGTCATTTATATAAAGATTGGTCAATCTAATCTGTAACGGTGTAACCTGGTGGCTCAGGGGCTAAGACGCTGAGCTTGTTGATCGGAAAGGTTGGCAGTTCAGCGGTTCGAATCCCTAGTGCCGCGTCCCAGCTTCTGCCAACCTAGCAGTTCGAAAATGTGTAAAAATGCAAGTAGAAAAATAGGAACCCCTTTGGTGGGAAGGGAACAGCATTCCGTGTGCTTTGGCGTTTAGTCCTGCCGGCCACATGACCACGGAGACGTCTTCGGACAGCGCTGGCTCTCCGGCTTTGTAACGGAGCTGAGCAACGTCCCCTAGAGCCGGAAACGACTGGCGCGTATGTGCGCGGGGAATCTTTACCTTTTATGAACCAGTCATTTTTATACAGATCTGTCAATCTAATCTACAAAACCCAAAGTCAAAGTATCATCCTTCATTACATCAAGCACAGTGACCGGTTAGCTGGATGGGCGTTTTGGGCGGATGCTTCTTCCTGCGTCTGCACTGCCTCCAAAGTCTTCTTATTTTTTTTAGGGACCACGCTGGGGGCAACGAGAAACTTGTAAAGATGGAGCCGGGCTTACGAGTGTATGGGGGAGATAGCAGGGTTGGAGCCCTCACCCAGAAAGTCTCTCACCTTACGACATTTCAGGTAAAAACAAAACAAAAAAAAAAAACGGGGAGGCGAAGGGGAAGGATAGTGTCAACTCATAAAATAGTTCTGTGGATCGCCACAGGCGCCCCTCACACGAACGACATCGGTCTGACCACGCCCTCCCCCACCCAGCCACACTCACCTGGCCCCCGCCCACTTCCCAAGGTCAAACACAACCCCGATGCAGCCCTCAACCATGAAATCGAGTTTGACACCCCTGGCCTAGCAGAGCAGAAAATCTTCAACACAGGCTGGCCAGTGTGCATCTTTCTAACTTTTGTGGTGTCTCCCGAGCTGTATCAGAGTCAGAAACGGTGTCGAAGCAGCATCCCTGTGAGTAACCGGAAGGTTTCCTCCCCTCCTCAGGTGGGCTCCCTCAACGTGAAATGCCTCTCAACTCCCTGCCACACCTCTGGACACATCTGCTATTTTGTGACAAAGCCAAACAGCTCGGAACCCCCTGCGGTATTCACAGGTAGGCTCCAGAACCAGAGCCTTCCAAACAGATTATTATTATTGTTATTATAATATTGTATGTTATATATAATATGTTGTATATAATATTGTTTTGACCAAGGCTTCCCGAGACCATAATCAAGCACGTGCTTACTTAAAACAAGTCTTGTTTCATTGCAACGCTGGGAATTATTTTCATTTCCAGCCCATAATGAGTCCCAAACAATCCCTCGAGATAAGCACCCACCTTTCTCTCCTTTGAAAGTGCTGCCAACAACTAAAGTGCCAAATTAACTGTAAAATGCCAAACGAAATACAAAGTCCACACAGAACTTCAAGGATTAATCCAAACAGAGCAAACGACTTTGCTTCCTGCAAAGTTTTCTCTACCTTTGCATTTCCTTTATACCTTATGGGAGGGGCAATCACCTCCAAGCCTTACTCCTGAGTCGCCCCATATGTCTCAGCTGCTCTTGCCTTCTGGCAGCTCTGTGCATATGCGCACTGGGAACAGGCTCCCCTTGTTCCTCTGCCTCGCTGCTGCCAGATTCTGGAGGCTCCAGAGGCAGCACCCCACTCCCAGATGGTCCTGGCCCCATCTCTGTATTGGACACAGGACCCTCGTCCGAGTCCTCTCCAGACTCCTGGACTGGTCCGCGTCCGATTCTGCTGCTGTCAGCACAGGCTGCAGGCGAACCATAACAGATATGTTATAATATTATAATGAGCCACAGTGGCACAGTAGTTAGAGTGCACTGCTGCAGGGCTACTTCTGCTGCCTGCTGGCTGCCTGCAATTTGGCAGTTCAAATCCCACCAGGCTCAAGGTTTACTCGGCCTTCCATCCTTCCGAGGTGGGTAAAACGAGGACCCGGATTGTTGGGGGCAAGAGGCTGACTCTGTAAACCGCCTAGAGAGGGCTGGAAAACACCGAAGCGGTCTATAAGTCTTAAGTGCTATTGCTGTAAGCAATATTTTCATAATAGCTTCCTCCCTGAAGGGAATCAGTGCATAGAACAAGCCGACGTTGGAAAAAAGTGTCAACAATAGAACCAGTAAAGGAATCAAACATTAAAAGTAAGCTTATTTAAAACAGAAAATCGAGTGGAAGGCAATCTAAAGACTGCCTTGTCTGAAGAAATTGGGACTCAACAGGGTGAGCTGGCCTGATCTCACTGTTCTTGTCTGGCGTCGTAGTGGGTTTCTGGTTTTTGAACCTCCTATTTCTTCCAGGTGACACATTGTTTGTGGCTGGTTGTGGAAAGTTCTTTGAAGGAACACCAGAAGAAATGTACAGAGCTTTGATTGAGGTCTTGGGACGCCTGCCTCCCGAAACGGTATTTTTTGTATAAATACTAAACCCCTTGGGGCGGGGGTGGGGGGAGGTTTCAAAGACAGTGAGCTGGGTTTATCTTCTCCTTCTTGTGCCCTGTCCATCATCGGATGTTGGCGATCCTGTTTTCATCAACAGCCACACAAAAAAAGGGCTGATGAGTTTTGTCCAAACCGGTCCCTTCTATTTTGAAGCCCTGGTGTCCTTCTTCTGCCTAGGGGATTAAGTGAAGGAGGCCATATTTTTCCGGGTGTGGCATCACAAAATAGTCTTAACTTTTGCTTTTTGATGGTGTTGATGATTTCCCTTGGCTTTTTACCCCCTCCTCATTTCTGATTTTGTCAACCCAGCTTATACCTAACAGCTGGATTGATACAGCTTTCTAAACAGTGGTGGGATTCAAAATATTTTAGTACCGGTTCTGTGGGCGTGGCTTGGTGGGCGTGGCAGGGGAAGGATATACTGCAAAATCCCCCTTCTCTCCCCACCCCACTAGCCTGCTTTCCAGCTCCGTTCTCCTGTGCAGGGCAACCAAAGAAGAACCACCCAATCAGCTGGGACTCAAATGGGAGGTGAATAGATGGGGTTGGCAGGGCCAGTCAGGGGATATTTGCCGGTTCTCCGAACTACTCAAAATTTCCACTACCGATTCTGTAGAACCGGTCAGAACCAGCTGAATACCACCTCTGCTCCATTCCCTCCCCACCCCACTAACCTGCTTTTCAGCTCCGTTCTCCTGTGCAGGGCAACCAAAGAAGACCCAGCCAATCAGCTGGGACTCAATGGGAGGCAGAAAATAGATGGGAGCGGGGCCAGTCAGAGGCGGGATTTGCCGGTTCTCTGAACTACTCAAAATTTCCGCCACTGGTTCTCCAGAACTGGTCAGAACCGGCTGAATAGCACCTCTGATTCTGAACCTGGGCTAGGAAAACAGAGTTTTCTACAGGTCCCGATCACAAAGGCCAAATGTACCTCTCTCTGGCCCCGTAAGACCTCCCACCCTGTTTTAAGCAAGTGAGGCAAAATAACATTGTCAAATATATACAGATCTGTCATTAATTTGCAATTGTTAAATAATTGTTTTGGAAAGCATCTGCGGAGGCTGGCTTGAAGTTTGGTGCCTTCTAATGTTCTCTTTTTCTGCTTCTTTCCTGGCTAGAAAGTCTATTGTGGCCACGAATATACCATCAACAACTTAAAGTTTGCCCAGCACGTGGAACCAAATAATACCGCTATCCAACGAAAGCTATCATGGGCAAAGGTAAGGTAGTTTGCGCTTTTCTTCCTCGGGGGAAAAAAATAGGAGTGGTTCCTAAGAGGTTTCGGCTTGCTCTCTTTGGCTGTAGGAAAGTCCCGTTTGAATTTCCCCAGCAGTTGAGAGTAGTGCGGTGGCCTAGAGGTGGAGCTCTGGCCTCACAGTCAGGAGGCTGAATATAACTCTGCACTGGCAACAAGAAGGCATCCGGCCAGTAAACGCTCAGCTCCATTCAGTTGCCCAGACGCTACCCTGCAAAGGGATTATGGGGTCATTAAAAGGAAATGATGATGATGATGATGATTAATGTAACAGTTGACCATCACAGCCCTCTGACTGGCCTTCTTACTATAGTTTTCCAGGATTTGTTCCACTCCTTCTGCCGGGAGGGGGAAAAAAAAATCCTTATGCCCACAACTGGTGCAACCGGTTATCTCTGATGCAGCTGCACGATAGGTGCGTCCCTCAAGGATCCTTCTGTTTGTTGGAGTTTTCTCAAGCTCTTCCTTTCTTTTTTGTAGGCCAAATACGATGGAGGGGAGGCAACCATCCCATCCACCATTGGTGAAGAATTCACATACAACCCGTTCATGCGAGTGAGGTAATTTCCCTGTGGCAGGATTGCAGTGGAGAGACAGCTCTTTTACCAATTGGTTTGGGGGGAAAATAAAATAGAAGCTGCCCCCTGACACTCAGTAGAGCAGCGGTCGCCAACCGGTGGTCCGTGAGAAAATTTTGGTGGGCCACAGAGAAATCTCACCCCCAGAGCATCCCACCAAAGCAATGAATCCAGGCTGCGCAGCCCACATGGTCCGTGGGAACGCTCCCCGTCCACTCACTCCTTACCTGGCAAACTTGCCTGCTAAATTGCTATTTTTCCTTTTTCCGACCATCAGCTGTTCTGCTCTGCCGGGAGATTTAGATCAGCTAGGAAGCAGGAAATGGTTGGATTTCTTGCTTTCTAGCTAGTCTTTAGATCTTCGGCTCTGCTTTTAAGCACAGCCGAACCTCCCTTAGGACTGAAGGTTCTATTATTCAGTGCAGACTCACAGCAAGCAAATTTGAGAGACTGAGCTAGCCGATGGCAGATAGATCGGTCACTGAATGATTCTGTGAGCAACTCAATCTGCCTGCCTGCTTTGCCTGATTTTGGGTACAAGCTGTTCTTTTTTTATTATAAAAAATTCAATATTTACATACAAGGTGTGTTGTGAGTTAATTTTGTGAGTTTGCTTACTAGCAAATTTTATGTGACAGACTGAGCTAGTGTTTGCCGAATCAAGTACCTCCCAGCATTCTGCCGTCCTGTGCAGCTAGGGACACAACCCAGAAAGAGGAATAAGAAGTATCCCCTTGCTTGTGAATTGCTGTAGCCTCCCCTGCCCACTGGGGGATTCTGGGAATTAATCAGTCCAACACACGTGGAGGTTGCCCAGCTGGGGAATATGATGGAACCTCTTTTAACTCCCAGGTTCAGAGGTGGTATTCAGCCAATTCTGACTGGTTCTGGAGAACCGTTAGCGGAACTTTTGAGTAGTTTGGAGAACCGGCCAATCCCACCTCTGACTGGCTCCACCAACCCATCTCTTCTCTGCCTCCCATCGAGTCCCAGCTGATCGGCTGGGTCTTCTTTGGTTGCCCCGCCCAGGAGAACAGAGCTGGAAAGTAGGCTAGTGGGGTGGGGAGGGAATGGGATCTTGCAGTATCCTTCCTCTACCACGCCCACCAAGCCACGCCCACAGAGCCAGTAGTAAAAAAAAAAAAAATTGAATTCCACCACTGCCCAGGTTCCCCTAATGAGTCTTTTTCCTTTCTGGACAGAGAATCAACGGTGCAGCATCATGTCCGGGAAACGGATCCCGTTCGTACCATGGGAGCCATTCGCAAAGAGAAAGACAGCTTTAAAGTACCGAAAGATTAAATGAACCAGATCCCCTGCTGCTTTCCTTTTCTTTCTTTCTTTTTCTTTCTGTTATTCAGTTCAGGAAATCGGTGTTTCATTGTTCTGTTTTATTGAGTTAATTCACATAATGGAAGTTGGGGTGAGGGGAATATCACCCAAAGCACTTTGCTGTTTAAAGAAAAAATTATTGTGCCCTTGGGACTCAGTTGCTTAATATTATCATTATTTGCATTATGATTATTATTATTATTATTATTATTGGAGTGATGCATGGAAGTGGTTTTTGTCATTGGGTTCCAATGAAAACAGATTTTCTTCCAAGTGACTTAGGCTTTCTGGGAAGGTGACTTGGAACCATCTGCCTCTGGAGTCGAAATGCACATTCGAAAGGCTCCGTGATTCCCCTAAACTTCAAAACGACCTTTCCTGCTACCCCAAATGCTCCTTCCACATCTAACACGTTTGCAAATCGGACAGCGCTGTTCCCCGGAGCGCATGTGCCCATCTCAGGGGAACGAAGCAGCAGGCTGGGAAACCCAGTGGAGAGGAGCCGATGTAGCAGGAACAAGTAAATAAAGAGGCGTTTGTATATCTTTAAATAGGAAAATGGCAATTGTTTGAGCAGCACAGCACTTTAAAAAGGAAAACAAACGAACAAACTTCAAATCTATTTTGACTGGTTGTGGCTTCAAACCAGAAGTGATTTTAGCAACTTCGAATATTTTTCTCAGCACTCTGGGAAAACTCTGAAATTTCAGGGATCCTTGTATGCTGGGGAAGTAGTGACAGTAGAAAACTGTGTATTCTTTCTTTCTTTTGGCTTTATTTAAGCTGCCGTGGCAGAGTTGCACTTGCAAAGCCTTCATTGTTAGACAACCTCCTTCTCTAAGCTTGAATTGTCATTCCCCGTTGATTCAGCTAATGTACATGTAAATAAATATTATATCTAATAAATATTACTTTAAGAGATCAAGACTTTGAAAATCTTCATTACCCCATCTGCCTTGGAAACCCCTAAGATGGAGTCAGGCTAAAGCAGAGGTCTCCGATCTTGGCAACTTTTAAGACTTGTGGACTTCAACTTCCAGAATTCTCCAGCCAGCAAAGACCCTCTAAAACAGGTGTCTCCGACCTTGGCGAACATTGAGCAAAATGATCTGCAGCTCAATGGAAATTTGAGGAAGCGGCAATCTGTAAGAGGATAAATAAAAATATTGCAATTAGGGTTGGGGATCCTGTGCTGACTGTGTTAATGGAATAAACTATTGAAACAAGCCTGAAAAAAAGAGACAACTCAAGGCCTCCAGTTTCCATCTATCCTCATTTTTGCAACTTCATTTACTGGGCTTCTTGAGGATAAATCTGGGTTCCCAAGTAATGAAAGTGGCTGTCACAGAGAGGAGGGGGGTCAAGCTGTTCTCCAAAGCACCTGAAGGCCGGAGAAGTAGTAATGGATGGAAACTGAACCGGGAGAGATTCAACCTGGAAATAAGGAGAAATTTTCGGACAGTGAGAGCAATCAAGCAACGGAACAGAAGTTGCCTTCAGAAGAGCTTCATCCCTGGAAGCTTTCGGAAAGAGACCGGGCAGTCATCTAGCGGAAATGGTGTAGGCAGGGTCTACTTAGGTGGGGGGTTGGACTAGATGACCTACAAGATCCCTTCCAACTCTGTTAATCTATTAATTCATCAGCGGAACAGCCTGCCTCAAGAATTTGTGGATGTTCTTGTCACGGGAAGCTTTAAAGAAGAGCAGACAAGCATTTGGCCAGGATGGTCTCCTGCTTTGGGCAGGAGGTTGGATTAGAAGACTATCATGGTCCCTTCCAGCTCTAGGATTTTATGAAGCCACCAAGTCATCTCTCTTTTGTTTACAGAGGGCAAATTTTAATTGCCTTTGGTCTCCAAAAACTTAGTAGGTTGCTCACTAGTTTACTTTGGGGTGGAAAACCACCAGGGAATATCAGAGTGGTTGCCCCTAGAATAACAAGAGTTGGAAATTGGAAGGAACTCTGGAGGTCTTCTAGTCTAACCCCATAATAAACTCCATAATAAAGTCTGGACCGCTAGGAAACAGGAGGGTGGATGCGTGTTCTCAATTGTTTCTTTTATAGTTGAAAATCAAAGAATGTTGGAACAGAAAACAGAACAGGATAGGCAAGCCTTGGAAGGGACCTTGGAGGTTAGAATGGAACAGGAATGGAGAAGGGAAGAGGTGAACAGACAGTAAAGAATAGAATAGAGAACAGAAAAGAAGAATAGTTGTAAGGGACCCTGGAGGTCTTCTAGCCCAACCCCCCCCCCCCCCCGGCTCAAGCAGGAAACCCCGTAGCAGTGCTCCTCAACCTTTCCAGTTTGCCGTCCCCGCCCGCGGCTCTTCTGCGGAGAAGAGGCGTTCTGCGCATGCCCGGAGGCAAGAGGGGAGGGAGTGGGCGGCGGAGGCGGTTCCACCCCGCCTCCCGGAGGGCGGGGCTTTTCGTTGGCTGCGGCGGCTCGCCAGGCAAGGGGAGGGCAGAGGGGGCGTGGGGGGGGGGAAAGGTGGGGAAGAGTCGCGGGGCGGGGGTTTAGCAAAGTCTCCCGTGGGGGGGAAGGGGGGGCTGTGTAGGGCCGGGGCAGCTTGGCCTCCCAAGGCAGTTGTTGTTCCCAGCAGCTTCCTCTAGACAGGAGCGGCGCTTGGCCGCTTTAAGAAGCGCGGACTTCAACTCCCAGGATACCCCAGTCGGTTGCCTGGGCTGAGGAATTCTGGGACTTGAAGTCCGCCCATCTCAAGAGTGGCCGAGATTGAGAAACGCTGGGCTGGAGGGTCGAGAGGGTGGCTGGCAGAGCGCCGGAGTTTCAGCTTCTTGGGGTAAAATCACCCCCTTCGCTGGTTTCCTCCCGCCAAAGGTCGTGGAGGGGCCCTCGGGCATCCTTCCCCAGCTGGAATCCATTCGATTCAGCTGGAAGGGACCCTGGAGGTCATTTAGTCCAGCCCCCTGCTCGAGAAAGGAGACCATTTCAGACAAGTGGCTGTCCAGTCTCTTCTTCCTCTGTCCTTCTCATATTGGACTCCCAGACCCCCATTTTCAGTCCATCCCTGCCCACTGGCCCAGTCCAGACTGAAAGCACTTTCGCCTGAAGTAGCTGGTCGAGGCAGGAAATACAGATTATACAGAATAATAAATGCAGAAGCGCACCATCGCGCTTACCGTCCCCTGTCCTTTTATTTGTACCCATTTCCTGTATTCTTACTCATGTTTATACTTATACCTATTATCTTGTAAGCAATTGACAAATCAAATCAAAATACAAAATAAATAGAATAAGTGTCAGAAGGGACCTTGGAGGTCTTCTAGTCCAACCCCCTGCTGAAGCAGGAGACCCCCCCAAACAATTTCAGACAGGTGGCTGTCCAATCTCTTCTCAAAAACCTCCAGCGATGGAGTGAGGACCCACAACTTCTGAAGGCAAAGCTGTTCCACTGATTTATTGTCCTCACTGTTAGGAAATTCCTCCTTAGATCTAGGTTGCTTCTCTCCTTGATTAGTTTCCATCTATTGCTTCTTGTCCTTCCCTCTGGGGCTTTGGAGAATAATTTGACCCCCTCTTCTTTGTGGCAGCCCCTCAAGTACTGGAACACGACTATCATGTCCCCCCTAATTCTTTTTTTTTCTTTAGACTAGCCAGATCTAAATCCTGCAGCCATTCTTCATAAGGTTTAGCTTCCAGTTCCCTAATCATCTTTATTGCTCTTTTCTGCACTTTTCCCATAGTCTCTAGATCTTTTTTATAATATGGTGACCAAAACTGGATGAAGCCTTCCAAGTGTGGTCTTACCAAGGTTTCATCTGAAATCCTTCCTAGATCAGGACTAAATTATTCCACCGATTTATTGTTCTGACTGGCAGGAAATTTCTCCTTAGTTCTAGGTTGCTTCTCTCCTTGATTAGTTTCCATCCATTATCTCTTGTCTTGCCTTCTGGTGCTTTGGAGAATAGCTTGACTCTCCCTCTTCTTTGGGGCAGCCCCTCAAATATTGGAAGGTTGCTACCATGTCACCCCTAGTCCTTCTTTTCTCTAGATTAGCCAAAACCAAATCCTGCAACCGTTCTTGATATGTTTTAGTCTCCAGGCCTTTAAGCGTCTTAGTTGCTCTTCTCTGCGCTTTTCCCCGAAGTCTCAACATCTTTGATGACCGAAACTGGATGCAATATTACAAGTGGGGTTTTACTAAAGTTTTTTTTTTAAATATATTTTTATTAAGTTTCCGTTATTACAACATAAAACATCATGATTTCAACAGCATTTTTTGACATCTACACAGGTTTTTATCTTATATATCTTAACACATTGTATTTACATTTATCTGATATTAATCAATGACTTTTTCTATAATTATTCTTATATATTTTACATATTTACATTTTACTTTCTTAAGGCTTCTTACAGTTAGATTTCTTGTCTTATTTCTTGTTTCTGTTTGCTACCCAATCCAGATTAAAAAAAATATTCCGAGTCTTCTCTTTCTATCAGTTTCAGTGTTAACATATTATTTTTTGTAATATTAGGAGTTTTACTAAAGCTTTATATTCGCTGGGACTGGTTCCCCAGAAGCCCTCAGCAGCAGTGGGTCTAATGTGTTTCTGCTGGTTTCTGTGTTGGGAAGGTGATGTGCTACTTCACCTTTCAGTTGTAATTCTTTCTTTTAATTGACAAGCTTTCTTTCTCCCTCACCAGCTGAACCATAGAAGTGGTTTCCGGCTGGAATTCTTCAGCTGTAAGACTGCTGCAAATATATATCAAGATATTCTTCCAGGTAAGAAGACAAACCTACACTTGCCCAATGGCAGACACAAAACCCATTTTCACTTTTTGCCGTGTAAAGCATCACCTGGGTTTTTATTTTTTTCCTCATCTCCATCCCAGGGTCTTGCGTTAGGATCTTGCCAAAATTGTTAGGGACTCCCCCACTGAACTCCCCTCACAAACTACTCCCCAATTGCTTGCTCAGAGAGTAAAACTGAAAGTAAAGGCTTCTGCAACCCCTACATTGAATATTTAGGCCAGTGGATCTAAAAGTATTCTGTGTTTGAGGGGTGTGGTGGCCTAGAGGTGGAGCCGTCGCTTCACAGTCAAGAGGCTGTGAGTTTGATCCTAGGTGGAGGCAGATATTTCTCTCTCTGGGCACAATGAGAATATATTTGCTGAACAAAACTCCGTGTTGTTGACAGGAAGGGCATCCGGCCAGTAAACACTCAGCTCCGTTCATTTGCTCAAATGCAAAGAATTATAGGGTCATTAACACACACAAAAATATCTAAAATTATTCTATGTTTCTAGCCCCTCGTGGCTGCATAATATAAGAATTTGAAAGAGATTTTCGGATATTAAGAACAACAAAGGGAAAATGGGTGGTTTTAGTGACCTGGAATATATTATAGATCATGTTGCTGCAACTAATGGAAGTATGCAAGACAATTAAAATAGACGAGGTGGTTTGGGATTGCTTTTAACGAAAGTGGTTTTTCTCTTGGGCAGTTTTGCTTCCATGATCCTTGAATCCCTGGAGCATGAAAGTCAAAGTGATTTCAATTTTGGAAGATAATTACATGTACCTGATCATCGAGGAAACCACTCGTGAGGCCATTGCAGTGGACGCTGCTGTTTCCAAGCGGGTAAATGGCATCGTAGGAGGCTTGGAAGAAATGATAAAATAGGGGCAGGTGGTATAGGTTGGAGCAGCTTTCAAACCCCTCTAGGGCATTGGGAGGGTTGAAAAAGTTGGCAGGCTTGAACAACAGTTCTAAATCAACAGGTGTAAGCTGAAGACTACCTGTACTGCATTCTAACTATTGTGCCACCATGGTTCATAAATAACAAATTTAAGGACTTTAAAAAAAAATCTTTGGCAATAAATCTATGTGCACTATGCTCTTTGTGAGTGTTTTTCCCCCTCTCCAGCTCCTAGAGATCATCCGAAGAGAAGACATTATTCTAAAAGCCATCCTGACTACCCATCACCATTGGTAAGTAACCCGTTTCCCCCAAAATAAGACCTATTCAGAAAATAAGCCCTGGCGTGTTTTCTTGTGTGCGCCCACCCACAAAATAAGGCCTTGTTCAGCCGGCCATCCGTTCTGTCTGGTTGCTTGATGTGCTGTCGCCACAAGGCAAGGGTTGTGATGGAGCCGCCCCACATTCCCTGCACCGGCTTACCTCAGGGCCCCTGCAGTCGGGCGAGCCATGCCCCAAAACCTGCCTTGTGGCATCACCGCCAACAGCCACGTCTAGCAGGAGCCCGTGTGTCCGCTGGCCCCCTTCTTCTTCTCCTTGCTCGCGGCCGCAATGGAGAGGGAGGCTGAGTGGCGTGTTGGTCCATGGCTGAGAGACGGGGCAGGTGTTGGCGCGTGGATGGCCTGGCTGTGGAGGCCCTCAAGTAAGTCAGTGTGAGGGTGCGAGGCCCAGCTCCGCCCCCAACCCATCCCTGCCTCGTGGCGATGGGACTGGAGCGCCACTCAGCCTACCCCACTGTTGTGGTTCGCCGGCAGCAGGTGCGGACAGCGAGGAGAGCGAGGACTCGGGGGGAATGGACTGCTGCCTTCAGAGATTGTGGGGGCTGGCAGCAGCGATGAGGAGGTTCCCGAGGAGCCTGTGCTAAGTGGGCTGCTCGCAGGAAAGAGCAGCTGCAGCAGCACGGGCGACTCGGGAGTAAGGCTGCAAGGTAATGGCCCCTCCAGCTGTGAATCGGACGTTCTTTGCAGGAAGCAAAGATGTTTTCAAACTCAGCCTCATAGACATTGCAGTATCTTAAGTTGGACTCTGGTGTTGTGAAATATTTCTTATCTGTTATTCTTGGCAGTCTCGTACAGTTTTGGTGAGGCTCATGCTTATCAAAGTTAATTTGCAGCAGCCATTTAACCAGGGATTCGTAAGACTCATTAAAAGGTTTCTGTTCTCTTTGGTTATTGTTTATCTTATTGGAAAAGGGTTTGGGTCAGAACACCCACATGCAAGCAAGCAGAAGGAGTGGGCCTCCTATACATGGTAAACAAAAAACCAAAAAAAAATGTGTAAATGAAATTACACATTGCCGAATAGAATTGAAGCCAGAATTGATTCTTTCGGGGGATTTTTAAGAGAATGTATCCTACAAAGATAAAAATATTTGATTCTACGCATCACCACAGCAGCAAGAATTGCACTCACACAATCTTGGAAAACGGTCACCATACCGACAGGTTGTTTAGTAATCCAAAAAATTTTTTGATTGTGCAGAAATGGACAAACTCACTATAGAGTTAAACAATAAGGAAGACTCGGAATATTACACAATTTGGAATAACTCTGTATCAATGGATAGATAGTAGGAATATGAAATGTATAGATCAAGAAGAAGATATAAATATGTATATGTATACGGCTAATTAGAAATGTATGGAAATGTATGAATATAATCAAAAAAATTTAGTACTGTCGAAGATTGAGATTTGTAAAAAGTTGTTTTTAGATTTACTTGCATTTTAATGCTTCAAATTTCAATAAAGGTTTTAAAATATATATATATGGGGAGGGGGGAGAGGACAAGATACCCACCAAAAGTAAGCCCTAGTGCTTATTTTGGGACCCAAAAGAAAAGAAAATTCGGTTTTATTTTGGGGGAAACACGATATTCGGTGTGGCTCTTGCATTGGTTCTTGGGGAGAAGAGAACAGCCTTTTCTCCCCCTTCGGGTTCAAGGTAGGCTGAAGTTCTGAGCCACCCATGAAAGAGGAGACCGCCTTCCTCGAGGATCCCCCCCTCCCCCCAAGTAGTTAAGTGGCGGCCCAATTCTGGAGAAATTATTGAAGAATAATTTTAAATTCTTTAAAATTGGGGGAAGGTGGGAATCCAAGAACTTCTCCGCCTCTGCAAATGGGGTGTGAAGATTTTGAAGAAAAAAAAAAACCCTAGAAAAGTTCCGCTTTCTTTTTGATGGTCTCTTCTCTCTGTCCAAATTGGAGACAGCGGAAGAGAAGGGGAAAAAAAAACCCACAGCCCTCTTCCTCCCCTTTTCCCAAGGGATCACGCGAGAGACAATGCAGAACTGTCCAAACTTTATCCTGGCCTGGAGGTCTATGGTGGGGACGAACGGGTGGGAGCTCTGACGCACCGGGTGACTCACGAGCAGGAATTAAAGGTAAGCATGGAATGGATCAGAACCTTTGCGGTACCGCAGGATGGCTTAGTGGAGTGGTGCGGTGGCCTAGAAATGGGGGGTTGCTCTCACCTCCCAATCAGGAGGCTACAAGTTCGATTCAAGGCAGAGGCAGATATTTCTCTCTCTGGGAACAATGAGAATATATCCGCGGAATAAAACTCTGCACTGGCGACAGGGAGGCATCCGGCCAGTAAACACTCAGCTCCATTCGGTTGCTCAGACTCCACCATGCAAGGGATTATGGGGTCATTAAAAGATGATGATGAGAGTATGGCTTAGCTACAGGGAAGTCTAAAACTACCCACAGTAGTTTTATTTGTATGTGACATCATCACATACATGACACAAATGGATTTGTTCTTTCCCCCCCCCAGCGCATGCCCAGATGCTGTTTCATGCGTTAGGGTTAGGATATCTACTTTGGGTCACTCTCTGTTGACTCCTTTTAGCAATCGGTCGGCATTTAGAGTGCAGTTGAAGTTTGCAACCTCCTGCCCTGCCCTTGGTGACAGCGGGCCCATGCTCAGCCTGTTGTGCTGCTGGTGGCTGCATGGCTTCTCCTTGTGACTCGACTTCTCTGCAGGGCGTTTCCTTCCACCTTGGAGGGGAATTGATGCCTGAGGGTGGAGATTCATTCTCCCAGCTTGTGTGGGTTGGTTTCCAAACCTTTTGTTACCAGGCTGCGTATAACATCTTCAGCAGAATTTAGGGGATGCCAGCACCAAGAAAAAAAAAAACAAAAATACACAGACTGGGAAAAAACAGGCTTAATAGCAGGAACTGTGAGAAGGATCTTGGAGTCTTAGTGGACAACCAGCTAAATATAAGCCAACTGTGCAGCATCAGCCAAAAAAGCTAATGCAATCCTAAATTGTATTAACAGAGGGATACAACCAAGATCAAGGGAGGTACTAATACCACTCTATTAAGCCTTAGTAAGACCACACCTAGAGTACTGCATCCAGTTTTGGTCACCACACTATAAAAAAGATGTTGAGACTCTAGAAAGAGTGCAGAGAAGAGCAACCAGGATGATGAGGGAACTGGAGGCTAAAACATACAATGAACGGTTGTAGGAACTGAGCCTGGCTAGTCTAGTGGAGAGAAGAACCAGGGGAGACAGGATAGCATCTTCAAATATTTGAGGGGCTGCTTGACCCCCGTCAAGCTATTTTCTAAGGCACCTGAAGGCCAGACAAGGAATAATGGATGGAAACTGAACAAGGAGAGATTCAACCTGGAAATAAGGAGAAATTTTTCTGACAGTGAGAACCATCAACCGATGGAACAGAAGTTGCCTTTGGGAGTTGTGGGAGCTTCATCCCTGAAGACTATCAAGAAGAGATTGGACTGCCATTTGTCAGAAATGGGGTATGGTCTCCTGCTTGGGTGGGAGGTTGGACTAGATGACCTACAAGATCCTTTCCCACTTTGTTAATCTGTTAGTCCAATTCCTGCCCAGACCTTATACCATCCTGGACAAATGGTTGTCCAAATATTGCCAGAAATGGTCTACTGCTTGGGTGGGATTTGGACTAGATGATCTACAAGGTAGAGACCAACTCCATCATTCTATTCTATTCTCTTTGGTGCTACTGAATTGATGTTTTCTAGGGATTGACTTGGTCACACTGTACTTCCTAAGACAAAAGCTTCTCATCACACACACACAACCATGAGTGATCCAACCCTTCTTTGGCCTAGTCTAGAACGTTGTGGGAACTCAGCAAGTTTGTGCGAGTAGGAACTGTTTCAAGCACAAATGGATTGTTGGCTTTGACATGCAAACCCATCCTTCTTTCTTTTGGATAGTTTGGCAGCATCAATGTACGGTGCCTTCTCACTCCAGGCCACACTGCGGGACATGTCTGCTACTTCGTGTGGGAAAATGATTCCCTGAATGCTCCTGCAGCTTTCACAGGTAGGTCCTGAGAAACGAAGGGCTGAGGACATCCTGGAGCCAGTCTCAGGGAAGGGAGAAATTGCTCATTGCACACAAAGCTATTGAAACCATTTTAGGTTAACTTGTTTTCTAGGTCCACAAAAATAGGGCACCTGCATGGAAAGATGCCCACGTTGAATAAAGTCAACAAGATTATCAAACTTAGCAGAATGCATTTGCTGGCTCTACAAATGGTTTAGCCAGCGTGTTGTGTGAATAGTTCCAGCCCATTTGTGTTTCTTTACAGTGGTTAGAATGCAGTACTGCTGGCTACTTCTGTGAACAATGGTCATGAGTCCCTTTTTTTAGTGCCATTGTAAGTCTGAATGGTCACTAAGAGAACTGTTGTAAGTCGAGGGCCACCTGTAAACAAACAGCATTTTCTATATGTATATATGTGTATGTATGTATGTATGTATGTATATATACATATACATATACATATACATATACATATACATATATATATATATAAAAGCGAAAGACCCCTCACGCATCATCACAAAATCTCCAAAGCCATAAAGCCTACAAACTTGACATTTGGCACCTATGTTCCTCTTGGCTTCTAGGTGCTCACTAAGAAAGGATTTTTTGAAATGACCATCAGAGCATTAGGATTTCCTATATTATTATTAATAACACGCTCTGATGCTAAGGAGTTCTACTCTCCCTCCCCACCTGAAAAGAAATGTGTTCAAAATGCAAAACACAAGCAGAGGAGAGGAGTTTCGGTTTTAGTTCCACAGCACCAAGCAGCTTTAGTACAGAACAGTTGAGCTAAGCCATGCCCAGGCTCCTTGCTGTCTCCTCGCTCCCACAGCAAACACTGTTTCAGTTTCCAAACTGCCCTCAAATCTTTCACACACTGACAGGATGCTAGCCGGATAAATATTGAGGGATGCTGGTAGGCAGAGGCAGAATTGTTTTCCCCTTATTTCCCTCCCCAAAAAACTAAGCCTGACCACATAGTTTAGTAGCAAAGCACAGGTATTGAGCTAGTGCCGTATGAGACTCCGTTGCGAGGAAGGTGTTTTAATTGCCCTGCTGATGTTTCTTGAGTAACGGCCCGTCCAATGACCAAGTGTTTGGGAAGGGGGTGGGGAAATCAAGCGGGGTGTGTGTGTGTGTGTGTGTGGCTTGATTGTGCATCTTTCTTTTGTTGTTAGGTGACACCTTATTTGTCGGTGGTTGTGGGAAGCTCCTGGAATGCACAGCCGAACAGCTGTACAAGAGCCTGATGGAGGTCCTGGGTGGGCTGCCAAAGGAGACGGTAGGTTTGAGCAGCCTTTGATGCTGCCTGAAGTGCCAGGCTCCAAAGTCGAGGAAAGGGCCCTGCCCTGCGAAGGCTCCCATTTTGAGGGCCAGCGGTGGAGACAGAGAAGCCTAGGAGGTTTAGGCAAAACGCGGTACCCGAAGGCAGGCTGGGTCTTCCGGTCAACCCCTCAGTCCTGGTTGCCTCAGCTGTCGATTTCCCACAACTTCTCGTTTTGGGGTGGCCTCAGCTGACCACAGCAAAGCCACGGTGGTCACCTGGCTACCACCCCAACCCAGAAGCCTTTTCCAATTATTTCGGGCTTTTTTAAGTATTTATTTTAAGAGACCTGGTGGTGCAGTGGTTAGAATGCAGGATTGCAGACTAACTCTGCCCGCTGCCAGCAGTTTGATCCTGACTGGCTCCAGTTGACTCAGCCATCCATCCTTTTGAGGTTGGCAAAATAAGGACCCCGATTGTTGGGGGACAAATATGCTAACTCTGTAAACTGCTTAAAGAGGGCTGTAATGTCCTGTGAAGTGGTATATAAGTCTAAGTGCTATTTCTATTTCTATTTCTATATATTTCTATTTCTATTTCTATTTCTATTTCTATTTCTATTTCTATTCTATTCTATTCTATTCTATTCTATTCTATTCTATTCTAGAGTTCTCTTCTGTTCTATTCTATTCTATTCTATTCTATTCTATTCTATTCTATTCTATTCTATTCTATTCTTCTAATTATTCTATTCAATTCCTGCAATGGCGCAGTGGTTAGAAGGCAGTATTGCAGTCCAACTCTACTGACTGCCAGCAGTTCAGTCCTGACTGGCTCAAGGTTGACTCAGCCTTCCATCCTTCCGAGGTGGGTAAAATGAGGACCCAGGTTGTTGGGAGCAATAGGCTGACTTTGTAAACTGCTTAGAAAGCACGGTAAAGCGGTATATAAGGCTAAGTGCTAGTGCTATTTATCTCCCAGATTGAGGGAGAATTTGGGAAAGGGTCAGTTCTTAATTTTAAAAAGTTAAACCTATTTTATGAATCACGTTGTCTTTTTGTGTTTTTGCTTCCTCAAGAATCCGAGAAACAACATTTCCAGTTTTTAAGAATCCGTCACTAGGGACCTTGGAGATCACAGCAAAGGAGTTTGTGGATGGAAGGGATTCCAAGGTGAATCACTCTTAACGTGGAATTTTTTTTTTCTCCTTTTCAGAAAATCTTCTGTGGACATGAGTACACAACCCAGAATTTGAAGTTTGCCTTAAAGGTGGAACCAGAGAATGAATTTGTGAAAGAAAAGCTCATTTGGGCTAAAGTGAGTGGTTCTATACTGTTCTCCCAATTTGTGATGATGTAAAGGGGTGTGGCACAAAGACAACACAGTCAAATAAGCAAGAAGAGTCCCTTTATTATCTCCAACTTTGCCCACAATGTCCAGGTTACCTTCGGCTGGAGAAAAACTCTCCCAGGAATAGACTTTAACTGTAGAAAATTCAGTCCAAAACAAGGTACACACAAACTGTAACTAAAAATCCAAACAAACAAAGCTGAAATAATTAACTTGACAGGGCAGGAGAAGCCCCACTTAAAACATAGTTGGGAAGATGCCAGGAACACAGATAAGCCATGAGGGGGAGCTTGCTGCGCGCAGCTTCCTCTTTTAAACACTGTGTTCCCAGCTGCAGCTAATGAAGGGAATCAGGGCCCTTTCCTCCCCCGTAAGCCACACAACCCACGTTGCTCTCTTCTCTATTCCTCTCTGCCTGCCCTAGGATGAAGACGGGATGGACCTGGGTCTTCCTCTGAACTCCCTCTCCCTTGTTCTACCTCTGCTCTGCTCTGCCCAGCCAGACTTTGCCCTTCCCCATTTTTTTCCTCAGCCAACGGAGCCACACTCCCACTCCCTGTCAGCTGTTTGGCTTCCTCCTCTGGGTCAGATTTGACAGGGGCGTGACACAATTTTTTAATCTTTCCAAAATGAGGGTCAAGAGGTAAAATGGACCCTTTATAAAAGTCAGAATTACGACCAATAACATCAGTCTCTAGCTTAAGTGATTGCTTCAAATGTCCTGATAGGCTCTGGATTGTTTAAATCGTGGCTTCTGGTTTAAGCCAACATCAGTGACAGAACACATCGTTCTAAACTACT